>NC_133170.1:28927651-29230681 GCF_040802235.1 Manis javanica | reverse complement strand
TCTCAGGTATCTCAGGTAGTTTGAACTTTGATGAGGAGGAAACTGATGGGGAGGAAGAAGAAGGAAAACAATTAAGATCTCATTCACTACATTCGGAGGCAGAGAGACCCAATTCTGCATCCAGTCAGAAGTCCACCACAGTATGTAATTCCGAAGTGTCTTTCTTCGGGGCTTATATATTTCCCAAACAGTCTTCAGTATTTAAATACCATTTTCATCTTTTCAAAATAAAACTCTAACTCCCATTAAACAGTAACTTCCTTTTCTCCTCTCCACCTGGCCCCTGGTAACCACTATTCTACTTTATGTCTCTATGAATTTGACTATTCTAGCTTTTCATGTAAGTGGAATCATACAGCTCCTTTGAAAGATTTAAGCTCACATTTAGACTTCAAGTTCACAGCCTCTCTAATTCTTTGTCTTAAGCCAGTTATGGTGATGCTATATCCCATTTTTGTACTTAACTCCTTCACTGCTCCCAGTATTCATATACTTATTTAACTTCTCAGTTTCCTCTTATTTTGTCAGAAGACTGAAGACATAGGGGTAAATCAGTAAGTCACTTTGTCCATTAAGTGTTTCTTGAAGAGAACATGAGTTTTTCTGACCCAGCCTTCTTGCTCATATGTGGCTGTTCTTTCAGGACCCAGGAGCGTCCCGTACTGCAGCCCAACAAGCTGATAACCAGCTGGGAGAAGTGGAGAATTTAGAGGACTTTGCATATAGTCCTGCCCCTCGCGGTATCACAGTCAGGTGTCGCATTACCAGGGATAAGAAAGGAATGGATCGGGGTCTGTTCCCCACTTATTACATGCACTTGGAAAAGGATGAAAATCGGAAGGTATGAGAATTTATCTTTAAGACAGATCTTGAGATGCAGGGAGGCATGTTGTGTGAATAGCTTGCTGACCGGTCTTACAGGGGAATAGTACTGGTTTTAGACCAAGTCACCTGGAAGCCGATTGTGCTTATTAATTCCCAGGGATTCTCCCTGTCATCAAAGAGCTCATAGTATAATGACAAAACCTACCCCCACCCCAAAGAAAAAGGGTTTTATCCAGAATGTAAGAAAATGGAAGAGAATATTTGAATGTAATTGTTTTCACTTCTATCCATTTACTGTGTACTTTGGTTCTATTTATATTGTGGTAGAACATGGCATATGGAAGAGGGAGCATGTTTTAGGGAATAGGAGGAATTAGAAATCTAAACACATAAGTGAAATGTCTTGTTTGTCACTTTGGAAATTAATTTACTTTATACATAAGTTTGAGGTAATTTAATACTTGCTAATGAACAATGTATTTGTATAGCTGCCAGGTCTAAGTGGATGATTTTAAGAGGCTAGAAATGAGGTGATGATAGTAGGTATCATTGCTATAACCACTATTTATTGTTTACAACATACCCATTTTGTGCTAAGTGCTTTTTATATCTTATCACCTATAATCCTTATAACAACCTTGTAAGATAAAATTTCTTCTCCCTGCTTTACGGAGAATGACTATCTGCCCCAGTTAACACTAATGAGCGGCAGAGCCAGATTCAAACCCGTATTTGTTTGATCTCAAAGTCCCCTCCTTAGCTCCTGTCACATTTCTCCTTCCCTGTTACTGTTCAAGCCTAGAAGGGTTTAGGAAGGATGCATAAATATGACAGTATTCATGTCACTGAAGTCACAGGGGTTTAAAACAACAGAATACACAAAGAAGTGTTAGGAAAGCAGGTGCAGTAAAGAATGGGAAAGGTGGGTATTCAGGATTCCGTCTCTCCTAAAGTTGGAAAGACTCTTCCTCATGGGATTGGATGGCTTTTTTTAAAAAAGTCACTGGAGATTTTAGGTAAAGTTGTGTATAAAGTAATCTCCCTGACCTATCATCAGAAGGGCAACAGTAGCCTAACACATGTCATGCATGGTACCTACGTCATTCACCTCACTTCATCACATCACATAGGCATTTTATCATCTTACATTATCAAAACAAGGAGGTTGAGTATAGTACAGTAAGATATTTTGGGAGAGAGAAGGAGAGGGACCACATTCACATATCTTTTATGATAGTAGATTGTTATGATTGTTCTATTTTATTATTAGTTATTGTTAGTCTCCTATTGTGCCTAATTTATAATTTAAATTTTATCATAAGTAGGTATATGTATAGGGAAAAACAGTATTTGTAGGGTTTGTGTCTATCCACAGTTTCAGGCATCAACTGAGGGTCTTGGAATGTTCCCCCAAAGATAAGTGTGGCTACTGTATATGGAGAATCAAAACTAGCGAATTTAGAAAAGTTGTACAGAAGAGAAACCCTGATAGTGAATTCTGAGAAGCATTATTAGGGTTAGAAAAAGGGATGAAGACACAAAGATTGGTCTTCTCTGAGAAGACAGCACATGCCGTTGGACCTGTTGCTGCAGGAGGACCCTGGGGTGGGGGGCCACAAGTCCTCACCTGAGGCTTCAGCAGTGGTGGGCAGGGTGGGGGTCAAGGCTGAAGGGCTGCTGGCAGTGGGGTGGAGCACTAGGAGCAGAGGCCCCCACCAAACTGGATGCCTGGTCAAGTACACGAAGAGCAGGTCCCTCGAGGAGGAGATGAATCTGTTCTGCCTGCCAATCAAGGAATCTGAGATCATTGATCATTTTCTGGGCGGGGAGGGGTTCCCTCAAGAACAAGGTTTTGAAGTTAATGCCTCTGCACAAGCAGACCCACACTGGCCAGTGGACCAGGTTCAAGGCATCTGTCACCATTACAGATTACAACTGGTATGTTGGTCTGGTATTAAATGCTCCAGGGAGGTCGCCACTGTCTTCTGCGGGGCCATCATCCTGGCCAAGATCTCTATGGTTCCAGTACAGCGAGGCTACTGGAAAGCAGACTGGCAAGCCCCACATCATCCCTTGCTGGGTGACCAGCCACGGCATCATGGTCCTCATCCCGCCCCAGGGCCACTGGCATCCCCTCAGCCATCTCCAAGTGACCGCTGCACCCAGGCCTGGGGCTGCACTGCCACCCTAGGCAGCCACACCAAGGCTACTTTTGATGCCATCTCCAGGATCTGCAGCTCTTTCATTGCTGACCTCTGGAAAGAGACCATGTTCACCAAGTTTCACATCAGGAATTCATGGAACAGCTTGTTAAGACCCACTCGAGAGTGTCTGTGCAGAAGACCCAGGGCTCCGACTGGCCATCACACAGTTTTCATACAAGAAAAATTAAAGTGAATTAAGCCTGTTAAAAAAAAAAGACCCAAAGATTTATTGCTTGGTACATCATAGACACTACTAAACATTTGCTAAATGAACAGGCAGAACAAACTATGGTGGTTTTCTTGACTTCATTTTTGACTGATATTTTTTTCCTTTTTCCAGGTATTTCTTCTTGCAGGTAGAAAGCGGAAAAAAAGCAAAACATCGAACTACCTTATCTCCACTGATCCAACAGATTTATCTCGTGAAGGGGAGAGTTACATTGGCAAACTCAGGTGAGCGCAGCCTTGTATGACTGTCCTGTTCTTTCTGATACATTTACCCTGTGGTTTCAGAACAATCCATATCTTCTTTACAATGAGCCTGTACTGAAGCTGTAATGTCAAAAAAAAAAAGGAAACTCACAGATACTCATCCTTTCCTTATTGTAATGAGATCTTTCAGAAAGTGATGATGGATATTTATTTGGAGAACTGGCAGGCTCTGTTCGGCTACAGTCATCTCCTAGATTGAGTTTGTGTAAGAGAAGAAATATAGATCGTTATACTTTTTCTCTTGATTCTAGATCTAATCTCATGGGGACCAAGTTTACAGTCTACGACCATGGCGTCAGCCCAGCCAAGGCCCAGGGTCTGGTAGAAAAGGCCTACACCCGGCAGGAGCTGGCGGCCGTCTGTTACGTGAGTGCTCTGCATGCAGTGCTCTCTGCTCTTGATCTTTTCCTAACCTGGGTGTCCTGCTGCCACTTTTAAGCTGAACCAACACTGAACTCCTAATCTTCCTTCCCAAGATGGTTTTGGGTTTTGTGATTCCCCTTTTCTGTTTCTGGTATTCTTTTCTCTATATTGAGGTTTTAATTACTTATGAACTATCAAGTTCAGTTATTTTTTTACTTTTTAACTTTTCTTTCCTTATCTGCTCTTCTCTTCTCCTAATGCCATTGTATTAACTCAGACCTTCATTACCTCTTACCCACTGGCCAGAGGTTATAGTAAATTAGAAACTGATCAATTTGCTCTTAGTCTTTTCCTATCCAATCCATCCTGTACTGCTGCCAGATAAATCTTCATGTCCATCCTGCTCTCCTGCTTCAGGTCTTGTGATGAGCACCCACCATGTACAGAATGAAGCCCTCATGTGTTAGCCTCTCCTTTCAGACTCCTGGTGGCACTCCTCCCTCCTGTCCCCACGTCCCCGCCACAGCAGCTGTCCTGTCATTCCTGTGCTGTACCGCCATCCCTCCTCACCTGGAGCTTTTGCTTTCCCTGCTCTTTGCCTTTGGCCTAAAAAACTGATATCATCTAAGAAGTCTTTCCTGATCACTAGATGCGTCTGATGTTCCTGTGCATATGTCCCCATGGCACCCCGCACTCCCTCTTGTAACCCACCCTGTGCATGTTACTGCTTGTTCAACACGAACCTTCTCCACCAGTCTGTCAAACCCCCATTTGCCACTTTATACACACTAACGTGGGGCCTGGTGCTTGGCAGGCAAAGAACTGTTGAGTAAAAGAAGTAGGAAGGAATTACCCCAACTCAGTTGTTACTTTGATGCCAGAATCTCAGCTTTTGTAAGTTAGAATTAATCTCATTTGATTCCCATGAGATTTTATCTAAATGACTGAGAACCATTTGACTTAATACTTTATAGTGTGTAGCATTTTTTCACCCAGCTTCAGAATCTATTAATTTTAACTATGCATAAATTTCATGTATATAGGTGTATGTACATGTACAGGTAAATAAATACACACACACACACACACACACACACACACAAATATCCACCTCTTTAATGTGTTTATTCACATATACCCTGCCTAGCCTGAGGTTTTTACCTCCCGGTCCAGGCCCTACTTAATATGAACTGTAGTCTTGTGTATCGTGTAGTACTGTGCCCTCCTTGGGAGTACTTACTGTTGATGACAGAATTGGACAGTTTGTTCACAGTTGTCTCAAATTCATTTAAAACTGAAGAGTGAGAGTTTCAAGCTAATAGAATCTGTTTTGAATTCAGATGTTCAAATTAGGTTTAAAAAGTGGTACAGTGTTACTTTCCCATTCTTAATTTTTCTGTTTCTTTTTAAGTAAAGTAATAAAAGAGCTTTTAGTGCTTTTGACATTGTCAACATTTTACATGCCCAAGAAAGGCTTGTGTGAAGAATGTGGCCTTGTTTTCCTTCCCGTTTCCAAGTTCCTGCCTTATTTTCCTGTCTCCCAGGAAACAAATGTACTTGGATTTAAAGGTCCTAGGAAAATGTCTGTGATCATTCCAGGGATGAATATGAATCATCAACGGATCCCATTTCAGCCACGCAATGTAAGTAAGAACATACTTACTTAGCAAAGGATGCTAAACAACAGGAGTACAGTACAGACGAGGTCAAAACCAGAAAAGGATTGAGTCTTTGAGAATCCCAATCCAGAGTATGGTTCAGATCGTCCTTGAGGAGAGTGACCACTCCAGAAGCCCAGGGTAGGTGCAGGCCCAGAGTAGGTGCCAAAGTTGTTGATCCAAAGCCACTTAGTCTTCAAAGAGAAACGCCAGATGATCTATAAGCATTTAAAAACCTGGCTTAACTTTGGCTTTCCTTGTTTCTGTGTGACCCTTTCTGAAATGGAGAAATATTCCCCTATTCTATCTTTTACACTACAGAGTTGTGGATGAATGGCTTTTTATGGGCCTCACCACAAAGAAATAACTTTCCCTCCAAACAGGACCATGAGAGCTTGCTTTCAAAATGGCAAAACAAAACCATGGAGAACTTGATTGAACTGCACAACAAGGCCCCTGTCTGGAATGATGACACTCAGTCCTATGTCCTGAACTTCCATGGCCGGGTCACCCAGGCATCTGTGAAAAATTTTCAGATAGTCCACGAAAATGACCGTAAGCCTACAGGAAGGGTTGGATGGGAATGGGAGGAAAGATGTTGGTACATGATGGGGAATGAGCATTTCCTGTCATTGACAGGAAGTTATGTTCAGGAGAGAATTATTTAAGAAAGAAATGACTTCCTTGGAAAGACAGAACTACAGTCCTACAGGAAAACTTGTAAACCGCTGTGTTGAGAGGGCAGAACAATGTGGGATTTCCTGTGACCAGTCCGAGAAGTCTTAGGCTGTTTGGGAAGCAGATGCAAATGACCCTCACCCAGTAAAGGTTCCTTGGCACCTGTGGCCCCTGGAGCACATACCATCCCAAGCCACCTGCTCCTGCCTTTTCTCTCTTCTTGCCCTCTCACACTGTGCAGGCCAGGCTCCTGTTCTGCATGGTTGAGAGGAATGATAATAGCACCGCTGCTAATGGTCGGCAACATTACTATCCATGCCTCTTTCTGTCTGTCACAGAGTTCCCCATTTTAAAGAGACTGGTGATTGACCTATTTTGAGGACTTTTTTTCTGTATCTTAAATAGGGTTTCTCCCCTGGACTGTCACATTATCATCTAATGTCATAATTTCTTTCTGTTTCTAGCTGAATATATAGTCATGCAGTTCGGACGTGTGGCAGATGATGTGTTCACACTGGACTACAACTACCCACTGTGTGCACTCCAAGCCTTTGCCATCGGGCTTTCTAGCTTTGACAGCAAGTTGGCATGTGAATGAGACAAGCAAGCCCCGGGCTCCTCACTGCAGGGCTTGCAGGGCAGAGATGCTTCCCTTGCTCCTGTCCCGGGACATGAAGAGCAACAGCCTGCCCCTTTGGGAGTGATCCCTGAGGGTCTGTCTGTATATGTGTATCTACACGTGTGTATGTGTGCACACATATGTATATGTGCATGTATATATACATATGTGTGTATATGTGTACACACATACACACCCCACTTCTCTGGGGCTCACAGACCTGGTCAGGAATCACAGATTATCATGGGTGAGAGACTGTTCAGAGGGCAGAGAGGTTCTTGTCCAGAGCACATCGGTGACTCCTGCGGTTTTTGCCTTGCAGATTCAGTGCCTTGGGTCAGATTTCCTATGCCTGGAACCGTGCAGCTAGAATCAGGTTCTAATGATTAAAGACTTGGGTCTCTTTTCTTGAAGACCTTTTCAGAGAGGGACAGTTCCCTAAATGGCCTTTAGTCTCTAGGTCTGTGAACTTCCCCTTTAAATGGCCAAATAGTCTCTCTCACAACTGCTCTGTTGTGCAAAGGCAGTCATGGCCAATTCATGGAAGAATGCACATGTCTGTGTTCCAGTGAGATTTTATTTACAAAAACAGGCAGCTGGCCAGCTCTGCCTGGGGCCATAGTGTGCCGACCCCTGCTTCAGCTGCGTCTCTGTAATCTCTAGGCTTGGGCATCTTCCAAACTGGGCCTATGGTCAGGAGACTGGATGAGAGGGAAGCCGCTGTCTCTAGGAAGCAGCAGCCCTACGGGGTGGGTCCAGAGAGGTCCTGGGCTACATCCACATACCTTACCCTGTTTTGATGATGGTTTCTGGGGCATCATTTACCATCAGAACTGAGAAAACTCAGAGCCAGTGAGCATTTTGAGTCCACACAGGTGGTTAATTCTGCTGCCCTGCCCAGCCTGCCCAGGGGAGGAGGCGGTGTCAGCCACTTGACCCAGCCTCAGAGAAGAGCCCATACCCACTAGGAAATGAATCGAGAATTGTGTTGTCTTTATCAGAGGGGGGGTGGCATTTGTCTCTTAGCACCAGCTTGTCTCCACGGGGGGCTTGGAAAGTCCTGACTGTCACTGCCCCTCTTCCCTTCCCTCCCGTGGAGCAGGTTGGCTGGCTTCACTGAAGACTCTATGGCCAAATTAACGATCAGTGATGTGAGAATTTATATAATTGTCTAAATTCAGTGTAGGCTGAAAGCATAAACCCTGGAGGTGACTTAGTCTAGTTAAGACTGGGAGTTGACAGTTGCCTTCATTTTCAACCCGAGTGCCTCCCACAGTTACACTACTGTGGAGCCATGGGGAGGGACCCACACATCTGTAGACCACGTATGAGGTGAGAGAACATACGTCGAAGCCTGTTGTTGTTTTCAGGAGAGGTGGTGGGAGAGGCTGTGGGGAAGACAGCCGGCTGACTTTGGGCTCTGCAGACCTTGTTGGGCAGAGCTTCAGGCCTTTCTTCTGAACATAAATATCAGTTCCCCACAGCCTCGTTCACTGGTACAGATCGTGCCCTGTTGCTTTTCTTCACAGATCGTAAGATTTTTGCCAAGTGTTTGAGATAATTAGCACCTCCCGACAAGTCATATGACTCTGCTTGTTACCAGCTCACCAGCCTCAGAGTGCAGCTGAATCTTGACAGTCCAGGAACTTAGTGAGTTCTCTGTTCGTGTTGTTATCCCGAGCCTTGTTTGCCGAGCCATTTGGCAGCATGGAGCCAGGAGTCCACGGTGGCCCTTCCTCTGCATTTCCCCTCCGTGCACGTCCTCTGTGTCCCTGCCTCCAGTCCCTTGCTGCTCATCAAACAGCAATGTGAAGGAAAGAGACCCAGGAGGTGAGAAGACTTCACTCCTCCCCTTGGCAAGTCCCATCTGTGTTGTTCATCAGGCAAGCTGCCCATCAAGTGCCTCGTTCCTAGAAGTGCCCCAGAACCCTCCAGGCCTTGGCACCTGTCCTCATGTAAGGACGGCTCCACCCTGGCTGACAACAGAAAGCCGTCCACTCCTCTGCAGCCGGGCTGTGTGACAACACCTGGGGATGGGAAGCCTGGTGGGAGGCCTGGCCCACCCTGCTTCCTGCTCACTGTGGCTCAAAGACATACATATACCCCAGCTTCATGTACTTTTTCTGCTTGAGTATGCAGATGATTGGTTTTACATAAATCATATTTATACCTTTTGTATACTACAGAAATAAAAGATAATTTATGTAAAAATGCGAGTGTCACCATTCCTTGCAGTCTCACCCCTCAGAGTTCCTACTGGCATAATCTCCATCACTTGGCAACCGTGAACTAATCAGTTCTTTGCAGCCGAGTATCACCATAAGCTTTCGTCCCAGGGGAGCAGGACCTGGAGACTTCCAAGTCTATTTCAGACTGTCCAGACTCACCACACAGATGACACCAGGATGTTCCTCGGCAGATGATGGAGCCAAAATCTGATGGAGCCGAACATAGCGGGGGCCACGGAAGGATAGGGTTTATATTCTGGACGCTGCATGGGTCAGCCTTCTGGATTTTTGTTGCTGGCATTGCTTACTGACTGAGCAGCAAAACCGTTATATAACCAATAGCCATATAGCCTACCTCCTGCCTCTGAAGGGTTTACATTTTTTTTTTTTTGAGAGGGCATCTCTCATATTTATTGGTCAAATGGTTGTTAACAACAATAAAATTCAGTATAGGGGGGTCAATGCTCAATGTACAATCATTAATCCATCTCAAGCCTCATTCTCGTCAGTCTCCAATCTTCTGAAGCATAACGAACAAGTTCTTACATGGTGAACGAATTCTTACATAGTGAATAAATTCTTACATGGTGAACAGTACAAGGGCATTCATCACAGAAACTTTCGGTTTTGATCACGCATTATGACCTATAAACAATCAGGTCAAATATGAATATTCATTTGATTTTTGTACTTGATTTATATGTTGATCCCACATTTCTCCCTCTATTATTATTATTATTATTATTTTTAATAAAATGCTGAAGTGGTAGGTAGATGCAAGATAAAGGTAGAAAACATAGTTTAGTGCTGTAAGAGGGCAAATGTAGATGATCAGATGATCAGGTGTGTGCCTATGGACTAAGTATTAATCCAGGCTAGACAAGGGCAGCAAGACATCCACGGATGCAGAAGATTTCTCTCAAAGCAGGGGGGGTGAGGTTCTGAGCCTCACCTCTGTTGATCCCCAAATTCTCACCTGATGGCCCCCCTGCGACTGTGCCTGTCTTAGGTTGTTCCTCCCTTGAGGAATCTTATGAAGGGTTTACATTTTAAAGCTACCTTACAGAGGCAAGTTGGAAAAACGTATATACAAGGCTTCCTGCTCTTATGTCATAGTGATAGCAAGTCCCATGGAAAGAACCTGGAAGAACCTAAACATCAGGATGAAAGCTGGAGTCAGGGTTCAGTTCTTTCAGCTTGAGGTTTCTTTTCAGAGTGTTCTTTTTGGCTGAGGCTCCTGGAGGCTAAACAGATCATTTGTGGCACAGTTTTGTATACTTTGCAGTAACCAGAAATAATGTCCATGGTCTTGATATGAAAGGTGCCAGCAAATTTTACTTAAAAACCTAAAAGGCCTGAAAAAAGCTGTTTAATCAGAAGTTTGTAATTACAAAAGAAACAAACTAGCCCTAGTTCGCATCCTTTATTTAGACAGTATCAAAGGTGCAGAAATAAAGCCACAGCTTGACGGAGACCAAATCCTGGACTGTGGCCCTTTTTTTAACCAATGACTTGCCATGTGCCTCTTTCCTCAGCGATTGGTTGAGAGGTTTTGAACTACATGAACTTGTTTTTGAATTAACCAGCCCCTCCACTCCTGCTGGCAACGACCTGGAATCCCTCTGAATGTGTCCGGCTCTCTGGTTGCCTCCTGGACAGTATCCTGCCATTCACAGCTGAAGGGGCTGCTGGGAAGCGTGGTGACAGAGACCTCAGGGAAAGACTGACAATTAAACTAAGGAACTAGGGAAGTAGATTCTGGGATGGCGGGAATGCACGACAGGGAATATCTGATCTTGTGCTGAGGGAGCACAGGCCCATGGAGCTGCTTTCCCCCAACCACCGGCACCCACTCGCTCTGCAGAGAGAACTGTGGGCTGCACCAAGGTGCCTTCCCTAAGCCTCCAGCTCCCCCCTCCAGACAGAATGGCTCCTGCCACGTACTCATGCCACATATCTCATATCTGCTGCTCTCCAACCCGCGGGCCTCTTAAACATCCCTCTGTGCACCTCAGTGAGGGCCTTGCCAAGGACTGGAGAGCTTCTGGCCCACCACTTGGGACACATTTCTTAACCAAATATTACATGTTGGATTGTTTTGCCTTCTCTTGCTGCTTTGGCCCCTAGTTATCATAGTCAATATATGTTCTTTAAAAGGCTCACCATCTTTATCAACCAACACAGACTCTTCCCTCACAAAAACCTAATGATTTGCATTGGTGCTGTGAGAACTAGGCAGGCCCTAACTAAACCAGATGGTCTCATGGCACCACCTGCTGACCAAGGATGCACATTGCAAATACATTAAGCGAGCGCAGCACAGTTTCTGTGATCCCGAGGAGGAAGTCAATCAGAGTCCTGTACCTGCAATGCACCTTCTATGGCATGACTCTCTTCTGATGGTCTGAGAACAGCAGTATTTCTGGAATTTAGGAACCAGCTAAGGTATTCCAGGTAAAATGCTCAGGAGCTGGCACGCTTAGTACAGGATAGGACAAATACCATCACTTATATTAATGTCCTTTTAAAATGTAACAATGCATTTCAGTTGCCTTCTTTAGCCATGCAGTTATGCAAAATGGTTTAAAAATGCTCATAAAGAAATTTTATGTTTTTTCCAAGGACTATCATGAGAAGAAAGTAAAGCAATATGGTTTAACTGGGTAGCTAATCATCCAGGTTCTAGTCTGAGTCCTCACCCTACATCCCAGTCCTTACCTTGTACCCATCTCTCCATTTTTACTTGAGGGAACGGCCTAGGCAAACAATAGCCTGGATGCTAATGGAACATTATGAAGCATTTCAAATATGAAGTGGACCTCCATGATTCTCTCTGGCTCTGCCCAGCCTTTGGGCCCATCAGGCCCACCCTCCTTTGCACGCTGCCTTCCAGGACTGTGTGGCGCAGGATTCGGAGCACGAGAAAAGAGAGGGAGCTCCCTTGGTTTCCCCAGCATCACGGCATGTGCCACTGGTGCTGCCCCTCGCCATGTCTTTTCCCTGGACTTTCAGAATCAAGCGATTCCTTTCCAAGAAACAAAAGCAGAATCGTCCCATTCCCCAGTGGATTCGAATGAAAACTGGTAACAACATCCAGTACAACTCTAAGAGGAGGCCCTGGGGAAGAACCACACTGGGTCTATAAGGAATAATACGAGATGGCACGTACATTTATGCTGTATCAAAGTCACATGCTCTCATCTCACTCTAAGTATAGCTATTATCTGGGTAGTTGGGTGGGTTTTCGTGGGGAAATGATTTTTTTTTGTTTCTGTGCCTCTGCACTAGTCTGTTGATTCAGTAATATGTGAAACCTTTTGCTTTAAAAAAAGAAAAAAAGCAGACCACATAGAGAGTGGGGCCTGCAGGGGCCAAGGTGGCGGTGGGGCTTTTCCTGGTCTGTTACCACCTTTTGTTACACATTTTGTTTCCTATAGTGGTTCTAGTTAGGTACCATCTACCCAAATTCTGTCTCTTATTATGCTTTTCAGGGACTCCAAGAATAACCCAATAGTTGTCTTTCTTCTTTAGTCTGGGATTAGGAAGGCTGGAAAGGAAGAACAGCCTGAGAGGAAAGGAGAGGGGTGGGCAGAGGGGGGCTGGGGATTAGATGGTTTTAAAAATGGACCTAAAGGCAGTTCTAGGGAATACATGCACACTCAGGACAAACTACGTCCATATAAGGTAGAAATGACCTTGAAAAGTATGTCCTGATTTTGCCTTTGGTCAGTTTTATGCAGTTGAATGTTAGCTATACAGATAGATAAAAAGTTTAAAACAGTAACAATTTCATATGGTTTAAACTTTTTACAGCAGTTAAAGCCTCCTCCTATGTCTGCCCCTTCCTGTTTCCCTCGCCCTGTCCTACCCCTGTAGTTAACCACTGTTTCTTTCCAGTTCATCTTTTTATGTTTCTTTATGCACAAATAGAAACTTACTTTTAATTTCCCACCCTTTGCGCACAAATGGAGCATACTGTATTCTTGGTTAGGTTGCTTGGTTTTTTTCACATAATATATCCTGGGGATCTTCTCATATTAATAAATACAATCCTTCGTACTTGCTTATGCACCACATTTCATTGCAGGAAGTGCTATGGTGTGTTTATCCCTTTATACATGGATGATTGGCACAGTAAGAAATTTTATCAGCATGCTTTGAGCATGTGCCATGTTCCAGGACCCCGTGTTGTTTACTTCAGTGCTCTTCATAGTCAGTCAATTCCCACGATGTCACACCTCCACACTCAGGGTCTCCCCAGCCCTGAATTCTTCCCTTAGTTCTGCAAGTGTTCCTTAACTGCCTGGCTTTCCTCTGTTTATCCTTCGTGCCCACCAAGCACGACCTCGCCCGTGTTCAACAAACGTGGAGTGAAAAGTGAGGGATGAGGAAGTCGAGGCTTATCATGCAAGCACACCCAAGGTCACAATCAGTACATGGCGAAGCTGTCACTTGAACCCAGATGCATAACTCCCCAGTAAGGTCATAACGCATGCCTATGTTAACTTCCATTTTGAAAACAATGTATCAGAAAAACTGAAAATGAAAAACTTGACTGAATAAGCCTGGATAATGCCTTTCTTCCCTTTTGATTTTTTTCTAGGAAGTTCCTGGATATCTGATCCTCAAGATCCTCTGGGAACCTCTGAGAAACTCTCAACCTTGGGCAGAGAAGGCTCCAGAAAGCAAAGGTTTTGTTTCAGCCTGGAAATCTACTGTGTTACTTTGCCGGGGCTGCCCTGGGCAGACTAGGTGACTTAAACAGAAATTTATTTCTCACCTGTCTGGAAGCTGGAAGTCCAGGATCAAGGTGTCGTAAGGGTTGGTTTCTCCTGAGGCTTCTGTCCTAGGCTTGCAGAGGGGGCCTTCTTGTGTCTGCACATAGTCTTTCCTCTGTGCAAATCTGTGTCCTAATCTCCTCTTCTTATAGGGACACCAATCAGATCGGATTAGGGTCCCCTCGTTTTAATCAATTCTGTAAGAAATTATCTCCAAATCCAGCCACATTCTAGGGCCCTGGGGGTTAGGACTTCAACATGTGAATTTGAGGTAGGGGCACAATTCCACCCACAGCATATACTGTTCCCTGGACAGTAGACAGAGAGTCTATTCTCCTTTATGTTTCTCTTTGATGAAGAGATACTAGAACTAATATTATGCTTATCAAATTACATACTACTTTTATTTGATAGAGGAAAAAATAAAGACTCCAAACAATTTTGATATAGGTCTGTTTAGTCCCTAAAACACAAGACGCAGTTCAGTTGGTAAGGACCAGAGAGTCTTCTTACAGAAAAGCAAACGGAAAGAGAGTATGGGGAGGTTTGAAAAGAAATAACCTGAGTCACGGCTGAGCACAACCACAGCGGGAGTCAGCACAGAGGGCTTTTGAAAGTAGGGTGGGCATGCTCTGCGGAGATCTCAAGGAACAGGATTCACCTTTTCCCTAAAGGTTAGGAAGCAATCTTTCCTTGACTGTGTCCTTGTCAGCTGCTTATGAGGCTATCACATCCAATTGTGGGTATTTTTTTAAAGATGTGGACAAATTAGGGAAGGGTTAGATATATACTTCCAGTCACATTTTTTCTCCTCTGATTATAAAAGAAGTAGTTTGTTATAGAAAATAAAAGAGAATAAAAATGAGAAAATAAAGATATCCCCTTAATCTCCAACCTGTCAGAGATAATTACTCTAAAGTACTTTTCCATTTATTTTTTCAGAAACAGAGTCATCCTGTATATACTGTTTTTAGAATCTGCTTTTCCACTTACGCACATTTGGTTTATTAAAAAATGTCTTGTTACTAGTTACTGTGAAGAATCCCATCACATAGGTGTGCTTGAATTTGTTTAACACAGTATCATATGGATAATTTAACTATGACCATGTGGTTGGAAAAACAAAATTTATTAAAGGGATGGAAATAATACCAAACAACATCTGATATAATAATTAATTTAACTTTTGACTGTGAATTTGAACTACAGACAACACAAACACCTTCCCACATCAAAACTGGCCCTGACCCTGCCTTGCCCTTTCTGGACCTTTCCCCATCAAGCTCGCCTGAGGATCCATTTGTAGGACTAGGTATTGGTCTGCATCATAGCAAGTGGGGTGAGTTGTGGATTATGTGGTATATTTTGAGGGGAACCATATGCATCTCTTCTAGCTTGATCCAGACAGATGAATTATTTCCACGAATAGATTCATGCCTGAGGGGCAGAGAATGAGAGTCTTTACCTCTTCAGAATTCCTATGTCTAAGAACTTTCCTCTACCCAGAGGGGCTTCAGCAGTTTAGGAATGTAAGATTCCTGGAGGACAATGATCTCTGGATCCTGTGAGGGGTGGGCCGGGGGCTGAAGTTCTGAAGCCGCACCATTCCAGCGGTGGTCATTTATGGTCTTGGGTAGTTAAAATTTGGGAGAATAAGCAGTCCGATCTGCAAACCTCTCCTTAAAGGCTGCCTCCTGTCTCCCCTCTGGACTCTCTCCTGTCCTCCTCTCAATCCTCTGAACCTGGCAGGACTCACCTTCCAGCTAACGTATTCCTCCTCGTGTTCGAATTCCTACCTTGGTTACTGGTACCACCAATAGTTTCGTTGTCAAAGTGATTGGTGTCCTTCCACCCTACAGCCTGGTCACCGATTCCTGTTCATTTTGCCTTGGGACTATTTCCTAGACCCTCTGTTTCATCCTCAACCTCTGCACAGTGTCTTGAATTTAGGGTACCCTGATTCTCCAATCTGGTCCCAATACTGTTGCCAGAGGGGTCTTTCTGATGGTGGGACTGATTAGGTCATACAGGTGTCTAATGGGCCTTTCTGAGGCCCAAACTCTTCAGCAGGGGGGTACAATGACCTTCACGAGCTGATATCCACTTACTGTAATCTGTTCTCTCCATCTCCTATTCTCCAGCCTCATCATGTTACAAGACTTTTCCTAAACACTCCTGTGCACAGGTTGCCATACCTTTGTGGGTCTTCAGGCCCAATATGGTAAACTCATCTATCTTTGGAGAACTAGATCAAATGTCACCTCTGTGACTTGGATTTCATTGTTTCTTCCCTTGGGTTCCCACTCAACTTTGTATAATTGTCTGTCTTCCCACCTAGATTGTGAACTTCCTGAGGGCAGGGCCCTACCCCTGCACTTAGCATGGTGCTCCAAGTCAATAGGCACTCAACAAATTTTGTTCCATAAAATAGTGGTGCTTAGTTTGTGCTTCATGTGGTGCCCATACACTGCCCTGGACTGCAGTCTTTTCATGTGTATGAGGTGTGACCAAGTCCCGAGGTGACTCATTACTTAACAAGCATACCCAAATTTATACATCCAAATGACAGCTGCTTCCTTCCATCTTTACCTTGTGAGATGGGATACTTGGTTCTGAGCTGCTGTCATTGCTCAAAACACCTTTGGGAAACCTCTCTTGGAAACAACTTTGGCATTTACAGAACTTTTCTTTTCAATAGCCTCTGTGGTAGCAGTTTTTTTCATTATTCAACATATATTATGTACTTATCTAGCCCAGGCACCACACTGGTGCTGGGTGAAAGATAAGATAAATGGGACATTTACTGTCTCCAAGCAGTTTCTGTTTGGTGAGAGAGATAAGATGTAGATAAACAGCTGCAATACAAGGTTAAGCGATAATGCGCCATAGAGGTTGGATTTGATTTTTGGGAAAAGCCAAAAAGGCCTTTGCCTTAAATCTCCCAACAAGGTGGATGACAGGGCATGTGATAACACACTGCTTTAAGCCACTGTGTTCTGAAGACTTCCTAACTGGAGCGCAATGCGTTTCTAGCACCCTCTCCCCCAACAAGAGATTACACTCATCTGGCGTGTTTGTTTAAACTCAGACGCCCCCTTTATGGCAATGCTCCTCTGTAAGCGAATCTTCGCAGCTAACTGACCAGCTCTTTGAGGGCAGGTCTTATCCTTCGGGATTTTTTCACAGCATCTGGTGACACATACGTTGGATGAATACTCATTGGGTTCCTGAGCTCAGAAGGCGTCTTATGCTGTGCTACAGGGACTTCACGTGAGTGTCCTTTCCACGTGAGCGTTACTTGTGGTGACAGCTCTGCAGATACGCAGGGGACACGAGCGGAGACTGACAGGGGCGTCCCGCCGCGGATGGCACGGGTGGGGGAACTGGCGGCAGACCTGGGACGAGAGCGCGGGAGCTCCTGCCTCCTGGCTCCCGGGCAAGTGTCCTTTCTGGGAAGCGTCAGAGCAGCCCTTCCTGAGCGCTGGGCGCCCGCGCCCTTCCCCGCCTTTAGGGGACTTGTGCGCAGGGATGCCGGCCGGCGTCCGAGAGCCGGGGTCCCGCGGGACACCCCGCGCGGGACGAGGAGGGCACAGGGCTTGGGGCGGGAGGAAGAGTCGGGCCGAGACCGAAGTGCGTGTGCGGGAGGGCGGCAAGGCGCATCCGGAGACTGCGGGCCCGGCCGAGGGTCTGGGCGGCCGGGGCCGCCGGGGGCCCCCGCCCCTCCCGCCGCTCGCCCCGCCCCCGGCCCACAGCCCGCTCCCCGCCGGCGCCCCAGTCTCCTCCCCGAGGTCGGTGGCAGGGCCGCCACTCCCTCCCGCGCCCTCCTCCGCCGCGCGCATCTCATTCCAGCCCTCATTCCGCGCATTCCAGGCTGCCTCCCTCCGCGCTCGAGGCCGGGGTGGGGAGGCCGCCACTCCCGCCGCAGCCCGCGCCGCGTCCCCGTCCGCAGGTGAGTCCCGCCCGCCCGGCTTCCCGCGCCCCGCCCGGCTCCCCGCGGCGCGCCCCCCGACCCCTCGCGCGTCCCCTCCCTTCCGCCCCCCACCCGGGCCGTCCCCGGGCCGCCTTCCTCTCTCCCGTTGACTCACGCCTCCAGGAATAGGGAGCTCCTGTGCTTTCCCGGCAGCCCCATTCCGGGAAAACCCCTCCCTCCGCGCGCCCGCTGCGCCCGCTCGGCGCGCCGGGCCCCTGCGACGGGGACTCGTGCGGCCGGGGGGCTGGGCCCCGGCCCGCGGCCCCGCCTCCTCCCCTCCCCGCGGGGCCGCCTGGCCGAGCCCGCGCTGCCCGCCGACCCCCGCCGTCCCTGCAGTGCCACCAGCGGCCTCCCGGGACCCTAGCGGAGCGGCGGCTGCGAGAGCGCGCTGGGCGCTGGGGCGGACTCGCGGGACAGGGCGTAGCGCACCCCTAGCCCCGCACCCTGGGACCGTCAGGCTGCGACGCGACCGGCGCGGGGAGTTGGTAGGATCGGCAGCCGGCGGGCGTCCGGGCGGCGCGGGAGGACCTGTCCACGGGGGCGGTTTTAGGGAGGGCGTGCGGAAGCGATGCGCACCGCGGGGTCGGAGCGGGACCCGAGGGCCTTGGGAAAGGGGCCGAGAAGCCCAAAGAACCAGAAGCAGCACCGAGAGCACCGGCGATACCAGAGCCCCAGCACCCCTGCCCCTTTCCTGACGGGCCCTTCTTCGGCTTGGAAGAGAGAGCCCTGGAGGGAGTTGTATTGGCTGCTTTCAGTGCTAAGGCTTTGCAAAAGTGAAGGGGACCCCTAGGTAACGCCCTGCTCCCAGGCACTGGGAAGCCTGTTGCGTTCCGTGGTGGGGACGAGTGGATCTGGGGGGGAGGAGAACTCCCAATCCGAAAGCGCACGTTTTCCAGATCACAGCCTCCGTGCACATGTGTGCACAGGGGGTTCCGGAATGATGAGTTCCTATGGCCGGCCGACTGTCCCCCTTCCTAGCTCTGGGTATAATGAGGGTGATATCTGTTCACACATGACTCACCTTGGCTGCCAGTAGGCGTATATGTTTTTGTTGAACCTATTTCCACTTGAGAAGAGTGTTGTCGGTCTGAAAGTATCTCTGAGTGTTTGTGCGATGCCAGATCTCAGAGTGTGTATTTGTGAGCATGTTTTTTCTGAGCATGGCTCTTTTTCCTTCCTGTATAACCATGGGCAAGAGACAGTGTCTCTGGGTGTATGTGTGCAGGGGCAATTCAGCTGTGGTTGTCGGAGTGTGTGGACACCCCAGGCTCCCCTGGCCCTGGACTGACTGGGCGGAGCTGGAAGAAAGCTGCCTACACCTGCCTCTCCCAGGCAGCTGTCTTTCTGAGGAAGAGTGTGTTCAATTCTTGCCGGGAACAGTCTAGAGAACAAGCTGGTAGGAGGCTAAAGAAAGTTGAGATTTTTGTCTTTTGTGATGGGGCAGTTGTTCATGGAGTTGGGGGTATGAGTGGGGGTGGAACCCCTAGAAAAAGGAGACCATTTGGATCTTGGGAGTTGTGTAGACAGTGCTTTTAAAGTTGGCTCCAAGGACAAAAGGGAATGGATGTATGCCAGTCTGGCTACCTTCTGCTGGCCCAGCTCTTCTTGGAGCTGCGCAGGCAGTCAAATGGAAGAATCCTTCATTCATTGCAATTTGCCTGACCACTGGACACTTTCCTTTGGGGAGGGGAGCGAGCAGCTTGTTTCATGAATGCTGTGCATCCGCCTGGGTGGAAGGACCGCTTCTGATTTGCTAGTTGACCTGTTGGAAGACCCTTCTGGGTGTCGCAGTTTCCTCCATCTCTTCCTTTCTGCTTTGCTGTTTTCTTTCCATTTAGGGTTTTCCCATTTGAAACATTTCAGAGGAGGGAAGTGGGTAGGAAGGGAGTCACTGTGTCCAGATTGGCAGAGGTGACATGGCATGTGATGGTAGTGGTAGGGGGACATTGGCAGGCTTGCCATAAGTTTTCTTCATGTTGTGGGCATAATGTTTAGGGCTTCTTGGAAGGAAGGAGCAAGACACTCTCAGAGGGGTGGGATCTCATTGCTGTGCCTTCATGCAGAAGCCACCTCACCCTCTTGCCTGCTTGGGCCAGTCTGGCCTCCAGGCAGCAAGGACCATGCAGAGAGGGTACAGACCCACCTGGCTGCAAATCCCAACTGTTGCTCACTGCTTTTCCAGCTCTCAGGCTCAGTTTTCTGATAAGTGGGAGGGGGGTTAATTAATATATGTCCAAAGAGTTTGCTGTGAGAATTCGGTGTTTGCTAAGTGCCTAGCACAGAGCATGGCACATCCCAGAGAGTCAATAGCCAGGGTTCCCTAAGTGTTTTTCAGCATGGAACCTCTTTTTTCCCAGGAACTTCTCTGAACACCCTTTGACAAACACCGCCCTGTTCATTTATTTTATTTAGCAAAGGTGAATTGAACATTTTCTGAGACCAGGCCCTGCTCCCTGTTCTTCATCCTTAGGAACCAGGGTAGCTAGTGGCCCAGGTGGAAGTGGAGGCAGGGCGTTGTCCCTGGGAAGCTCAGGGTCTCTGGCAGCCCTGTTCTAACTCCAGTTTTGCCTTGACCTCATGGTGAACTTGCCAAGTGTTATTGGAGGCTCTCACGCTGGCACTAACTCCCTCATTGTAAAGAGGAAGCCCTTAGTGGGACAGTAATTTGCTTAAGATCGCACAGTGAGTCCCATTGGGCAGGGACCAGAATCCATGATTTTTGCTTTACATTCTGTCTTCTCCTGCTCTGGATCCCAGTGCTCAGCCCCTCAGCCACCTTCATCTAACAGGCGTGGAGGCTGGAACAGTCCAACCTGGGTGATACCTCCCATCTTGTGGCTCAGGTAAGGTTGTTAGGAGGCAGAAATACTCACCTTAATTCCACCACACAGCCCAGAACTGTGGAATCTGAGAATACCACCACCGAGAGGGGCCCCTACGAGGTCTTTAATGCACGCTCCTTTCACGGCTGGTCTCTATACTACTCAACCCCGTGGAGAAGGGTCTCCCTAGCTTTCTAGATCTTCTGGGATGCAAATGGCACAGCCTCTTCTGGCTTCCATTCTGGAGTCTTGTGCTGGTGACTGTCATGGAGCAATACATGTGGCCTGTGGCTCCTCACCTCCTTTCCACGGAGGTGGAGAGCATAGTTGCTGGTGTTGCCCTGTTGTCTTTCCCATAGCTGAGGTCAGTCCTGGGGCAGTGGAAAACTCAGGGCTTGCGAGGGTGGCTTTACCTTGCCTGTCTTCTTTGCCCCCCATGACCCTTTGCTGGCAGGGGCTGAACCAACAGCTCCCTTTAAAGCTCTGAAATTGGAGCTGAGCAGCTGCTCTCCCGTCCCCTCCCTGCCCCTGGGGGTTTAGGCCGCTCTGGGGCCCAGGTGGAGGTGGGGGCAATGCCCTGTCCCTGGGCAGCTCAGTCTCCAGCGCCTGTGTTCCCATCCCAGCTTTGCCTTGACCTCTTCTGAAATGACAGCTCTTCACTAGCTTTTGGTTTTTCCATTTAGATATTAGGGAGATTCTAATCACCTCCCCTGTGATAAGGTCCTGGAACCGTTGGCTGGTAGCGACTGGCTCTTTGGGACCGTGTCCACTACAGCTCTAGTCCCCAGGGTGGGTCCCCACAGCCTCCTGACTTTAAGGCAGGCAGGCTCCCTGGAGTGTGGGCAGCTCACAGCAGTGCTAAGGTTAGGCGGGCCCCCCTAGGTGGGGACTGGCTTCCTTTGACCCAAACTTCGCGGGAACAATGGACTTCAGAGGAGTCACCAGGGGCAGGAAATGGGAGCTGTGCTAAGGCAGGGTGACCCTCCTGGGGGATGGGATTGCATATCCGGCCTAAAGGAAAGGCAGGGTGTTTGGGGCAGTGCAAAGGGCACTGGGGAGGGGCTGATGACACATAGGGTGGGCCTCTCCTTCTAAGGGGCTGTTGACTCAGAGTGAAACCTGAGCTGCTTAGGGCCGGTCATTTGGCAGAAGATGTCTTACCAGCAAAGGTGTCATGGTGTCTGCCAGCTCCTGCCAAGCTCACCCCTGCCAGAACTGTGTCTCCCCTTCCCTCTAAGCCCCTGAGATGCCTGTGGGAATCATCCTGGCCTGGATGAAAGGCTAGTTTTGTTTCTTCCTGGCTCATCTCCATCTTGGCGTTGAGCCTTGAGCAATAGTTGACTGGGGAGGCGATTTGTGTGGAGGGCAGAGGTCTGGGTGGGAAGGCAACAGGCCCAGGGCAGCTGGACAGCAATGAGGGATTGTTTTCTGCCACTGTCAGAGTAAGAAGACAACCAGGACAGGCATGGGGAGATTCCTGCTCAAAGCAGGTAGTGGAATGTTCTGGGAGGCAGAGCACTCTTATCTGCCTTCATCTTTATAAGGGGAGAGCAGGTTCTGTGACAGCCGAGGCGGGCTTTGGGAGAAGTGACAGTGAGTCCACACTGAGTTGCTTTTCATAAGTTCAGGTTGCCAGATTCATAGAGATCAGGTTTTGGGGTCCTGAGGGAAGCTGCAGGAGGACCACAGCATAGCTCTAGGATCTGGGAGGGGCCCTGACACCGGCAGGAGGGGAGGTAAGCCTGGCAGGACAAGAAGGATCTTCAGTGTGGCAAGAGGGGGTCCTGGGGATGGCAGCTGGCCAGCTTATTGGTCCCTTGACTTATTCCAGATAAGATATTTGAGCAAACGATCTGTGTCACTCTACCAAGTCTTGGAAGAATGATCTGATTTTTGGGTAGATGAATACCTAATGATTTTCTTGGGTTCCAGAGAAATCTGTATTCTGGCTGGTACAGTAGTAAGATGGATTTATAACTCGTTGAAAGGCCGTCCTGGGTACTGATACTGAGCTCCTGTGCCCTTGGCAGGGGTGGGGAGAGCGAGTGGGGGAACCTATCTAGTGATAGGCCGCAGAGCTCTCTTTTGGGTTTTGTCCTCTCTCCATTCTGTGGGTGTTTAGGATAGCAAGCATACTGGATGACAGACCAGAATTCAAAATCATCTTAATTGACTATAATGCTGAGATTAAGCAGAAATGTGGAATTAAAAAAATACATTTTTTCTGTTAAAATTATTACATGATCATTGTAGAAAGCTTTTATAAAATTAAAGGAGAAAACAAAATGGTATGTAATACCACAACTCAGGGATAAACACAGTTCATCTTTGGTATATGTCCCTCCAAATTTGTGTTCATGCAAATCTATGTAGTTTGACATAATTGAAATTTACAGTATCTTCTTTTTCCGTACTGAATTCTATAAAACAATATCTGATACCATAAAAAATGATTTAAAACCATAATGTAAGGATCTGAAATATATTACATTATATGAATACACCTTTATTTATTTAACTGCATCCTACTGGACTTCTAAAAATTGTTAATTTTTGGCCATTAAAAATTACTTGACACCAAGCAGTATTAAACATGGATATTTATCTTGAGATGAAAATAATAGATTTAAATATAAGATTGTGAATTTAAGTTCAAAGCAACAATTATATAAGTATAGAATGGGAACTCACTATCAATTCTGGTAGAAAAAAGAAATGGAAGCTACAGTTTTTGGTTGATGAAGGGGAAGGGAAACAAGCATTTATTAAGTGTCTGCTAGATGCCAGGTGTTATTCTAGACGTTTCTGCCTACATCATCTCGGTAATCTTTGGAGCAGCCCTATGAGATAGCATTGGTGTGTTTGTTTTGTTTACTTTTTAACCCCTATGTTATACAAGAGGAAAAAGTTACACAGATTAATGCTAGGACTGGAGCTGGAGTCCAGGCGATCTACCTCCTCCCACTGCCCTTAGCAACCCTGAGCCGGTGTCGGGGAACACCTCTGTGTGCTAAGCTCTGTGCTGCTCTGGCCATACTGGGAGCCTCACCTGCTCCTGGATGGTGGACACACTGTGACCTGTTAAGTATTGAGCTTGCCAATTGTAAGTGTCTCAGCAGAGGTTGGATGAGGGACCAGAACCTGCCCTGTCACCAGGGTGCTGTCCTTCTCACCCCCAGAAGGCAGGCAACTCTTGGCAGCAAGACCAGATCGGGTCCATCGGATCTGAGGTCAGTTTCACCATGTAAACTATGGCGCACTTGGTAGGCTTGAGAGGAGGTCTCTGCACAGGGTGGAAAATTGGGCCAGGTGACTTCTAGAGCCTCTGCTTCCTCCATGTGGTCCTGGGCCTCACTTTCTCCACATGCAGCGGGTGGAGATTGCACTAGGTGGTGAGGGAGGCATTTTTCCACCTTGACACCCTGAAATTCCTGCTGGAGGGAGGTAATACTAAACCGGAGGCAGGGCTGGGGGTGTGCGGCGGAAAGAGGCAGCATCTGAACAGTTAGATGAGACAGATGGGAGGTGTGGGTTGAATGTCTGGCTCCCCATTGTCTTTGTGCAAGTGGAATGAGCAGGGTGGTGGGGATAGGCTGCACCCCTCAGGCTGGGGCCGATGGTGAGCTGTGCTGTCCGATGGGAAGATCACCAAATCAGAGCTATAATTTTAACTTATCTAGGGGCCACATTTAAGAAGTAAGCAGAAACTGGCAAAGTGAACTCTAATAACATATTTTATTAAACCGCTATGCCTAAAATAGTATCATTTAAACATGTAATCAATAGTAAAAATATATTGAGATAATTTACAGTTTTTTCATGCAAGGTGTTGGAAATACAGCAAGTATTTTACACTTTGCAGCGATAATGTCTTGGTTCAGACTAGACGCGGTCAGTGCTCAAGCTCTGTGTGGCTAGTGGCTGCTGGGTGTGAATCTCCTCTCTGCCACTTTTCAGCGGTGTGGCCTTGACCGAGTTATCTAACTGCTATGTGTCTTATTTTTCCCCTCTGCAAAATGGAAAAATAATATTAGTAGAACCAACCTTATATGGTTGGGGTGAAAATTAAATTAGTAAATATTTATAAGGTGCTTGGTTTTCATCTGGTACATACTATACAATACTGTGTTTATCAAATAAATGACCTAATAATGGTTCTTAAATCCTGGACAAGCTAGAGTTTGTAAGTGGAAGAGGCTGATGATATAATTGGAAACACCCAAGCATAGAGTGGCCCTGTGGTGTTCCTGGTCGGCTGTGCTGGCATCTGGTCTTTCTGCATGATGACATCGACTCCACATGTGACGGACCTGATCTGCTCTTGCCGGAGGAGGGCCTGCCTTCTGGGAGTGAGAAGGACAGCACCCTGACATCGGGGCAGGTTCCAGTCCCACGGCAGGTGTACCCTGAGCATGTCTGCCTGGGGCTTGGAACTGTGCTGGGTGGCGTGCAGGAAGCCAAAGCACCCACAGAAAGGCTCTGTTGTAAATTGCATGACCTCACGTTGGAATCGGGGAAGGTCACTTCAGCACTTGGAGGTTTAAGCAATAGTCGTGCTGCTTATGCAAGAGGAAGTAGAGCTGGATCAGTGACTTACGATGCCCTCTTAGAGCTCTGCCAGCCCTAGCACTGCCAGCTCTCCACTCTTGGCATCAACCCCCTCCACTTGAGCCTGCCCTCAGCCAGTCCACTGTGGACACAAAGTACCCACTGGGTGCCTGGCGCCATGCCAGGTCCACAGGGGGAATGGAATGGAAGTCCTGGTTCCTGTCCTCAAGGGGCTTGCAGTCCAGCAGGGGAGACAGACTGAAGAGCAAACACTGATAACCTGCCAGATGAAAGAAGGGCTAATTAGAGACACAAACAAGTACCAAGGGTGGGGGTGCCTGGTGATGGTGATTCACTCTGATGGGGCTGGGAGGGGTCAGGGAAGACTTCCCAGAGGAGGAGGCACTTGACTTTCAGGGTGGCTTTGAAGATTGAGTAGGGTTTTGATATCTGCATGTCTGTGTGTGTGTGTGTGTGTGTGTGTGTGTGTGTGTGTGTAGGAGAAGGACAGGTAGAATGGGAGAGATGGAGGAAGAGAGGGAGAAATATTATCTGTGAGAAGATAGAGAAAAAGTAGTGTTTTCAGGACTGTGGTCGTGAAATAGAGGAAGAACAATAACCGGGATTTATGAATGGAGTAGGTTGGAATGGAGTACACCATCCGGGTAGAATAAGAACTTAAAATTTTTTTCTTTTAACTTACATGCAGGAGAATTTATTCTTGAAGGTGTATGGTTCTGTGGGTTGTGATGGATGCACTGAGTTGAGTATTCACCACAACAGCCAAGATACAGATCAGCCAATCTCCCCAAACAGTTCCCTGGTGCCACCCCTTTGTGGCCATGCCTCCTGCTCCAGCCCACGCCTGTCCCCTGCTCTGCCCCCTACCCTTGTGCCCTCCCAAGGGTGCCAGGTGGAATCACACAGTATGTAGCTTTTGGGTCTGCTGCTTTCACTCCAAGTAATGCCTTGATTCATCCAGTTGTGTGACTCTGTCCCATATTCCTTTTCATTGCTGAATAGTATTCCATTGCCCAGATTTAGTACCATGTGCTTATCTATTCACTGGTTAAAGGACTTTGGGTTGTTTGCAGGCTTTGCCGATTTTGAATAGAGCTGTGTACAAGTTTTTGTGTGAACACTGGCTTTGATTTCTCTTGGATAAATAACCAAGAGAGGGATTGCTGGGTCCTATGGTACATGTATGTTTAATATTATAAGAAACTGCCAAACTTTTCTGAAACATACCATCTTGCATTCCTACCAGCAGAGCATGAGACTTCTGTTGTTCCGTATCTTTAGCAGCACTTGGTATACTGACAGGTTTCTTTTTGTTTCTGTCTTTGCCATTCTAATAGGTGTGTAGTAGAATCTGACTGTGGTTTTAATTTGCATTTCCTAAATGACTAATGATTTGAATATCTTTTCAAGTTCTTATTTGCCATTCATACAACTTCTTTGGTAAAATGTCTGTCTAAATCTTTTGCCTGTTTTTTCTTTTAATTGTTTGGTTTTGAGAGTTCTTTACTATTCTGGATATAGGTCCTTTTGGATGTGTGATTTACAAATTTTGGGCAGAAATTCATTTAAGGAGAAGATCTCCAAAAGAAGATGGTGGGTATGAGGGACCCTGCGAGTGAGGTGAGAGTCTGGTGTCCTGAGCCTTGGCCTTCCTTCAGGGGCAAAGTTGGGACCTGAGGCAGGGAGCAGGGGACACCTAGAGAATGGCCTACCAGACGGGTAAGGAGGGGGGCCTCCCGTGGGTTCTGCTCCTGGCTCAGCACTGGCCATCGGGCACACTCCAGAATAGGGGTGCAGGTGCTGTCTTGCTGTGCTGTGTCTTCCGTGATAGGCTGGCTCTGCCGGCGGCTCCTCATGGTCCCTGGAGCAGACTCGAGCAGCCCCATCTAGAGCAGCGATGCTGTGCCCAGCCCGGGTACCATCCCATCCACTCCCATGGACTTGTTTCCAAACTGAATGACCATGCATTCTGGAATGGGAGGTGGGGCGACTGTCAGGCCTGTGGGAGTAAGCTGGTGTCAGGTGGGTGTGTGGCTGGTGGAAGAGAGAATCAGTGGGGCGAGTTTTCCAGGTCGGGGTGGGCCTTCTGTGATGGTGACGTCAGCCTAGGGTCTGAGGGCTTCGGGCTGTGAGAATTTCTGAAGCATCTCGATCCGCAGCTCTGTGAGCTTTACACAAGCTGCAGGTGGAGCCCCAGGTCCTGGGCTGCTGCCCAGGCAGCCTCCTTTTGCCCCAGGAGGCTGCTCCCCACAGCCCTGAGCTCCGGCACCTTCTCCCTCCAGGGTGCCTTGTGCTCGTGGGCACCTGGCGTGGCTCCCCGTGGGCCTGGCAGGGGGAGGAGGCATGGTCACAAAGCAGCTGACTGAGGCAACCCCACCCCAAGGCTGAGGAAACAGCTCGCTGGGCTTGCGTTTGTGAGCTCTGGTTCTGTTGGTGCCCCGGACGATCCCTGCCTGGATTCAGCAGCCAGTCATGTTAGGCAAAGACTCCGTGGCTCTTTGATCTGTTCTGAGGTCTGAGTGTTCACGGGACAGGCCTACTGAAAGTGGAGCTGACTAGTTGGGTTCAGTACTTTTGTGACTTTTGCTGGATTTTGAATCTTCAAGAAAGGCCCAAACAGAAAAAGGTGCAAGGCTTACTCGCTACTTTTTTTTTTCAAATTAATACCTGTAATATTTTTCAAGCAGTTTTGGGTTTACAGGAAAATGGAGCAGAAAGTATAGAGAGGGGCCTCCCTTCTGTCCACTCTCCCCTATTATTAACATCTTGCAGTAATGCGGCATATCTGTTACATCGATGAGCCAGTATGGATACATTATTATTAACTGAAGTCCATAGTTTACATCAGGGTCCACTCTCCGTGTTGTGCATTGCCTGGGTTTGGACAGATGTATAATGGCATCGTCCACCATTGCAGTGTCATACAGACCAGTTTCACTGCCCTAACTGCCCTCCACCCTGTTCATGCCCCCACTGGTCTTCTTGCCGGCTCTGTGTGTCGCCATCTGCAGGACGCCCGTGGTGGGAGCTGTGCAGCGTGCCACCTCTGCAGACTGGCTTCAGGTGGGCTTTCCTCGGCAGTAGGCCTTTAGGGTTCCTCCGGCCTTTCAGTGGCTTCATAGAACATTTCCTTTCATTG
Source organism: Manis javanica (assembly GCF_040802235.1). Lineage (NCBI taxonomy): Eukaryota > Metazoa > Chordata > Mammalia > Pholidota > Manidae > Manis > Manis javanica. The sequence continues at coordinate 29,202,336 of NC_133170.1, read as the reverse complement.
CTGAGTGAGATTACACTTTCCCCACCTTTTCTTTCTGTAAGTGGGGACTCTGAGGTCCAGACAGGGGAAGTGACCGGTTCAGGGGGCACCATGGATCCTTGGCAAGGCCGAGCTTGGCGTCTAATCCACCTTGCTGCCGAGAAACCTTTTGGAGGGTCTGCTGCACTGGGCGCTCTGCCTGGGTCCTAGCCTAGCTTCTCCCAGCTTCATCAGCCCTTGAGTGTCCCCAGGGAGAGCAAGGGGTGGGGTGGGTGGAGGGCCAGGACAGCCACCTGATGGGACCACTTCCTGGGTTTGCCAGGCCCACAGACACCCATGCCCCTGGCCTCTTGGAACGGGGCTAGGAGCGTCCCGGGTTCCTGCTCCTGGAGAGCTGGGGGAACAGGATGCCGGACTTACCTGACGGCCCCTGGGGCGGGCATCAGAGACTCTGCTGCCCATCGGGCCAAGGGCTTGGGGCCTGCGTCCACTCGGGAGTCTCACCTCCCTCCTCTCTTGCCTCTGAACCACCCATCGCCCCAACCTGTTGCAGCCCCTCCCCCAGCCTGCTTCCCTCTCCACCTGTTTACTTCTCCCCTCCTGTGGCCTCTCATTCCCCCTGCTCCCCTGCAGTGCACCCCAGGAGAGCCGCACCTCACTGGTTCTTGCCCCTCTGTTGTCCCTGCTAGATCCACAAATGTTCGAGAAGCCCGAGAGCCAGCCTCTGTGCCCATATCTTCTGGACACAGTTGTACTTGATCCTTATGACAGGCCCTGAGGGGGTAACGTTATTACCTCCACAGGGTGTTTGGGAGGATACAGGCTCAGAGAGGCTGAGCAGCTTGCCCAGGGACCAGGGGCCATTCGAAGTCCAGCCAAGATCTGAGCCAGGCCTCAGAGTCCACAACCCAAGTGGGATCTGCCTGGGGTGCCCTCTCCCGGGCCAGGCAGTGCCTGTGGGGTTGGCCCTCTGTGACTTTGCTTCCAGCACATGCTTACACTGGGTAGGACTGGGGTCCCTTTTTGCCTTCCATTTTTCACCCCGCCCCATTCTTAGCCTGTCAAGAAGCAAGCTGTGCTCAGTGTGTTCACACTGAAAGGCTGGTGAGGAGCAGTTAGTTTAGGCCTGAGCACTCTGAAGCTTCTTGCCTCAGGAGGGAAGGCCCGCTGCTCGGCCTGCGGGTGGGGGCTGCAGTGAGGGACACCTCGTTTGTGTGGTGGGCATGTTTTGAGATTGGCCTTTTCTGGCCTCCAGCTGAGTCTGTGGCCTGGCCCAGCCCACTGCAGTCGGCGCTCTGCTGGGTGGCTTTCTGCTGCTCTGGGCCCCTGGGGACATGCCCCTGTGACCCAGGACTGGCCTGCCTCATGTCTTCCTTTCTGGCTACAAATAGGCCTTTCTCTTTTGCTTGGGGCCCAGGTCCCCTGAAGTGCCTTCTTCCCTTTTCTGTCCACATCTTTTCCCTTCTGTGTCATGGTGCTCTTCTAAAAGCCTTGCAGTAAAAATATATAACACAAAATCTACCATTCTAACCACTGCAAAGTATACAGCCCAGCAGCGCCAGCCCACTGACCAGGCTGAGCTGCCATCGCTGTCTGCCTTCTGTTTCATCGTCCCAAACCGAAACACCCCCTGGCCCTGCCAAACCTGTATTCTACTTTCTGTCTCTGAATTTCTTTTGGGCTCTTCATAAAAGAGGAATAAGTGTTTATCATTTTGTATTGGGCTGATTTCACTGAGCCTAATGTCCTCAGGGTACCCATGTTGCCACTTGTGTCAGAATCCCATTCCTTTTTCAGGCTTGATGATATATCCCATCGTATGCATAGACCACATTCTGCTTTTCCATTTTCTGTTGATGGACATGTGGATTGTGTCTACTTTTTGTCTATCTTGGTGCTTTTTGACGTTTCTGTTTCCACTGGATGTGGTGTTCCCAGGGACTTGAGCTCATCGTCTGTTAAGTTAAAATCATCACCCCAAGGTGCTTACCTGTAATGGCTTACCATGTTTCCCTCTCTGGGTTCACCTGATTGTTGTTGCTTGTGTAGTTATTCTCTGTAAAGTCACTGAGAACACTGAATTCACAGATATTGAGCCGTTGCTTCTAGGGGAGATTCACGTTAGTTCCTCTGAGCATCTGGAGCAATGTTTCTGTCACCTGATTAGTTCATAACCTTTGCTTTATGTGTTTTCCTGTTCAAAGACATCTTAGTTAATAAATATTGTTGATCCATTACCATTGAACTCACGGCCAACATCAAGGCAACGCATGCCTGAACAAAGCTTATCTAACACACGTTATTTTCTCCATACGGCACATCACAGCTGTCTAGCACTTGTGAGCACCAGACAGCACTTCAGCACACTTGGGGGCAGTTTTAAACAGTGAAATCATTTAAAAAAGCACTACGATGCAAAAACATGGCACTAAACAGATCGCGGAAGGGATACTTGTTTGCAGTCTGATGGCTGAAACTGGAAGGCAGGTTAGCCTCGTTCCGCCTCAGCGGGGAACCTCGCGATGGACAGGTTATGTGTGCGGGTCTGCAAACGCCTACACTGCAGATATTGACTTGGGGGTTTCAGATTTTAGTGAGTAGGTCGATCTGCCAGTCCTGACTCTGAATAGTAAGGATTGACTGTGTGTGCCTCTTCTCTGAGATCTCTGGACCCTTGCCCCTGCTAGATTGAAGGACTTTGAGGGCAGGACTATGTCATTTGTGGCTTATGCTCAATGCCTGGCATATAGTAGGTGCACAATACACAATTTTGAGTGAGTAAATGAGAGTCAAAGGCTAAAGCCCCCATGGCAGGATGTTAGGCATGAAAATGAGCAGGAGGGATATTTGGGCTGGGGAGCCCGCTGATCTCCTTCCTGGGAACCAGCTCCCTCCCTGTCAGGGACAGCCAGGCTGGTCAGGGTGGCGACAGCCTAGCAGGACAGCACGATTCTGAGGTTAGATCTAGTCCCGGCCTTAACCAGCTGGGGGCGTTTTGACAAGACCCTTCACCTGTACATTGGAGGGCAACTTTCTCCTCTGGAGTTTCTTGCTCATCACACAGACCTTGGGCTCTCCCAGCTGGGACCTTCACCAGAGGCTGTGGGGACAGCGGGGTCCAAGCTAAGAGAGGCACCCAGAGGATGTTCACATCCACAGAGAGAAATGCTCCTAGCCCGCCTTTGCTGGTCGGTCCAGGGTCCAGTGTCCCTCCCTGTTACTCTTCACGTCTAACTGAAGGCTGCATGCTGTAGAGTCAGACCACTCCTCCACTGTGCCCCACTATTGTCCCTGGGACTGTTAGCAAAGGGACCCCGAGCAGCACTGTGGGAGACGGGGTGGGGACTGAGCCTCACCGTGGAGAGCTTTGGGGCCAGGGTGCCATGCTCCACCTGCAGTGCCCAGCGTGGTCATCTGAAGTGGGGTGGCACCAGCTACCTCAGGGGATACCTGTGGGGGGTTAGAGGAGGTGTAGTCAAGTGCTCAGCCCAGTGCCAGGCACAGAGTGGGCATTCAAAACAGTACCTCCTATTAAAGCAGCTCTGTCTGGTAAGCAGAATGTCTGTGTCCCTCAGTGTCTCAGGGACCTCCTCCACTGCTGGGCCTCCTTCCCAGGAGAGTGTGGCTGCCTGAGCGTGCCCTGCAGGTCACTAGGGGAGGAGGCAGCACTGTGTGCTGGGCAGGTGGGCAGCCCGCTGTGCCTGGCTCTGCCTGGAGGATCCCATCTCCTCAGCTCCCCTCTCTTCCTCCCCCTTCCCTTGCCCACTTTCTGAGTTACAATCGAGCAAACAATGTCCTACCACCTGGGAGGAGGTCGTTTGCCCTGTCCTCAGACATCCCTGGCTGCAGTTGGTAGGAATGACATTGACCTAGAGTGGAAGGCAGAAGACGAGGGACAGGTGGGGAGGTGGAACTCAGATGGCAGGTGTCAAACACCTGAGGCCAGGGAACCTGTCAGGGCAGAGGCTGCCTTGGCCTGGGCATGTGCCTTCCACCTACATGCACCCAAGCCACTCATGTGACACAGTGCTTACATATGTACGTGTGTACGTGTCTGTACCAGCCTCTTGCTGCCATCTAAAGCCCAAGCCCCCTGAGGACCAGAGCCCACTTCTCCAGAGATTTGTCGATGAATAGGTACTCAATAGATGGTTTCTAATTTTTTTTCACTGTTTTAAAAAATTTCAGCTTTATTGATGTATAATTGACATAAAATTAGGAGATAAAGTGTCCATCTTGTGATTTTATGTACATATACATGCAAAAGGATTCCCTCTATCTAGTTAATGAACACCTCCATCCCCTCCCATATTTATCTGTTGTGTGTGTGTGAGAGAATATTTAAGTTATACTCTCAGCAAACTTCAGTTATACTTCATTCTCAGCTATAGTCACCGTGTCCTATATTATATCCTCAGACCCGACTCATCTTAGAGCTGAAAGTTCGCACCCCTCTACCAACCTCTTCCTATTCCCCACCCTCAGTAGATGTTTGCTGACAGACAGGTAGGTGTCACGAATTGAGTACAGAGGCTCACCCTCAGTGGGAAGGCAGTGTGAGTGAACTCAGGTTCAGGAGATGGTGAGGAGACCTCGGGGTGCAGGGAAGGGTGGGAATGAATCTGGGAGGCACCTGGAGTCCTCTGTTCCCAATTTCCCCTCTTGTATCCTTACTTAGGAAATGAAGTCAGGGTCGTGAAGAGCCTGCTCTGAAACGTACTTGGTAGGGAGGACCATGTCCCATCCAGGGCAGGTGCTGTGTAACCACGATGCTAGGTTGGGCCAAGTGCCCGGGGTCCAGGGACATGGCCCCACGGCCCCGATAACCCAGCCTGTGGTAAGCCCACCAGCCCGAGGACAGGCTCCTGCACTGGTATGAGGCAGAAGGGCCCCGCTGCCACCCTGAATTACTTCGGTCACTCCTCTGCCTTCTGCACCTTGGTGCCTCTGGGACTCCTGTGTCTGAAGCTTAGGATGGGTCTCCTGGGAGGCAACCCTGAGTTAGAATTTCCCCCCAGCTCCTCAGTTACAGGAGTCCTGGGGCTGAGGGCAGCAGTTCTTCCAAAGGGCCCAGGGGAGAAGCTGCAGAGAAGAGCGAGGCATCTGCGGGATGGGGGATGGCAGAGCCCACAAGCCAGGAGGGTCCTGATGCGGCTGGAACCTTTAGCCTGCAGCCCAGGGCTCTTGGAATCAGGGTGGGGAAAGGGGGCTGAGACAACCATCCCATCCTCCGTCCCGGGAGGGAGACTCAGGCCCTGTCCTGATTGCCCCGCCCTAACTTCTGGAGGATACCAGGTGAGTCTCGTGAACTTTCCGAGTTTCAGTCCCTATCACTTCCAGGTTGGAGACAGGGAACAGGGGGAGGGGCTTGAACATATGTTGACCCCAGCAAGGTAGAGCTGTTGTGATAAAAGGAAATGACACAGAGGTGGACTTGTTCTTGCTGAGGAAGGGGACAGTGGAAGGATCAGCTCCCTAAGGACCTGCTGGTTAAGGGCGACATGCCCAAACTGCCAGCCCTGAGCTGGGGGTGGTGGGCGTGCTCTGGATGAGAAGCGGCCCTGCTCTCCAGTAGCTCACAGTCCTGCTGGGGAAACAGGTGAACACAGGTGCCGTCACTTTGGCAGGACCCTGCCTGGACACACTGTGAATCGTGGGCTGGGGGCTCTGCAGACTGGGGAGCGCTGGGCAGGGCTTAGAGATCCCAGGGGCTCTGGCTGGCTGCAAAAGGGGTGGGCTGCGAGAGCAGGAGGCGAGGCCCAGGACACAGCCCCGGACCAGGCAGCGGACAGGACTTCAGGGTCTGAGGTCTGGTTTTGCCCCCTCTTCCAGGCAAGTTATTGCCCTCCCTTAGCCTTGTTTTCTCTACTGCTAACCTGGGGGCCATGATTCCCATCCTGTCCTGGAAGTGTTTTTGAGGAGCATACTGTTCTCATTATTAGAAAGATCTTAATAAAAGCCCATACGTTCTGATTCTTTTGAAAATTCCTGAGTAACCGCATCTGTGGTCCCCAGGGGGGGCCTGTGTGTGGTTTGGGGCTGGGGTTGCCTCTGCCCACTGGGCTTGGGGTGGGGCTGGGGCACAGCAGGAGGCCCGGGACAGGTCCTAGGAGCCGGGACAGGGCCTAGGAGCCGAGTCAGGGGTTATTTTCATTCCTCTGTACCCAGCACACAGCCAGCTTGACGGTGCCACCTGTCCCCTCTCCAGCTCTCCTCCTGGCAGGCCCATGGGGCACCATGGGGCACCAGGGGCAGGAGAAAGAGGCATGGGTCTCCGTCTGTGGGCTGGCACTGGCTTATGCCCCATTCTCCTAGCCATGGGACAGTGGCTGCCTGGGAGGTTTGCCTAGTGAGGGGAGGCTGCCGGCGTGAGCTGTGGGCCCAGAGCAGCGGGACCGCCCAGAGCCGGAGGTAGCTCCACCTCCATCACAGATCCCATGGCCGGGGCCTTGGGTGGCCCGCCGCCCTCCTTTTCTTGGGATGGACCCAACCTTGGGGATGTGGACGGCAGGTCCTCAGGCAGCCCTGCCCATGGGCAGCTGCTGCCCTGGGCTGCCTGGCCCTGCCTTGTGCAAGGACAGAGGTGCTGGCTCACTGAGCTGGGGGGAAGAAGGGCCTGGAGACAGCAGCCCGGCTCTCAGGGGGCCTCGCGGAGGGCCAGGATGTCGGGCCTCCCTCCTCTCCTCCTCTCCTGACATAACCTCCACGGCACCCTCCGCCTGGCTGAGTATCCACCCGTGCTTAGCATCAGGTCTCAGGAGAAAATCTAGGCTAAAGCCAGGACATATGAGGCCTTAGGTATTAATATTATTAATTAATGTTAATCAATATTAGGAGTTAGGGCTTAAGGTGTATTTATCTATCACCTGCATTTAAGGCCTTAGACCTTCCACTTGAGGCATTATCAGTAGCTTAGTAATAATGCTGGTGACAGTAAACAGCCCTTACTGGGCACCGCTGACCCTGCGTGAGGCCGCAGTGAGCAGCTCGCTGTACTGGCCGTCACAGGGGGCATCTCCGTATGGCTGGTCAGTCCCCCAGCCCAGCCTTCTCTGAGAAAGCCTGCAGGGCATGTCTGGAGACCACGAGGAGAGCTCCAGGAGGAAGTGGGGGTCTGGGCAGGGCACAGAGCAGAAAGGACCTCAGGTTCCAGTGGGAGTAACTCCTTGCCTTAGTTTATAGATACGCAATCCGAGGCCTGGAGAAATGGAGGGATTTGACCATGATCACACAGTTGCCTGTAGAACTGGAACCCAAACCAGTCTCTTTATTCCCAGATATCACCCTTGCATTTTACAAGCCTCCAAAATAAATCCCAGAAGGATTTACATACAACCTCATTAAGCTCCCCTCTGGTGTGCCCACATCCAGACATTCACTGAGATTTTCTTTTGTTTCCTTACACCAAACACAGAACAATTCATCCTCCCCGCAGAGAAATCTTGATTTTGCAAAGAACAGTTGCCAAATATCCATCCATTCATTCTTTTGTACCCCAGGACTGTGCAACATGCTGAGGACTTAACAGAGAGAAGGCCATCCCTGCCCTTGTGGCAGCTGACATGCGGTGGGCAGACCTGTCGCTCCTGGGAGGCAGGGCGCGGGTATGCAATGTCCGGGGATCTGTTGGTGTGTCAGGGAGTTGCCTGGTCCACTGGTCCAGACTTGAGGTTGGAGTCCTCCTCCCACAGGAAGTGAGGTGTTTTCTGAAACTTGAGGATGAGTGGGAGTCACAGATGAAAGAGGAATGGGGAGACAGTTACAGGCAGCACCTCTAGGTGTGGAGAAAGAGCGTGTTGGGGGTATCATTTGAATAATTGAGTTTGGGAGTTAGGGGTGGGTTCAAAGAAGACAGTGTAGAAGGTGGTGCACATTGATGGAGGGCAGGCATGGCAGGATAGCAGGAGTCAGCTGATGAAGGGTTGATTTTAAGGGTAAAACTCCACTATTGGTGAGGTCATTTTACCAATGATCATAGGAAAGCCATCAAAAGGTTTAAGTAGAGAATCATGAGTTCAGATTGGCATTGTAGAAAAGTAGAAAAATTACTCTGGCTTGTAGTGAGAGACTGTGTATTCTGTGTGGGGTTGACACAGTCATCAGGTGAGCCTAAGGTAGAAGTTTTGCAGTTTGGGTCTGAGATAGAAAGAGAAATGGGATTAAGAAGACATTTAGGAGATAGACAGGATGTGGTCACCAACTGTTTATGAGAGATAAGAGGGAAAAGTTGAAATCACTCTTTGGTTTCTGGCCTCTGGGTGAATGGTGGTGTCATTTCCTGAGAGACAGAGGAGGGGGAAGAGCAGGACTCAGTGGCAAGCTGAAAATTTGATTTTGGACATGTTGAGTTTGAGGAGCTTGGGAGATGTCTGATTAGAGATGCCTGGCAGGCAGGGGCTGTGTAATTTAGGCCTAAACTCAGGAAACACATGCACAGGTGGGAATCAGAAACATAGCGGAAGTATAGGGGATCCCACAGCGGGTATGAATAGGGTTTAAAAAGGAGAGGTCAGGTCAGAATCCTGATGGAAACATTATGGACTGGGTCTGGCAAAATATGAAGCCAGCGGGAAGAAAGGAAAAGACAGTGGGTCAGTCGACTCGAGGACGGTCTTGGTTCTTCCATATTTTGAGAATCAGCTTGTTAAGTTTTGTAGAAAACCTTGTGGGATTTAAAGTCATAATTTCATTGAATTTATTATTTATTTGTAGAGATTCAGCATTTTTATATTTTCCTATCCATAAACACATTATTTCCTTTCCATTTATTGAAGTATTTTATGTCTTTCAAAACAGTTACAATTTTCTCTTTAAAGGTCTCCTCTATTGTTAGCTATCACTAGATAAATTATGATTTTGGTTTCTAAATGGAATATTTAAAAAATATTATATTGTTTAATACTGATTTCTGGTATAAAAGAATGTAATTGATTTTGATATATTGATCTTGCTGAACTCTCTTAGAAGTTATTATAATTTGTTTGTATAATCTTTTCAATCTCCTGTCATAATTCCTTAGAATAATGACAGTTTTACTTCTTCCTTCCTAATCTTCAGATCTCTTTTTCTTGTCTATTGTGTTGACTAGGACTTCTATTACACTGTGAGTATAAATATTGAAAGTGAGCAGTCTCTCTTACTCCTGACTTTAAAGGTAATGTAGTGTTTAATCAGTAAGTTTGTACTGGTAACCAATTCTATAGGTAACCAATATCTAGTCACCAATTCTAATGTGTGTAGGTTTAGGGTCGGGGTTCTCACCAGTAAGTCTCAGATACCAATTCTTAGACACCAAGGTATCCTACAATTCAACTCAATTCTGACAGTGTCTGCCTGGAGACAGCTGCAGATTCCATGGGTTAGCTCAGTCCCACAGGACTGTTCCCCACACCGTAAGATGCCAGTCCAAGCCCCAGTGATCAGTGGCTATAGACTAAAGTTCCAGTGACTCCTCTCCTTGGGTTGATTAATTTGCTAGAGCAGCTAGAACTCAGTGAAACATATTAGTTATTAGATTATCAGTTTATTATAAAAGCGTATAACTCAAAAACAGCCAGATGGAAGAGATGCATAGGGCTAAGCTGGGGAAGGAGCATGAAACTTCCATGTCCTCTCTGAGTACGTGTCATTCTCTCCAAATCTCTGCATCCATCTCTGAAGTTCGCAAACCCTCTCCTTTCAGGTTTTTATGGAGGCTTCGTTGCATAGGCATGGTTGATTAAACCATTGGCCATTAGCAATTTGACCTTCAGCCCCTTTCCCCTCCCTGGATTTTGGTAGGTGGGACTGAAAGTTCCAACCCTGTAACCACGTGGTTGGTTTGCCTATAATCATCAGCTCCCATTCTTAGGTGCATGCCAGAAGTCACTAATTCATAAAACAAGACATCTTTATTGTTCTCATTCCCTAGAAAAGTCTGAGGACTTAGGAGCTCTATGCCAGGAACTGGGGCAAAACTGGGACAAATAATATATTTCTTATTATAAGTCACAGTATCAGAGTAAGTTTTTGGAAAATACTTTTTTTTCAGGTTAAGGAAGTTCCTTTTGTTCCTAGTAGTTTGCTAAGGGTTTTTATTGTAACTGGGTCTTGAATTTTACCAAATGTATCTTTTGAACTAATGGTTCAGAAAAATGGTGTGTGTGTGTGTGCATGTACTGCATGGCCAACCTAAGTAATCATCAACTGTATTAATGTTGTTAGTTTAGATTTGCTCTTATTTTCACCAGTTACTTTGCTCCCTACCCTCCCATGTGTGTAATTCCTTCTCTTCCTATCAGTTTTTTGTTTGTTTTTTAAATACCCCCTTTACTGTTTTTTCCAGTGAGGGTCTGTTAGTACAAGTTCTCTCCATCTTTGTCTGAAAATGCCTTTGTTTAATGTTCACTCTTGAATGTTATTTTGGTTGGGTTTTAAATTCTAGGCTGGTAGTTATTTTTCTCTCAACAGTTTGCAAGTGTTAACTTGGGTCTTCTAGAGTTACTGATGAGAACTCTGCTATCAATATATACTATATATATAATATATATCAATACAATAATCTTTCCTTTGTAGATAATCTGTCCTTTTTTACTCTGAATGCTTTTATGGTCTACTCTTTGTTTTTGGTATTCTGCAGTGCCCCTACAATATGCATTTATTTTATTTGGATTTATCCTGGGTAGGGTTCAGTATGGTTCCTGAACTGGAATTCATGTATTTCATTCATTCTGGAAAATTCCCTGCCACACTCTTTTCAACTGTTGTTCTACTTCATTTTCTATATTCTGTCTTCTGGAATGCTGATTGAAGGTATGTTTAATTGCCTTATTCTGTTGTCCTGGCTCTTCATCATTATTTAAAAAAAAATACATCTCTAACATCTTCAGATCTATCTTCCAGGATGTTAATTCTTTCTCTAAGTGTATCTAACTTGCTGTTAATCTCAACCACTGAATTTTTAACTTCATTGACCAAAATGTTTATTTCTAAATGTTTTATTTTTTTCCAGTCTGCTTCGTGTTTTTTGATATTATCTAATTCTTTCTCATGTTTCCAATTCCTTGTTTAAGTCAATAATTATTTTAAATACAATTATATAATAGTTTTAATCTGATAGTTCAGTTATCTGTAGTTCTTGAGGATCTAATTCCAATTGAATATTAGTTGTGGTAGATTGTTTCCTTTTATGTGTTATAATTTTGGATTTTGAGATCATCTTTAGCAAGGCATTATCTTTGGGAACTCTCTGCAGTCTGGGTTAAGACTGCCTTTTCAAGAGATTTTTCAGCCTGGGACCACTGTTTATTTTAATGAATAGGGAGTTCCTGAGTAAAATAAAGTTCAAACCTCAAATCAACTTAAAGGCAGGCCCTTGGTTACAGATTCTTAGGAAAGACAATTCTTTTTTATACCTAAGGCTTAGGCCAAGACAGGCAGTCTTCCTTGTCACAATTTGTGAGTATTCTACTCTTTTCTGAGGATTGAGATATTGTTCCCAGGCAACAACTTCCCTGTATCCCTCAGGTCTAAGGTCTCATCTCTGAGTGGCCATTGAAACCCAGTGCTTTCCTACTCAGATCAGCTCACCCTCTGCCTCCCAGGGCTACTGTGCTATCAGCTTGGCTTTTTACTATCAGCTTGGAGTTCTCTCATGTTGGGCCTCTAGCAATTTACTTTCTTCAAAGTCAGCTATGCATTTAGAAGTGTATTATATTTCATATATCATTTCTAAATTTCTTTTATAGAGTGAGAATTTTAAAATCATCTTTTTTACTATATTGCCAGACATTAAAGTTAACTCTTTTAAGAAGGTACAGAAAAATGTTTGCACATTCATGATAGAATCAAGACCAGAGTTTCTGGTAGAAATAAGCTAGATGTTTCAGATCAAGTGACCCCCTCAGACACACTTTGAAAAAAGCTTATTTTGATAGCCACACAAGAAGCCAACATATGTTTTGCTAAAAGGCCCAGGACACTGGAGGGCAGAGATGGAGACCAGTGGTACTGTTGACTCGCTATATGACCTATGACCTTGGGTGAGTCCATAGGCCTCTCTGGGCCTCCCTGTCCTCATCAGTAAGCTGAAGGGTTGGGTTAGGTTTTCTCTAGGATTCCTGATTTAAATTCTAGTGGTTCTGACTCCTTCCAACTGTCTGTGCCTGGCCAGCTCCTCAGAGCCGCCACCGTCCCCGGATGTACCACTCTGTAGTCAGCAACTCCTTTTCCCACACTGTGGACATCGGCTTCCTCACTGATACCCACCCTTCTGTGAAGAACCATGTCCCTCAGCCTGGGATGAGGGGATTCAGGTGTGGGGAAGGGAGAGCAAGCAAAGAATGCTGTGGGGAGGTCTCTTCTCCTCCCAGAGCGTCCTGGGTGGAGGCTGGGGTGACTTGGGCATTTAGACGCCTAGCCCTGGGTGTGGGCTGCCGGACGGCACTGCTCCTCATGGCTAATGGTGGGGAAGGAAAGGGGTGATATATGTGGTGGTGAGAGGTCCTCCTTTGCAGATGTGCTCAGCAGCTGGGAGAGAGGGGAAGCTGGGGCTCAGGGAGGGCTGTGGGAGACAGATGGTGCCTGCCTGGTACCCATAATCCAAAAACTGCCTTAAGATGCCTAGTATGTCCTGCTCTTTTTCAGACCCCTGAGAATTGTGTCTAGAAATTTACAGCCTAGACAGGTGGAGCCTAGAGGCCACTGGGTTTGTCTCATGCAGGTTGTGTTGCAGACAGGGTTGTGCTGGCTGTCAGCTTCAGGAGGCACTTGCAGGTCAGTCCCCTGTAGCCCCAGCAAGTGAGAATCTATGGGCACCAAACTCTTCCTTTGAGAAGAGCCAAAGCTGAGGCTGGAATAGCAGAATGATCACCTGCATTTTATTTGGCATCCTTTTAAAAATTTACTTAAAGTTTTAATTGTGGTAAAAAATTTGTATTTTCTTAACCATTTTAAGTGTACTCTTTAGTAGTTTTAAAAGTGTATTCGCATTGTGTAACGGAACTCCAGCACTGTTTTATCTTGCAAAACAAACTTTGTATTCATCCAACAATCCCCCATTTCTTCCTCCCCACAGACCCTTGGTAACCTCCATTCTACTTTCTGTCTCTGGGACTTTGTCCACTTTAGATGCCTCCTGTAAGTGGAATCACACAGTATTTGTCATTCGGGGCTGGATTATTTCACTTAGCGTCATGTCTTCAAGGCTCTTTCACATTGTAGCTTGTGTCAGAATTTTCTTCCTTTTAAAGGTAACAGAATATTCCATTGTATGTATAGACCACATTGGGTCGATCCATTCATCCATCCACGGACATTTGGGTTTCTTGGCTATGCTTGAATAATGCTGCTGTGAACATGACTTTACAAATATCTCTTTGGACCCTTCTTTCAATTCTTTTGGATTATACCCAGAAGTGGACTTGCAGGGTTACATGTCCTGTGCTTAATTTTGGGGGGAGCCATCATTTTCCCACAGTAGCTGTGCCATTTTACATTCCTACCAACAGTGTGCAATATTTGGCATCCTTTTTGCCCACTGTTGATTTAGTGCTGGAACGTTGCCGGCACTTAGTCTTTTCTCCTATGTTGCAGCCCTGTCTGGGTTTTTAGAGCTACGATCAGAGGATGCCTAGGTCATTGTGCTCATTTGACAGGGTGAGAAGCAGACGTCTACAGAGAGATGTTCTGCCCTGGATTCCAGGCCTTAACCCTCCATGCTCCTGTGCTGTGAGTGGCCAAACAAGAAACAGCAACTGGTTCTAGGGCTTGGCACTTCCCATGGTACCCCTGTCTCACCGCCACCCAGTTCTCCCATCAATGCTGTGGTTTCTGCCCACCCAGGTCCAAAGGGCGCTCCTCCAAGCGGAGCCTTGGAGGGCACGGCCGGCACCATTACCTCCAACGAGTGGAGCCCTCCTAACTCCCCCGAGGGGAGCAACATCTCTGGGGGCAGTCAGGCATTGAACAAGCCCATCGACAATGACGCAGAGGGTGTGTGGAGCCCGGACATTGAGCAGAGCTTCCAGGAGGCCCTGGCCATCTACCCACCCTGTGGTAGGCGCAAGATCATCCTCTCGGACGAAGGCAAGATGTACGGTAAGGAGCCCGTTGGGGTGGGTGGCAGTCTCCTGCCCTCGTGGACTAGCTCTGGAAATAGGGCCTCAGCCAAGGGGCCGGGCCCAGCAACTCTGGGGCCCGTCCATGTGACGGAGGGGTGTGGCCTCTTGGTTCTTCTGTCAGCAGACACGGCTTTCTTCTGTCCTGGGTTCCCAGACCATGAGGGGCATCTGAGCAGAAGCCTTTGGATGGGGGAGACTTGGGGAAAGGGTGGGCAGCACGTTCCCCCAGAGCAGCATGGGAGAATCCCACAGCTGTCCTCAAGACAAACGCTTGATCTCCTACCTCCCACCTCAGCTGTGAAGGGTGCTCAGGAAGGTGGCCCCTGGACTCATTCCCTCATTTGCTCCTGAGCCTTCTGTGTGCAGGTCTGGGTGGGACAGGTCTGGACCCATACGGTGGGCACACACATCGCCGTCCCGAAGGGCAGACTGTGGAGTGTCTCCAGACAGATCCAGCAGGGCGTGGTACACCTTGTGCTCCAGAACTTGCTCTGGAGAGTGGCAGCAGATGCAGGGCGTACAGGGACACTTTATGCCCAGCAGCCATGTGGGAGGACCAAGCAGTTGGCCTGGTCTGTGTTGACTTTTGGGTGGAAGAGAGGGTCTGTCAGAAACAAACACTGAACAGCTGTTGGAAGGCCCAGGTCAGGCTTCCACTCCCATCAGAAAGCCCCCCAGGACTGCCAACTTCAGACACTGGTCTCAGGCTGTTGCTGAGAGGGTCTCTGACCACAGGGCCCCACCCTAGCTCCCTGCAAGATGGCTGCAGGCCACGTGCCCACCCCCAGGGCTGCCACTCAGGTCGTGCCCCCCATCCTGCAGAAGCCTTGTCCCCTGTGAGGTGCTCGTGGGGGCTGTTGTAAGACACCACCACAAACAGACTGGCTTCAAACAACAGAGGTTTATTCTCTCACCATTCAGGAGGCCAGATGCCGGAAGGCCAGGTGTCTGTAAGGTGGGGTCCTTCTGGAGGCTCTGAGGGGAGATCTGTCCCAAGGTGTGGGCCCTGGACACTGTGCATGGTACATCTGTGTGCTTCAAAGGGAAAAATCATCTGGCAAAGACAAGTGTGCAAGAAGCATTGAGCGTAGAGAGGGAGCTGAGGGGTCTAGAAGGCCCAAGGAT
The DNA here is from genome assembly GCF_040802235.1 of Manis javanica. Classification (NCBI taxonomy): domain Eukaryota; kingdom Metazoa; phylum Chordata; class Mammalia; order Pholidota; family Manidae; genus Manis; species Manis javanica. The sequence goes on along the minus strand of NC_133170.1, from coordinate 29,187,133 downwards.
ACGGCCGAAAGTCGTAGAATCAGCAGATGTGTATTTGAGAGCCACTGGGGACCATCCAGACTTTGGGTTCTGAGTCGTATCTTTTTGTGTGTGTGGTAAAATACACATAACATAAAGTGTACCCTTTTACCCATTTTTAAGTGTACATTTCAGCAGCATGGAGCACATTCACACTGTTGTGCAGCCATCCCTACCATCCATGTCCACAACCTTCTATCTTCCCAAACAGAACCTCTGTCCCCACTGAGGCCAACTCCCTGTCCCGCCCCAGCCCCTGGCAGCCACTCTACTTTCTGTCTCTGTGGATGTGACTGTTCTAGGGACCTTGTATTACTGGACTCACACAGCTTTATCTTTTTGGACTGGCCTAATCACTTAACATAATGTCCTCAGTAGTCCTCCATGTGGTGGCAACCGTCAGAATTTCCTTTCTTTTCAAGGATGATAATGGGCCACTGTATGGATAGGCCACATTTTGCGTCTCCCTCCACCTCACCTGTCCGTGGACATTTGGGTGGATGCTTACTTTATTTAGTTGTTATGGGAGGCTCTTTCTCTCCCACTTCACATATTAAGTGAAGTGACTGGAACTGGGGTGAAGAGACTGTCTTTGGTCACCAGGTGATCGTGACTGAGCCAGGGTTCTAGAAATGCAAGGCTGTGAACTTCCGGCTGGCCTTGGGTTGGAATTCTGCCCAGGAACTGTTCGGGCCATGTTTGCGCCTCTCCTTCCCTGTGCAGAGAGACAGCGTGGCTATCACACAGGGGGACCTGGCAGGGGGCAGAGGCCAGGAGCCCCTTACTGCTGCCCTTGGTGGGCTTTGACATCTGCTCTCTTGAGTCTTTTCAGGGGAGGTGGTGGGCTTGGTTATAACCTCTGCTTGTGGATGCAGAGACAGGTTCAGGGAAGCCAAGAGCTTCCCTGGGTCTCTCAGGTGAAAAGTGGAAGAGTGGGGATTAGAACCTAGATCTCCGAGTCCAGGCGCAGGGTGCTATCACCCTGCGTGGCCTCTGTGTGCCTGCAGAAGCCTGCCCGCCTGCTCCTCTCCTTCCTCCTGGCCCGCCATCTGCCTGGCCTGGGCTCCAGGTGTGTCAGCCTCTGGGCAGGCTGGCTGGAGGCGCTAGTGTCTGGTGACTCCCCAGCCCCCCAGCACCTGTCCTCGGTGGCTGCCAATCCTGCTGGGGTCCAGACGCTGGCTGATCCCGTCTCTTCTTACCAGGCTCGGAGTGTGAGCTGAGGCAGGCCTGCACAGGGGTTGACGGAGGGCTCTCGGCAGCGCGCCTGTGCAGCTGAGTATATATAACTCTGAGCTCAGCCACCGTGTGTGGGATGGGCCCCAGGAAGCCGAGGAAGAGGGACAGGCTGCCAGGCTGACTCAGCCTCCATGTACCTTGGCTCTCTCCTCCATCTTCTCATCTGCCCTCCGGGGACCCACTTGCTGTCCTCCTGTGCCCCAGCCCCAGCCTGAGCCCCAGAGCCTGGTCTTGGCAGTCCCCTGATTCCCACATCCTGAGGATGCCCATCATTTTTCAGGTAGACCAGGCCAGAGGGTGCAGGGTGGGAGCTGAGAATGAGCTGGCCAGGGCACCCAGGGGACTGGAGACCTGGAGGCCAGGATGGGATTAGGCCTGCTCCCAGCCCTGGTGCCCCCCATGGGGTGCACACGAAGGCCACGCAGACGTGCAGACAGCATGCAGATTAGCGCCTGATATTTCTGAGCCGAGCCTCACCAGCCTGTGGGCTGGCACCCAGGCCAGAGCTCCTAGCCCTCTCCTGCTCACTACTGCTTTCATTTTTGCCTCATCACCGTGTGACCCTCACCCTGGCACTGCCATGCTGGGCACTCTGGCCTCTGTTGGCCAGCCTGGCCTCTGGCCTCAAGAGCAGGTGGTGGGAGGTGCATGTGGGGCAACTCCTCTCCCTTCTGCCCCACACTCTGCCTCGCCTCTCCTCACCGCTCAGCGGTGCCCCTCCTGCCTGCAGGAGGGCCCTGATGGCTCTGCGTCCCTCTGTGCACCCTTCCTTTCTGCAGCCAGCCCCTCACCCAACCGGACCCCGCTCCTCCTGCCCCTCTTCTCCCTGTGTGGCTCTGCTTCTCCTGCCTTGCTTTCTCCCTTGTCTCACTGGTGCCCTGTGGCCTCGGCTTCCAATTCCTGTGAGCAGCTGGGAGCTTTGGCCAGTGCCCAGTGCCCACCGCTGACCCAGGCCAGGAGCTGTGGTCTCTACAGCTTCACAGTCTAAGGGGAGAGGCAGGAGAAAGAAACATTGTTAGAAAGTAGACTAATGATGCTTCTGTAGTGTACAGCCAGTGAACTGGAGGTCTAGGTCGTCCCGGGAGTTTTCTGGAAGGCAGTGGAGTTGGTTAGAGGAGGGGTGCCGAGGCAGGGGGAAAGGAGGGGGCATTGACCCAGGGTGGAGCTTTATGTGGTGGTGTTGGGAGACCCCACTGGGCATCTGGGCATGGCACAGTGGCATTGCACTCATCAGAGAGGAGGGGATCCTCACTGCAGAGGAGTCGCACAGCTAATGAGAGGTGGGGCGGGGGCCAGACCCAGTTCAGGGCTCCCAAGTTGCTGAGAGCACAGCCAGAGGTCAGGGTCTCACTCAAGTGTCTCCCAGCACCCCCGCCTCCTCGATGTTCCCCAGGTCCTCTGCCACCCTCGGCTGTGCTGCCCTGTGCGTTCTGTCTCCCTCCATGTTCCCCGAATGGCCTGGGACCCGTACTTTCTGTTTCTCTGGAAGCCAGATGACGTGAGCCTAGGTTCAAACCTGTTCTGTCCCAGGGGCCTCTGTGACCTGGGGCCAGTTGTCTAAACTTTGTCTCATCTTCAGCTTCCTCATTTGTAAAACGGGGATGATGATAATATCACCTTTTGGGGAGTTTTGGTTATATTATTTTATTGTGGCAAAATCTACATTATATAAAATTTACCATCTTAACCATTTTCATGCATGCAGTTCAGTGGCATTAAGCACATTCACACTGCTGCACAACCATCCTACCATCCATCTCCAGAACATTCTCATTCTCCCCAACAGAAACTCTGTACCCGTTAAGCACTAACTCCCCATTCCCTTCTCCCACTGGTAACCATTGTTCTATTTTCCATCTGTGTATTTGACTATTCTAGGTTCCTCATAGAAGTAGAATCGTACAATATTTGTCCTTTTGTGACTGGCTTATGTCACTCAGCTCAATGTCTTCAAAGTTCATCCTCATCGTAACATATCAGAATGCCATTCTTTTTTGTAGCTGAGTAATATTCCATTGTGTGGATATACTACATTTGTTTATCCATTCACCTGTTATGGGCACTTGTGTTGTTTCTACCCTTTGGATATCGTGAGTAATGCTGTGAGCGTGGGTGTGCGGGTAAGGGTCCCTGCTTTCAGTTCTTTTGGGGACATACCAAGTGGTGGAATTGCTGGATCATATGGTAATTCTGTGTTTAGCTTTTTGAGGAACTGCTGAACTATCCGGTATGGTGGCTGCACCATTTTACACTTACCAGCAATGCACAAGGATTCCAATTTCTTCACATCTTTGCCAACATTTGTTCTTTTTCTTCTTTTTAAAATAGCCCTCCTGGGGTATGGAGTGGTGTCTCATGGATTTGATTTGCATGGCCCTGGTGACTGGTGATGCTGAGCATCTCTCCTATACTCAGTAGAGGAAGACACAGCCTTTCAGTGTTGCTGGGGGGCTGAGAGCACAGAGATGCCCAGCAGACACCACAGGGTGTAGAGCTGAATAGGACATGCTCCCTGCTCCCTCTGGGAGCTCACACACGAGTGAGGGGCTAAATTAAGAGCTCACATGACTTTAGCCAAGGACTGTGAGAAAGGCACAGACTCTGCCCTAGGGCTTGGAGGCAGGCTTGGGTGTGGATCAGGAAACCTTCTCCGGCTGGCCTTGAAAACTGGGTAGGATTTCACCAGAAGCTCCAGAGCCCTTCAGGGCAGTGGTGTTGTGAGCTCAGATGTCAGGCCTAATCACTGCCTTCTCAGGCTTTGGGCAGAATCTTCTTCTCCAGAAATATCCTCCTCCTGCAGCTGCAGGTGTTGATAGCTTCAGCGGGCCATCAGGATGAGGGCTGGTTGGGCAGGGTGCTCTGGCCTAATCTCGGGGTCCCAGCCTGCAGGGGTGATGTGGAGCACTCACATAAAGGGGCTCCGGTGACCCAAAGCTCTGGTTCCTCTCGGGTGGGGAGGCTTGTGCCCTGGGGTTCTCAGCCTCTTCCAGATTTGAAAAAGAATAGCATTAGTTATAACAGGACTTATTCATGCTGTTAACCCTAATTACTGATTGTATTGGCCTTCCTGTAAGTGGCAGGGGCTTTACTCACTTCATGCAATTTAATATGTTTATAGTCCAGAGAGAAGCTGGTACAGAGGGGAATCATTACAGAGGAAATGAACTGCAGAAATGACCTGTCCCAGACAGGATTTTGCTGATAGGATAGCAATTTTAGTAGTAATGTATGACTGCGGAAAAGCCCGAGGTGGCTGGCAGGGTGTGTGACGCTGGGTGTAGGGTCAGGCGGCAGAGGTGGTGGCTCTGTGTGGCCCCTGCTTTGGGAATGCCCTCCCCTCAGCCTGTGCCCTAGCCAGGGCTCCCCTTTCTCCATCTGCAGGCCTCACCCATGGTGGGTGGGGCCCTGGATGTGAGCCAGGGGCTGTTGGACACATGTCCTCTGACAGATGGGCCACAGCCTGGTGGGGGCATCCTTCCCAGCCCCACCCAGGCCCTCTCTGGGGTTGGCCAAGACCACCTGCCACCCTGCAATGCCCAGCTGTCAAGCCAGCCTCTGAGGTCTGGACCGGCCCCTGCTGCCCCAGCATGTGATCAGCCCCTTGGGGGAGAAGGCCTGGAGATGGGCAGCTGGCGGCAGGGCTGGGGCAGGCTACAGGTCTCTTCTCACCAACTCACCTGGATTTTCTACTAGTTTCTTGCTGCTACTGCTCTTCTTTGCTGGTCTTCACTGTGGTTTTGGGGCTTTACCTGTGGGCACATGCTCCCACTTCTCTGCTTCTACCCCATACTGTGGGCATCCAGGACACACAGGCTTCAGTCAGCTCTGGGGACCACAGTCCATGAGAGACTGAAAGCAGGTGGGCAGGCTCTTGGGTCTAAGTAGTTGTTTCTCCCTAGGACCTGGGTCAGGGTGAGGGGCAGTCAGACATGACCAGGATTGTCCTTCATGCAGAGACCTAGAGAATCGGGATCGATCCAGAGAGGGGGAGCGGAATAGTGCCTTTAGAGAAACTCCCAGCCCAGCTGGGGAGGACAGCCATGGGAAAAGCAGCCATTGTGTAAATAGCTCTGAAGACTTAGAGATGTATGTCCTTGTGGCACCTGGAACACTAACAAACTATGCGGTTTGAATAATCCCTTCCCTTCCCTGGGCCACAGTTTCTTCTTCCTTAGGCTAGACAGAGCCTCTGGGGTCACCTGGTGCAGCCCCTGCTTCTGAGAGGGAAGGCCCTCAATCCTGTGTTAAAGAGAAGTCATGCTGCGCAACAGTGAAGAGGTAGGTTCTAGAACCAGACTGCATGGACTTGAATCTCAGCCACTTAGTGCTCTGTGACCCTGAACAGCTTTCTAAACCTCTCTGTACCTTGATTTCCCTCTGTGTCGAGTGAAGATGCTTGAACGGACGCATAGGGCCATTGGGAGGATGGAGGGGGAAGGCACCGGCTGTCATGATAGGTATACATGCTGCGTTTGCATGGCGTCCCATGCAAGTAAAGTGTGCATCTGGCCACATGAGTGCTCAGTAATGCTCACTGTCACTGCTATGATTACAGGAGTAAAAGGAAGCCCAGCCCCTGTGAGGCAGAAAGCCAGGGTAGATGCCCACGGGCCTGGAGGCAGGTAAGTGACCGGGCTGATGTCTGAAGCGCCCCTGATGGTAGGAGGGAAACTGTTTGGTCCCTCCTGACTCAGCACGCGCACAGAAGCCCAGCACTCAACTGCCGCCTGGGGGGATTCTCACCTCCTGGCATCACCTCTGGGAAGCAGAGTGAGACCAGAGAGAACCGTAGTCTAGGGGAGCCAGCAAGGGAGAGGAGGACACAGCTGCAGAGAAAGGGAGGGGAAGAAGCACACCTTGTAAAAGGGCAGAGAGCCTGGGCCAGCCTAGCCCCCATGGGCTGGGCTTCTGGGGCCCCACGGCTGGCCTCTTCTTGCCCAGGGCCAAGATGGGCCCATCTGGTAGCAGAGCTCCTGAGCCCGGTAGGAGAGAGCAGAGGGAGTGGGGCTGGCTGGGGCTCTGTCTTCAAGCCCTGGGGCTCCTTGCACAGGGGTTGGTCATCTGTGATGTCTGCAGTGAGGGTCTCAGCCAGTCGTAGGCTAGACAGGGCCTCCCTGCTGCCTTCCATGTCCCCTGACTGAGGTTCTTCTTTGGGCCAGCCACTTGGTGCCACTTGCTGTGGCTGAGTCAGGATTCAACCTGGCCAGTGGGTCCTGGATCTGCTTGTGCACCATCTGGGTGAGGTTTGTGACTTCAGTTTCCTCGTGAGGTGAATGGCTTTAATTGCCTGCCTTCCAGTGGGGAAGAGGGGGATTCACTATGTGGGGCAATGACTGTGCTTCAGGACCCTTCACTTGCATGGGCCCCGTCAAGTCCCTTTTTGTTTTTAATTTCAATTTGTGGAGTAGTTTTATTGAACTCCACACATTTGAAGTAGACCAATTGGAAAGTTTTTTTTTTATCATTAATCTACAATTACATGAAGAACATTATGTTTACTAGGCTCCCCCCTTCACCAAGTCCCCCCCACATACCCCTTCACAGTCACTGTCCATCTGCGTAGTAAGATGCTGTAAAATCACCACTTGTCTTCTCTGTGTTGCACAGCCCTCCCCATGCCCCCCACGCACTATAAATACTAATTGTAATGTCCCCTTTCTTTTTCCCCGCCCTTATCCCTCCCTTCCCACCCATCCTTCCCAGTCCCTTTCCCTTTGATAACTATTAGTTCATTCTTGGGTTCTGTGATTCTGCTGCTGTTTTGTTCCTTCAGTTTTCCTTTGTTCTTATACTCCACATATGAATGAAATCATTTGGTACTTGTCTTTCTCTGCCTGGCTTATTTCACTGAGCATAATACCCTCTAGCTCCATCCATGTTGTTGCAAATGGCAGGATTTGTTTTCTTCTTAAGCCTGAATAATATTCCATTGTGTATATGTACCACATCTTCTTTATCCATTCATCCACTGATGGACACTTAGGTTGCTTCCATATCTTGGCTATTGTAAATAGTTCAGCGATAAACATAGGGGTGCATCTGTCTTCTTCAAACTGGAGTGCTGCATTCTTAGGGTAAATTCCTAGAAGTGGAATTCCTGGGTCAAATGGTATTTCTGTTTTGAGCATTCTGAGGAACCTCCATACTGCTTTCCACAATGGTTAAACTAATTTACATTCCCACCAGCAGTGTAGGAGGGTTCCCCTTTCTCCACAACCTCGCGAACATTTGTTGTTGTTTGTCTTTTCAATGATGGCAATCCTTACTGGTGTGAAGTGATATCTCATTGTGGTTTTAATCTGCATTTCTCTGATGATTAGTGATGTGGAGCATCTTTTCATGTGCCTGTTGGCCATCTGGATTTCTTCTTTAGACAACTGTCTATTCAGCTCCTCTGCCCATTTTTTAATTAGACTATTTGCTTTTTGTTTGTTGAGGTGTGTGGGCTCTTTATATATTTTGGATGTCAACCCCTTATTGGATATGTCATTTATGAATATATTCTCCCATACTGGAGGATACCTTTTTGTTCTATTGATGGTTTCCTTTGCTGTACAGAAGCTTTTTAGCTTGATATAGTCCCACTTGTTCATTTTTGCCTTTGTTTCCCTTGCCCAGGGAGATATGTTCATGAAGAAGTCACTCATGTTTATGTCCATGAGATTTTTGCCTATGTTTTTTTCTAAGAGTTTTATGGTTTCATGACTTACATTCAGGTCTTTGATCCATTTAGAGTTTACTTTTGTGTATGGGGTTAAACACTGATCCAGTTTCATTCTCTTACATGTAGCTGTCCAGTTTTGCCAGCACCATCTGTTGAAGAGACTGTCATTTCCCCATTGTATGTCCATGGCTCCTTTATTGAATATTAGTTGACCATATATGTTTGGGTTAATGTCTGGAGTCTCTATTTTGTTCCACTGGTCTGTGGCTCTGTTCTTGTGCCAGTACCAAATTGTCTTGATTACTATGGCTTTGTAGTAGAGCTTGAAGTTGGGGAGCGAGATCCCCCCCACTTTATTCTTCCTTCTCAGGATTGCTTTGGCTATTCAGGGTCTTTGGTGTTTCCATATGAATTTTTGAACTGTTTGTTCCAGTTCATTGAAGAATGCTGTTGGTAATTTGATAGGGATTGCATCAAATTTGTATATTGTTTTGGGCAGGATGGCCGTTTTGACAATATTAATTCTTCCTAGCCAGGAGCATGGGATGAGTTTCCATTTTTTAGTGTCCTCTTTAATTTCCCGTAAGAGTGTCTTGTAGGTTTCAGGGTATAGGTCTTTCACTTCCTTGGTTAGGTTTATTCCTAGGTATTTTATTCTTTTTGATGCTATTGTGAATGGAATTGTTTTCCTGATTTCTCTTTCTATTCGTTCATTGTTAGTATGTAGGAAAGCTACAGATTTCTGTGTGTTAATTTTGTATCCTGCAACTTTGCTTATTCCGATATTAGTTCTAGTAGTCTAGGAGTGGAGTCTTTAGGGTTTTTTATGTACAATATCATGTCATCTGCAAATAGTGACAGTTTGACTTCTTCTTTACCAATCTGGATTCCTTGTATTTCTTTGTTTTGTCTGATTGCCGTGGCTAGGACCTCCAGTACTATGTTGAATAACAGTGGGGAGAGTGGGCATCCCTGTCTTGTTCCTGATGTCAGAGGAAAAGCTTTCAGCCTCTCGCTGTTCAGTATGATGTTAGCTGTGGGTTTATCATATATGGCCTTTATTATGTTGAGGTACTTGCCCTCTATGCCCATTTTGTTGAGAGTTTTTATCATGAATGGATGTTGAATTTTGTCAAATGCTTTTTCAGCATCTATGGAGATAATCATGTGGTTTTTGTCCTTCTTTTTGTTGATGTGGTGGATGATGTTGATGGATTTTCAAATGTTGTACCATCCTTGCATCCCTGGGATGAATCCCACTTGGTCGTGTTGTATGATCCTTTTGATGTAGTTTTGAATTCGGTTTGCTAATATTTTGTTGAGTGTTTTTACATCTACGTTCATCAGGGATATTGGTCTGTAGTTTTCTTTTTTGGTGGGGCCTATGCCTGGTTTTGGTATTAGGGTGATGTTGGCTTCATAGAATGAGTTTGGGAGTATTCCCTCCTCTTCTATTTTTTCGAAAACTTTAAGGAGAATGGGTGTTATGTCTTCTCTGTATGTCTGATAAAATTCTGAGGTAAATCCATCTGGCCCGGGGGTTTTGTTCTTGGATAGTTTTTGATTTCTGCTTCAATTTCGTTGCTGGTAATTGGTCTGTTTAGATTTTTTGTTTCTTTCTGGGTCAGTCTTGGAAGGTTGTATTTTTCTAGGAAGTTGTCCATTTCTCCTAGGTTTTCCAGCTTATTAGCATATAGGTTTTCATAGTAGTCTCTAATAATTCTTCATATTTCTGTGGGGTCCATCGTGATTTTTCCTTTCTCATTTCTGATTCTGTTGATGTGTGTTGACTCTTTTCCTCTTAATAAGTCTGGCTAGAGGCTTATCTATTTTGTTTATTTTCTCGAAGAACCAACTCTTGGTTTCATTGATTTTTTCTATTGTTTTATTCTTCTCAATTTTATTTATTTCTTCTCTGATCTTTAGTATGTCCCTCTGTCTGCTGACCTTAGGCCTCATTTGTTCTTCTTTTTCCATTTTCGATAATTGTGACATTAGACTATTCATTTGGGTTTGTTCTTCCTTCTTTAAATATGCCTGGACTGCTATATATTTTCCTCTTAAGACTGCTTTTGCTGCATCCCACAGAAGTTGGGGCTTTGTGTTGTTGTTGTCATTTGTTTCCATTTATTGCTGGATCTCCATTTTAATTTGGTTGTTGATCCATTGATTATTTAGGAGCATGTTGTTAAGCCTCCATGTGTTTATGAGCCTTTTTGCTTTCTTTGTACAATTTATTTCTAGTTTTATACCTTTGTGGTCTGAAAAGTTGGTTGGTAGGACTTCAATCTTTTGGAATTTACTGAGGCTCTTTTTGTGGCCAAGTATGTGGTCTATTCTGGAGAATGTTCCATGTGCACTTGAGAAGAATGTGCATCTTGTTGCTTTTGGATGTAGAGTTCTATAGATGTCTATTAGGTCCATCTGTTCTAGCATGTTGTTCAGTGCCTCTGTGTCCTTACTTATTTTCTGTCTGGTGGATCTGTCCTTTGGAGTGAGTGGTGTGTTAATGTCTCCCAAAATGAATGCATTGCATTCTATTTCCTCCTTTAATTCTGTCAGTATTTGTTTCACATATGTTGGTGCTCCTGTATTGGGTGCATATATGTTTATAATGGCTATATCCTCTTGTTGGACTGAGCCCTTTATCATTATGTAATGTCCTTCTTTATCTGTTGGTACTTTCTTTGTTTTGAAGTCTATTTTGTCTGATACTAGTATTGCAGCACCTGCTTTTTTCTCTCTGTTGTTTGCATGAAATATCTTTCTCTATCCCTTGACTTTTAATCTGTGCATGTCTTTGGGTTTGAGGTGAGTCTCTTGTAAGCAGCATATAGATAGGTCTTGCTTTTTTTATCCATTCTATTACTCTGTGTCTTTTGATTGGTGCATTCAGTCCATTTACATTTAGGGTGATTATTGAAAGATATGTACTTATTGCCATTGCAGGCTTTAGATTCATGGTTACCAAAGGTTCAAGGTTAGCTTGTTTAATACTTTACTATCTGACTTAACTTGCTTATTGAGCTGTTATAAACACAGTCTGATGATTATTTCTTCCCTTCTTTTTCCTCCTCCTCCATTCTTCGTATGTTGGGTGTTTTGTTCTGTGCTCTTTTTAGGAGTGCTCCCATCTAGAGCAGTCCCTCTAAGATACACTGTAGAGGTGGTTTGTGGGAGGCAAATTCCCTCAACTTTTGCTTTTCTGGGAACTGTTTAATCCCTCCTTCATATTTAAATGATAGTCGTGCTGGATACAGTATCCTTGGTTCAAGGCGCTTCTGTTTCATTGCATCAAATATATCATGCCATTCTCTTCTGGCCTGTAAGGTTTCTGTTGAGAAGTCTGATGATAGCCGGATGGGTTTTCCTTTGTAGGTGACCTTTTTTCTCTCTCTGGCTGCCTTTAATACTCTGTCCTTGTCCTTGATCTTTGCCATTTTAATTATTATGTGTCTTGGTGTTGTCCTCTTTGGATCCTGTCTCTCGGGAGTCCTGTGTGCCTCTAGTCTGAGCAACTATTTCTTCCCCCAGTTTGAGGAAGTTCTCAGCAATTATTTCTTCAAAGACACTTTCTATCCCTTTTTCTCTCTCTTCCTCTGATACCCGTATAATGCAGATATTGTTCCTTTTGGATTGGTCACATAGTTCTCTTAATATTGTTTCATTCCTGGAGATCCTTTTATCTCTCTCTGCATCAGCTTTTATGTGTTCTTGTTCTCTGGTTTCGATTCCATCAATGGTCTCTTGCATCTTATCCATTCTGCTTATAAATCCTTCCATAGTTTGTTTCATTTCTGTAATCTCCTTCTGGATGTCTGTAATCTCCCCCTGGACTTCATCCCTTAGGTCTTGCATATTTCTCTGCAGCTCTGTCAGCATGTTTATGATTTTTATTTTGAATTCTTCTTCAGGGAGACTGGTTAGGTCTGCCTCTGCAGATCCTTTCTCGGGTGTTGTTTGAACTAACTTGGACTGGACTAAATTTTTTTGACTTTTCATGGTGATAGCGGTGGCTGTAGGCAGGTTGCGGGTGTGTCAGCTGGGAGAAGAAAGTCCTTTCCTGCTTGCTGGATGCCTTACCCTTCTCCGCTGCCTGTGATGGTTACCCGCACTCCTGGGGCAGCCACCGGGTTAGTCCCCTAAGCTGCTGTGGGCGGGGTCTCCGTCAGAGCAGCACAGAGCCCTGCGGGAAGTGGCAGGCATGCCAGGTGCGCTCCTCCATGCTAGCAGCACCCCTGCCAGGCAGGTGTGTAGCAGCAGTGGCCTTTGGGTCTGGCCCGGGCAGCTGTGCGTTGGGTTGGGATTCCGGTCGGCTGCTGGGAGCACGCCTGCTCCCTCTGGTTCGGCTGCAGGTGCGCGCAGGGTTCTCCTGTGCGGGCCTCTACAGGGCTCCTCTGGCTCTACTGCCACTGGTGTGTGCGAGCCGCACCTGGGCTGTTCGATCACACCGCTGTAGGCTCGCACAAGCCTCTCCTGGTCCCATCTGGCGCCTTTGGCGCACAGATCTGCTCCCCATCCCTTCCGGCACCTCCGTCCCCAGTGCGTGCTGCCACTCTCCTGCTACTGGGCCGGTGTATCGGGGTTCGTGCCAGTTGGAGAAGCGACTGGCAGGCTGCTTAGTGCCGTGAGGGGCTTCAGAGCTGCACTGCCTCCCCGGGGTTTAGGGTGCCTAAGTTTCCCTGGAATTCCCAGCTGCTGGCTGAGTGTGCTGTGACAACTTCGTACAGCTATGGAGTCCCTGTCTCTTTAAGATTTGCAGAAAGCACTCGCTTTTCTTTTGTCTCAGGGGCACCGGTTGTGGGGACCTGCCTGCAGATTTTGCTTTTCCATTTCTCTAATATCCAGCACCCCATGCACCTTGTGTCTGCGTCCCAGGTGAGGATTTCTAGAGCTGGTTTATTCAGCAGTCCTGGGCTTTTGCTCCCTCCCCGTTCTGACTCCTTTCTTCCCGCCAGGTTCTGGGGTGGGGGAGCGTTCGGGTCCCGCCTGGCCACGTCTTGTATCTTATCCCCTTCATGTGATGTTGAGTTCTCACAGATGTAGATGTATCCTGGCTGTTGTACTGCATCCACTGGTGTCTCTTTTAGGAATAGTTGTATTTATTGTATTTTCATAAATATATATGTTTTGGGGAGGAGATTTCCTCTGAACTACTCACGCTGTCATCTTCCTGTGATCCCAATTGGTAAGTTTTGACAGGTGTGTATGTATACCTGCAAAGCCATCACAACCATCAGCAGAGTGAGCATATCCATCTTAGCCTAAAATGATCTTAAAATAATTTTGTAGTTGTACTTTTAGTGTTTTTTCTCAAAAAGAACCTCCCAATTTTTAGTTGCTTTAGGCCCCAAGAAAATCTGGATTTGCTTCTGCAAAGAGAGCCTCCCATGAGACCAGGATTGGAAAGCACTTTGAAAATTATGCTAGACTATCAGAAGTCAAAGGTTATTTGCCTTTATTTAACTCACCTTTCCCGTAGAAGGCCAAATAATAACATCTTATCATTCCCTTATCAAATATGGATTGGGCCCTACTATGTGCAGAGTGTTTTAGGTGTTGGGTATAAATAAGTAAATAAGCAAAAATTCTGTTCTCAGGAGCTTTCCTTCCAGTGGGGACCGAGGATGACAGTGTGCTAATAAGTAAGTAGGTGGCACGCTGTGTTAACCATAGAGTGGGAGCCAGGCCAGGGTGGGGGGTGACCTCAGCCATCAGTGGGTGTTCAGGGAAGATGTCCCCAAGACAAGGGCATCCGAACAAAGAAGCCATCAAGGGTGTGAAGGTGAGGGAGGGGTGGGCCTGAGAGAGGGCAAACAGCAGGATGCTCAAAGGCCCTCAGGTGGGCGTGGACCTGACACACCCTAGGCACAGCCAGGAGGCTCCATGCTGGTTGCTGAGAGGTCAGAACTGGGGATGGGTGGGCAGAGCCTGTGGGGGCCTCCAGGCATTGTGGGGCCTGGGATGCTTTTGATCTGCAGGAGATGGGAAGCCACTGGAAGGTGGTTGAGCCGCAGGGTCACTGGCTGCTGTATTTCAGGTAGCCTGAGAGCAGGGATTCAGGCTGGAACGCTGTTACTGTTGTCCTGGCCAAGGGGATGGGGGCTTGGACTGTGGAGGGTGAGGTGCTGAGAGCAGCTGGAGTCTGAAGACAGAGTCACCTGGATTTGCTAACAGACTCATTCATTCATTTATTGGATAAATAGGTGCCAGGTATTGGAGGTGCAGACTTGAGGGGAGATGTGATCCCTTCCTCTGAGGTGTTGAGAATCTCACAGGAAAAGGCAGACACAGAAGTGACAAGGTGTGATCTGGAGGAGCAGCTCCAGAAGCGCCCATGTCGTCTCCCGGTCCCTGCAGTCTAGGGAGCCCCCCGCCTTCCCCATTTCACGCCACCTCCAAGACTGTCCGGCCTGTCCTTCTGGACACCACACCCAGGCACTGTAACCCACCTGCTCCGCACAGGACCTCCTCTGCTCCCATGCCCTTCTCCTGGCCCCCTGGCTGGTCTCTGAATTAGACTGCTTACATGGGCCTAGAACGTGTGCATTCTATAGAAAAGGGAACCGCCAGAGAGCTCTCATCGAGCCAAACTTAGGGCCTGATTCTAAGGCTCAGAATGGTTTGATGGGAAAAATCTGGAGGAAAAACTTTCCAAGGGACTAGACTTAAGAAGAGAGGACTAGGTGAGGGGGCCTAGAGGAAAGTCACCTGTGGAGGCCCTAGAGGCACGGTGGGCTGCTGGGAGAGGGCCTGGCTCCCGACTCCCAGTCCCGTGGCCTGCGTCCACGCACTGCTGATCATGATGTAGATTCTCTTGTCAGTGACAACAGCAGTTCATAGTTGCAGCATGAGTGCCCCTAGGCAGACATAGAGTAGGACTGGTGAGCACTCATTGGGCTGCCGAAGGAACGTGCAGACCTTTCCCTGGAAAGCTCTGAGGAGAGGTGTCCTGCTGGGTCACTGTTGTAGGTGTGGACCAGCCTGCAGGCGATGTTCCTGGGATCTGAAGCTCCTTCCCTCCTTCCCCTGACACAGGCAGGCCAGTGCTCCCAGGCCAGCAGTCTTTCTGGCAGAAGAGACACTCGAAGGTCCTCTTAATTCAGCCTTGGCGGTGGGGAAAGGTCAGCCGGGGGCAGGTGGGCCGCAGGGCTGTGCGCTCTGGTTGAAGCCTGGGTGGCCAACCACCCACCCATCTCGCCGTGCGTCAGCAGCTTCCTCACTCCTAGCCGTGGCCCTCCAGGCTCAGCACAGCCCCTCAGGACAGGGCAGGCTGGCAGCTGTGCCCTCCAGCCCAGAGGTGGAGCCAGGAAGTGACTGCTCCCACTCAAACCCTCTCACACCCCACCCCTCCGTGCCCTGCTTGGTGGCTGATCCTACCCAGGGTCAAGCTCCAGCTGCAGGTGCTCCGACCCCTCGCCCTCTGAACCCACAGAATGTTCCCTGTCTGCAGCACACCCTGGCGCCGTTGCATGGGCACACGTGTCTCTTCGTATGAGTGCTATGAAAGCAGGAACCTCTTTTCATAATCCCATTTATAATAGTAGGGACATGGGTGGCTCCTGAGAGTCTGCAGGATTCTGAGAAGCAATGCTAGCCTCTGGGAGGCAGGCCTGTGGTGACCACTGAGCATTACCTGGAGGCAGGTGGGCACAGCCACGGAGCCAGAGACATGGTCTCTCTGTGCTTTCTTTATCTGAGCAAAGGCCCCAGGCCTCCTCTTTGGGGCCCCTCTATGTCTCAGCACTTGTGAGCCCCATGCCCCCTGCTGCCCGCAGGTAGGACAAGACATCTGGTGAGGTGCTGTCATTTATGGAGGTGCTGGGGATGGTGGGGGCTGCACAGGGGAAGCACCAAGGCCCAGGCGCTCCCTGCAGTCTCCCGAGTGTGCAGAAGGCCCAGAAGGTGGAGGCGGAGAGGTGCCTGTCAGGCTGCTGTGGGTAGAGGTGAGGAGGTGGTCAGTGTGGCGGGTGGGGAGGCTCTGCGTTGTGCGCCAGCAGCCCAGACGCCCCTGGTCCTGCCCTGTCCTTGTGCTCAGGTTACCAGGCTCCCAGCTATGACTCAGCTTCTTCTTGCTGTTGGGAGATCCCTGGGATCTGAGGAGCGCAGGAGGGAACCTGCAGAATCCTCACCCAAGTACCCACTTAAAGTGGGCAGGGGGTGCGGGCAGGGGCCCCAGGCCCTCCTGTTTGCCTGCCTTTTGTCCTTCTCCAGCTGAGAGGCTGTTGGTGTCTCTGCAGGTCGCAACGAGCTGATTGCCCGCTATATCAAGCTCCGGACAGGGAAGACCCGCACCCGGAAGCAGGTGGGCCCCAGAGACGGGCACAGGCCCCAGGGCAGGTACCCCAGCCCAGCCTGCCCCAAGGGGGCCAGGCCCTCTGCAGGACCAAGCGTGAACTCTCAGTGGGGCCAACTTGGGTGGGTTGTCTCTTCTTGGGGGCCACAGACAGTTCCGTTTCCCTGATGCCATCGCCGGGGAGGAAGCCCTTTGCGTCAGTGGGGAGTCAGCAGCCCCCTTCTCATCCTGCAGGGTGCCAGAACAGAGAGCGAAGCAGTGGTGCAGCACCTTGATTTACTGCCAGACTCTGGATGAGCTGGACAAACGGGACTGAGGCCCATCAATCACCCTTTCAGTCACACATTAGTTCAGTCAGTCCGCAGATGTGGATGAGGACTGGGGGAGGCTGAGGGCAGGGAGCCAGGGTGGGGCGACTGGCTATGTGGGAAGCAGGGGCAGCAGCCTTCTCTTCCCGCCACAGGTCTCCAGCCACATCCAGGTGCTGGCTCGGCGAAAAGCCCGTGAGATCCAGGCCAAACTAAAGGTAAGGCTGACGGCAGGCGTGGGAGTGAGGACCCAGGGCATGGGAGTCGAGGGCCAGCTTCCTGTGGCTCTTGTTCTGGCCGGAAAAGCCTTCCCTTTGGGTTCAGGACTGGCTGCCTGTGTGTAGAAGCAGGATGCCTCCCTGTGCTGAGGAGAGCGGGGCTTGGCCTGTAACGTCTCCCACCCACACAGGGGGTGGCCCTTGGCCTTGGAGCTGGGTAGGTGACTGCCAGGCTCCGCAGCATCCCGGGAGTCACAGGCCCATCTGCTGCTCTGCAGTCTCCCCGTAGGGGCAGTGCACTCAGCAGCTCACAGTGGGGTTGTCCTCCGGATCCCGTTCCTTGAGGGCCTCCTCAAGCCCACTGGCACCTTAGTGCCCAATCGGTACCTGCAGGGTGGTCAGGCCTGGGGGGCCCTCCTGTGGGGTGGGGCTGGAGGCACTGTGGGAGCTGGTGGTCCTTTCCTCACCCTGCGTGCTGGGACAGGCAGGCCCTTCCTGTTTCTGCACCAGCCCCACCTCACAGGGCCATTTGCCAGCAGGTGACTGCTCTGTGGAGGGCCAGGTGCTGATGGGATTCGCTTGGGGCGGCCTGCTCCCCACAGGACTCCATCCTCTTGATTCGGGAGCCAGGGGACCCCTGTGGGGAGCAGTAGGAGGGAGGTGCTAGCAGAGGGCTTGCCCAGCACTTGGCAGGAAGAGTTAATATTCGGGGCATTAGACTAATTTGCAGACTTCTTCTAAAAAGCAGTGGAAATCCCTTTTGTTTTTTTCCCCAAAAATATCATTGCAGTGTATTATCAAAGAAGCCACTCTGGGTGAAGCCACATCGGTGAGGGGCAGGGGGGACACCCCTCCTCCTATTCACCTCTCATGCCCCATGGCTCTTGGACCCAAAGCAACTCAGAACCCAGTCTAAGAGCCCCTGGGTTAGATGGCCTTGAAGGTCCTGTGGCCGCCGTAGTCTCTGGTCCCGACACTGGGGGCTCTGAGGAGTGGTGGGAACACCGGGGACTGGCACCTGGTGCCGCTCAGCCCTGCCCCTCCCGCCCTCAGCCCAGCTGTCCCCCGCCCTCACAGCTGTGGCCTGGCTCTCGCCCTCTGTCCCTGGGACAGCTGGCTGGGCCTCAGCTGCCGGCCCTCCCTCCCACGCTGGCACACATGCCTGGACACATGGGGTCCCGGAGCCAGGCTTGCCCCTCATTCCCACCTCAGGGTTGCCTCTGGATCACAGACCTGCATGGAAACTTCCCAGTGTTTTGTTTAGAGCTGTTGAGGGCAACTTTTAATTCCCATGGAGTCTGTCTGTATGGCCCACAGTTGCCTGTCCTTGTCCACAGTAGACGGCTGGACAGACATCAAGGGGAGCCACGAACCTCTTCACCAATATGCACATTTTCTGGTAAATGTGTTTTCCTGGGCAGATTGACCTGAGGATATGGTGATGTTCTCAAAGGGGTGTGGGACCCAATATAATGAAGCTCCGTGGTGGAGAGCAAGGTCAGGCAGGACTCCTCCGGGTCTTGGGGCGTGGGCTAGCCTGGCTCTTCCCCTGGGCCACGTGAGCTTGGGTGAGTCACGGAAGGCTCAAGCTCCATTCAGTTGCTCCATATTTAAAATGACAGGGTTAAATATGGTGGTATCTGAGGTCCATTCCAACCCCAAAATTCAGTGACCCCCTGGCTTTACAGCCTGGTCCCTGATGTCACTCCACACCATATCCTCCCACTTCCCCTTGATTCCTGTCCCTCCCTCTGAGGACAGGGTTTCCTGAGCCTGGTCGTTTGTTTAGATCAGCTTTCCAGGAAGAGGCACAGTTGCTGATGCTGAGCAGATGGCTCTCAGGCCCCACAACACTGTTGGTAACCCATGGTCTGTGGGCTTTCTGGGGTACAGCCTGCCGTGACTTCCGTCTCCTGGAGGGAGAGGGGCTGGACGTGCTAGGCTTTCCCCAGGGACAGTGCAGGTGTCCTTGGGAGGAGGCAAGCCACTTGCTGATCAGCACCCTTGTTGGTTATCAGAGACAGCTGCTAGAGCAAGGCCCAGGGGCGGCCCCAAAGGGACAGTGGGTTGAGGATGACCCTGTCACGAGAGTGTTCCCTGTGCTGTCCCTGAGTGCTGTCACATCTTGATGTATCCCCCTCCCCGGCTTGCTCAGCCCCCTCGCCTGCAGGGCCGACCACCACTGGCAGTACTCTAGCATCTTAGTCTCTGAGCCTGGGCCTCTTCATCCTGACATGAGGGTCCTGCTCTTGCCAGCCTCACAGGAGAGCTATGATGTTCAGAATCAATGTGAGATAGTATTCTTCTCTGTGTGTCATGTGAGCATGTGCAGAGGCCGAGAGGAGGGCCTGCTGTGTTCTGGCTGGGCCGCGGGGTGGACCGCCTGAACCCCTCAGTCCGACACCACAGTAATGCCTCCCTGCAGGCCATGGTGGGGGATGAGTGAAATCACCCCAAAGCATCTGTAAGCGAGGACCTCTGTTGCATCTCAGTTTATCACTCAGGACAGGTCTCAGTCTACCAAATAATTATTCAAGAATGGTCAATTTATTTTTCCCACTGAAAAATATGCATCAGAAAGGCACAGAATTTCTAACCAGAGCTCCCAAATTAACACAATCCACCCTTTTAGACCCAATAAAACTACACACACCAAATAGTACTTGTCATTCCAGTCTGTATATGTGGTCATGTTTTGGACAAAGACACAATTCCCATTAGCCTTTTTAAAGTAACACATTGTTGTCTCGTTGTTTTGAAGATCTTAGGGATTGAGGAGCTCAGGATGGGAGCCACTGGCTTTTATATGTATAACAGAGTATTATTACTGTTAGTATTATTACCAGTCATAAATGTTAATTTGTTTAGAACCTGTACAGGGTGAACCCATTCCTTGGGGTCTTCAGACCACAGAAAGCAGGTATTTACATTCTGACGTGTAATAAGAAGGGGAGTGTCCACCATGCACGGGGAGACCCCTAGGGCTGGACTGAGACAGGTGGGGCCGCAGGAGACTGTCCTGTGCCTCTGACAGGTGCATGACCGAAGGCGCCCCTTCCTACCCATTTGCGGAGGGATCCGACAGATATTTATACCTCCCCTGCCATGAGCCAGGTGCCATGCCTGCCACCAGCCGTGTGGAGGTGAGCAAAGGGCTAACAGTTCCATTCTTCAGATGTCCCTGTAATTAGTGAACAAAGACATGGTCTGGCAGATGTCCCCAAAGTTTCTTTAAGCTCTAAAAAAGAGGCAGGGCAAGTAGTATGCCCCTTTGACGGATGGGGAAACCAGAGAAACCAAGTCACTGGCTCAAAGCCACTAAACAAGTTTTAGCACAGCAAGGACGCGGGCCTGGTGCCCTGGGGCCAAGTCCGGGGCTCTGGCCACTGGCAGTGGGACGGCTTCCCTGGCTCCCAGCCCAGATGCCGCCTTGTCTGAGCTGCTGTGATGACCATTGCTGATGCCCTCCCTCTGATGTCTTCCCCAGGATCAGGCAGCTAAGGACAAGGCTCTGCAGAGCATGGCCACCATGTCGTCCGCCCAGATCATCTCTGCCACAGCCTTCCACAGTAAAATGGCCCTCGCCCGGGGCCCAGGCTACCCAGCAGTCTCAGGGGTAAGTGGGGCTGCCTGGAGCCAGAGGTCAAGCCCGCCCCCACTTCTGAGGAGCCCGAGGTACCAGCCAGACAAAATTTCTCTCACTCGAGTCCTCTCGGGCCAGGAGAGCCAGGGAGAAGGAGGGACCAGGGACTAAGGGGCCATGTGAGGTCCCGGAATCTCAACTACATTCTTGGGCCTTGGCCGTGACACCACAGACCTTTCACACAGGGCAAGACTGCCCCCTTAGCTGACGGACTGAGGAGCTGCCGACTGGGCCCCACGCGCAGATGAGAAGGCCGAGGCCCCAGGGGCGGGGGCTGGAGCCTGAGGCTTTGGCACAGCAGCGTGTTCCCTCCCCCATCGGCCTTGTGCCTGCCCCCCCCTTGGGCTCTCAGTGCTGTCCACCTGCGGGGGGGCTGGCCACTATTCAGGAACAAACTCTTGTTCAAATTTTAAATTTCTCAGCCTAATAATGGGCCTCTTACCACAGCCAGGTTGGCCACACTTTCAGAAAGGCCCCTCCTGTCCAGGGCTGTGTTCTCGCAGGGCTTTCTTGGCTGTAGGGACTAGATGGCTCTTCAAGATGCATCCACGGTCCATCTAGGCACTGGGGGAAGGGACAGTAACAGGCCCTGGGCTGGCAAGCCTCCTTTCCAGCAGTTTTCACTGTGGTCCTCTGGGACGTTAGATAGATGTGATACAAAGTGACTGCAGAAGGAAGTGTGGGGCGCTTAGAACTAAACACGTTTTCTGACTGCAGAACCGTTCAGAGCCTGACTTGCTGCCCTGCACGGTTGGCCTCTAAGGGAGGAACCCAGTTTACCATGTTCACCAAACCTGGTGTTCCTGCCATGGAGCACCGTGGCAGCAGAGCCTGAAATGCTTTGGGACGCAGCTGTAGGCTAGTGTTAGCCTTAGCCCTCTCCCTGCCGCCCCCAGGAGCTGGGCTCGCAGCCTCACCTTCAGCCCAGGCCTCTGCCCTGTCTGCCTGCACCCCGCGTCCACACGCATGAGAGCAGTGCTCACTCTGCATGTTTTGCCTCCCCAGTTTTGGCAAGGAGCTTTGCCAGGCCAAGCCGGAACATCCCATGAGTGAGTATGCCTGCTACCAGCGCTCCCTGACCTACACTTGAGCCCATAAATTCGTGCAGTTGAGTCTGGCCCCCAGGCTGGGATGGGCTGCGGTCTAGGGCTGGCCTCTCAGGACAGTCTGAGCTTGGGGATTGGGCTCCTGCTCTGGCATCAGCTGCATCTACAGTGCCGACACTCTGGGGTGGCATTTGCTGAAGCTCCTGTCTGTCATGGGCATAGCAAGGCCAGAGCTTGGGACCCCAGAGGAAGGAGGCTAGGGCCAAACCTGTGGGGGCCTGCGGGGCAGGGAGGAGCAAAGGGTGGGTTTTTCCAATACACGTGCTGCTTCTGTGGATCAGCAGGAAGCCCGAGGGAGTTGGCAGGGAGGGAGTGGGAGACCAAAGCCCACCAAGACCACTGCTGGCCAGGCCATTGGGGCCGGCCCCGCAGAGAGCTTTGGGCCACTACTCAAGGCTGCCAGGCTGTAGCCTGCCCGACAGCTTATACCTCTTCCCCTGTGTCTCCACAGTGTGAAACCTTTCTCTCAACAAACCTACACTGTCCAGCCTGCACTGCCTCTGCCAGGTGGGTCGGCTGCTCACATCCCAGCCCTGCAGCTCCTGCATTGAGGCCGAGGCACCCGGCAGCTGGACCCCCATAGATGCCACCTGCATGTGCTCAGACCGAACATCCCAGCTGCTGGGCCCCACCCCACTCCCTGGTCCCAGTGTGCACCGCCTTTGCCAGAGCCCCTCGGGCCTCTCCGGTCCCCTGTCTTCCTCCTCAGCTTGGGCTCAGGGCTTGCAGGGTGTGTACAGTGCAAAGGGCGGTGCCTGTGCCCTGGGGCAGCTGCTCAGCCTGGCCACCCTCATGTGCTGCATGTGGGCCCCGTACACCTTGGCTTGGGGTGGCCTTCCTGGTGACGCTGTAACTCACCTTCAACGGGAGGTCCGAGGAGAGCACAGCTTTCCAGCCCGGAGCCCCTGGGGAGCCGGGAGCCCTCCTGGGAGAAGTCCAGGCGGGTGGGGCCGCACAGGGTCCCGGCCCTCTCACAGCGCAGGGGAGGGCAGGACGACTGGCCCGTCCATGCCTCTTTCTCATGAGGGCCCCTCACCACCTCCCCATCTGTAGAGCCAGATGGGGCCCTCACCAGCCAGCTTTCCTGGCCTGGGGCACCGCCACCTGCCTGTAGGCTGGCCTGGCTTTTCCTGCTGAGAGCGCCCAGGCTCCTGACGGCTGCTCTCTCAGCCCTGCCTCCACCTCTCCTCCCTGGGACATTGCCTTTGCTCAGCCCCCAGATCTTGCCAGGGTTCCTGCAGCGGCCTCTTAACCAGCTCCAGCTCCTCCCTACACCCTGTAATTCACCCCACCGAGCTTTTCAAAGCACCATGCCCCCCATGTTGCTTCCAGGCTTAAAGTCCCGTCTTGGCTCCCCTGAACTCTGTGCTGACCTCCGCCTTCTCTCCCTGCTCCCCTGTCCACTCCTACCCCGCCCTGCCTTGGCCCTGGCTCAGGTTTTCCTCCTGCCAGTCTCTTCGCACTGCCCCGCCCGGGTTAGGCGTCCCCACCGGGCACTGGACCCTCTGTGTTGTCACTGTCTGGGTGCCTGGGCAGGGTCTGTGACTGCTTCTTGCCAGTCCGGTATCCAGCTGTGCCCGTACGTAGTGCTGGGACAAATGAATGATTCAACTGCTGCATTAAGCACGAGCCGTCACCCCTTGTGTGGCCCTAGAGCCACCTCTCGGACTGGTTCCTCTTCACCTCCAGAACTCCTGCCTCAGCACACTGCTCCCACCCTCTGTACATCCCACCGTCACCAAGGCCTGGGCTTCGCTCCCTTAGTGTCCCCCCAGTGTCCCCTCCTCTCCCCTGCACTGTGGTAGATCAGGCCTTCCTCACTGTCCCGCCTGGGAAGAGCTGCCAGGCCCAGCTGTCCGCTCTGCCTCCAGCCCTTCCTCCGCTCGGGAGCAGGGTCTTCCAGAAAGTTGAGTCTGGTCATTTTAATGCCCTGCTTAAAACACTTTCTCTTCTGAGCTCAGGCTAAAATTCCTGCTGCTCTGTACCCCTGCCCATCTCTTTAGCCTTGTTTCCTGCCAGGGGCACAAAGCCACCCTTCTCTCCAGTTCTACCAAAGACAGAGCGTCCAGACCCTGAGCTTCCTGCATTCCCTACCTTTGCCTGAGCTGGAACCCCCTTGCCTGTCTTCACTGCCTTCCCTGTACTTCCTAACTTCTTCAAGCCTCCCCTTCTGTCCCAACCACCCCCGAGGTGGGTGCTGAGCACAGGCCTTGTCTGTTTTACACTGTTAGTTACTTCCTTTATTAGCAAACCTGCATCAAGGTCCTCTTCTGGGCCAGGCACTGTCCTAGGGGTTGAGAGACCACAGTGAACTGAACAGAAAACTTCCTGTCCTCACAGGCTTGTGTTGTAGTAACTGATTTGTGTGACCATCTCCCAGACTGCACCAGCAGCTCCTCAAGGGCAGGACCCTAGCTGTGCTGTTCTGGAAGCCTCCGTCTCACAGGCATCCTGGTCCCAAGCAGCATCTGCTCTCCCTTGAGTGTAGTTCTGTGCAGCGGCCCAAGGGGCTGAGCTGCACCAGGCTGAGCCCTCCCTGCCAGGCTTTGCGCCCCTCCCCACTACCCCTGCGGGGAGGCCCAGTTTGGGGAGGCAGGAGATGCCCTCACCAGCACAGGGTCTCCCTGGTGGGCCTAGGGTCCTCACAGAGGCTGTCACGGGGGCTGCGCATGGACTGGTCCCCATGCCCTTCCCTGCTGTGTGCAGGCTTTGAGTCTTCTCCTGCGGGACCCACCCCTTCGCCCTCAGCACCCCCGGCACCCCCGTGGCAGGGCCGCAGCGTGGCCAGCTCCAAGCTCTGGATGTTGGAATTCTCTGCCTTCCTGGAGCAGCAGCAGGACCCTGACTCGGTAGGTCCTGGCCCCAGTGCCCAGCTCTCCTGCCTCCCCTGTGCTGGGAGCCTCCTTCCCCCATACCTTCTGCCTTCTCTGGCTCCCTTTTCCACCTGCATCTGCCCTTCTGTCCTGGGCCTCCACTTCTGGGGTTGACTTAGGGTCCCTCTCCCCCCCAGCCTTCCGCCCCCTCCGCCCTTGCCTCCCCTTTCCTTCCTCCCTCCACCCACCTCTTTCCCCACAGTTGATTGGCCCCTCCCCACCCCTCCCTGGCCTGGGTCCATCCGCCCAGGGGCTCTGAGGAGCAGACAGGAAGCTGTGTCTGACCCACATCCTCTAGGGCACCAGCAGGGAGCAGGGCCCTGCCCCCAACCCATCCTCTTCCGTGTCCCCTGTCCTGGGGGCCAGCATCAACTGCAGAGGTCAAAGGCGCTAGCTGACCTGCTGGATGAGGCTGGACCCACAGGATGCCAGAGCCTGGGGACTTCGCAGACCTTTTCACATGGACATTTTCAAACTTGTTTTTTAGCCTAGGGTCCCATTAACAAAACTGTTCCTTAGATGCCCAGAGCATACAAGAAAAGGAGACTTTCTTGGGTTGTAGCAAGGTGTCTGTGCAGGGCACAGAAGCAGCCCAGCCCCACCTCTAAGAGTAGAGCACCATTTGAAAGCACTTACCTAGGTCAGTGGTCTTACATCACAGACACACTAATCGAGGCCCAGAGACAGAAGATGCCTTACCTGGGGATACTTAGTGAGAGGCAGGAGGAAGAGTAATACGAACAACTGCCAGGGAGCGCTGGGCATGGCACCAGATGCTTCAGTCCTGCCCACGTTGCTTTGCAGTCCATCGTTTTACTGTCTCCATTTTACCAGTGGAGAAACTGAGGCCCCCTGAGGCAAAGTGACCTGCTCCGGCCACATGGCTGGGATCTAGCTCTGACCTGTCTGCCCACGGCCTCCCACACCTCTCACACCAGCTGTCTTCTCCACAGTACAACAAGCACCTGTTTGTGCACATCGGCCAGTCCAGTCCAAGCTACAGTGACCCCTACCTCGAAGCCGTGGACATCCGCCAGATCTACGACAAATTCCCAGAGAAAAAGGGTGGACTCAAGGAGCTTTTTGAACGGGGACCTTCCAATGCCTTCTTTCTCGTGAAGTTCTGGGTAAGCCCTTTGATACACTGCCCTGTCCAGCCCCCAGTCTGCGGACGAGGAGGAGGACAGGAGGAGAGTGGCATAAGGTGCCCTTTCCGTGGGGAAAACCTGGGACCAGCATGAAGGCGAGAAGCACGCACAGAATGGTTGCCCTGGGATGGGAGGCCCGACAAGGAGTGGGGCAGCTGGGCTCGGAGAGGGCCCTTTCCTTGACAGGGGATGGTGGCCACAAAGGGGCTGCAGTGCTGGAAAAAGACCCACTGGAGATACCGAGGGAGGGGTAGGTGGAGAGCCAGCACGGACTCGTTGGATGCCAAGCCCTGAACTGGTTTCAGGGCCCGGAGCAGGGCAGCTGTTGGGCTGGACAGGGCTTGCAGAGTGGACTGGCGGGCTGGGACAGGTCACCGCAGATGCAGCACCCACACCCACCCAGCTTCCCAAACAGCTCAGCCCGCAGGCGTGGCCTCTGCTGTCCTCCCCGTCTCAGCCCTGGATGAGTGCCGCCTCCTCTGAGACCTGGAGACGAGGTGCCTGCGCTGGAAGCCTGCCTGCCAGGGGGCCCAGTACACACGGAAAGGGATGCAGGGAAGAGGGTCAGACACGGGCAAATGAAGCCAGTGACAAGGAAGTGCAAGAAATCCTGGCTTGGTGCTGAGAGGAGGTGGGAGCCTTTGGGTAGTTTCAAAGCATTGGTGCTGGGCTGGAGGCTCTGCCCATGCTCCTCTGCCAGCACCCTGTGGGCCTGGCGAGGCCCAGGACACAGCCACGCTGAAGATGGAGCCTTTCAGTACCTCTTGCCCAGAGACCCTTATATGGTCACAGACCACTTTGATCTGAAAGCTTTACTTTTCCTAGAAATAGGCATATTCACACAAAAGTTTATATAAATTCCAGGTGGCTTACAGGCCCTTGCTGGGAAGCCCATGCTGAGTTCTGGTCCCCAGTCAAGCCCACAGGCTGGCTCTCTCCAGCAAGACAGGTGCCGAGCCTGAGACTGGGACTCCTGATCTTTAAGATGCTCAAATTTGTACATTCTGTAAGACAGCTTGTCTGCAAGGAGGAGGGAAGCGTGCTCTGCACCTCCAGGGATTATTAGGCAGAGCCTGGGGGGGCCCAAGGAAGTGAGCTCCAGTGGGGAAGGTCATGGTATGAATGTCTGAGAGCAAATGATGGAACTTAAACTGGGAAGGTGAGTTAGACCCTGGAAGGAGGTCCTGATCATACTTAAGTCTGGGTTTAAATCTTTGTTGGGATAAAAAGTAGGTAACATTTTCTTTTACTTTATCTAATTTTTAAATCAGTGTGTGTTCATAGATATTAATTAATCCCAAGAGGCTTATAATAAAAAGCATCAGATTTTTGCCCCCTTCCTCCCCAGCCCCAGTCCAATCCCCAGAGGCAGTATAAATTTTTGCTGCTTATTCTGGGTTTTGTCTCCTTAGTTCAGAATCATATGCTTATATTGCCATACTTTGATGTCATGACTAAGACATTGTGTATTCCATAATAGTAGGAAGACCTGAGTCATAGCACACCACTTGCCCTCTCATCATTACAGACTTTAATAAAAGCAACATGACATTTACATTTTTTGACAATGTAAATTGACCACCAGAGAACCAAGAATTATGCTTATTATGTGATGACATACTATGATTACATTTCATTTCTTGTACTTTTTTTTCCTACAAATAAATTACTTTCTCACTTGCATGTTTCTGAATAAATCTAATATTAAAAATTTACAAATTGCTCCATCATAACCACCATATAAAATTGAAAAAAAAAAAAGGTTTTCCTCAGCTCCTCAAACCTATAAGTTGATTTATCAGTTCCCCCTTTCTCCTAATGATCTTCTGCTCATTCTGAATGAGTTGTTCTCCAGACGTGCTCTGCTATTGTCATCCAGGAGCCTGCTTTTACTGCTCTCCTATGTATTGAATCTACAGTTTCCTAGAGCTCATGGTTCTCTCTGTTTTGGTGACCTCCCCTCTCCCCTTCTCATTTGGCTGGAACACATTCTCTAGTACCTTCCTAAGAAGAGATGCATGGTAGATAAATGTTCCAAGTCTTCGCCTGTTTGAATGTCATTTTTTTGTACTTGATGGATAGTTGGACTGGTATAGAATCTAGATCATAAATGTTTTACCCTAGACATGATTTTTAAGAATCATTTTTTAATGCAGTGCTTCACTGCCTTCTGACATAAGCAGTCTGATAGCATTCTGATTCTCTATCCTTGGTTATATAACTTGTTATGATTTTTTTTGTGTCTGAAAGTTTTGAATTTCCTTTCCCTCCCTGAAGTTCTTATATTTCACTTTGGTGAGCTTCGAATATGTGTGTTCTGCTTTCTCTGAGCCAGGAACTTGGTAGGCACTTTTAATCATGTCTCTTAATTTGGGGAAATTTACTCATCTTTCCTTCTGTTTCCTCTGTGCTTTTCCAGGAACCCCTATTAGTCTGATGTTGGATCTCCTGGATTTATCCTCTATGGTTTTTACCATTTCTTTTTTTTCCAACTAATTTTCTTGGAGATTTCCTTAACTTTATCTTCTAATTCTTCTGTGTTAGTCAAGAGTACATCTGAGTGTACATTACATAAAAACTACAGTAACCATAGGATACATAAATGTTTTTTTTTCCTTCAAGTAAAGTATGTCTGGAGGTAAGACTCTCCAGGGCTGGTCCAGTAGCTCCTTGAAGTCACCAGAGACCTTTTTTTCCTTCTCTGTTGGTCATCCTTAGCGCATGGCTTTTGTCCTCAAGGTCGTGGCCTCTGGGGTTCTAGCCATCATACATTCCAGCCATCAGAAAGGGGGAGGCCAACTTAGCTCCCTTTGTGTAGCCTTCCTGCGAGTCCCACACAACACTTAATTAGTCGTATGATTGCACCTGGCTGCAAAGGATCCAGGAAAATGTACTCTGTTGGTTGAATAAATTGCCGTTCTGAATAAATCAAGCTTCTGTGACGAGAGGCGATGGATGGGTCTTTTAGCTGCTGGTGTGCCATAGTTCAATTGATGGCATTTTTCTTTCTTAGTGGCTCAGAAAATCATGGTGCATCACATAGTTAATGGTGAATTATATTAATGGAATATGGTGGCATTTTCTGCCCCTTCTATCAAATATTTAATTTTGACCTGACACTGTTTAGTCCTCTGTCTTGTCCTTTGACTGCATCCTGATCTTGTTTCATGGCTATGGTTTTTCTGTTACCATTCTGAGGAGAGGAAGTAAGAATCATCTTTTAGGTTTTCTTCTGCTCCCTTCCTTGTCTTTGTTTCCTTTTAGTCCTTTTTTCTGTCTGTTTTGGTCTCTGTCTTTCAAGTTGGAGGGTTTTCTCAAATGTCTATAATCCTTGGCTATGTTTTTGGTCCACATTTTTTTTTAAGGACCATATAATTCACTTACATATAATTTACCTACTTAAAGTGTACATTTCAATATGTTTTAGTGTATTCAGAATTGTGCAACCAATTTTAGAGTGTTTTCATCATCCCCTAAATAAACCCAACCACCGCCCTTCTCAGCCCCTACCACATACCCCCAGCCTTAGGCAACCATTAATCTCTTCCTATTGCTATAGCTTTGCCTGTTCTGGACATTTCATATCCATAGAATCACATAGTATGTGTGGTCTTTTGTGACCGACTTCTTTCACTTAGCGTGGTGTTTTGAAGGCTCAGCTTTAGGGTGGTGGGCGTCAGTACCTCACCACTTCACAGGCGGTGGTCATTATGGTTTTGATTTGCACTTGCCTGTTCCTGCTGGGCATTCATATGTCTTCCTTGGAGAAATGTCTGTTCAGGGCCTTGGCCCACACAAATCAGGTTATCTGTCTTATTATTCAGTTCTGGGTTCTTCATACATTATATATAGATGTCCCCTATCACGTATGTGATTTGTAGACACTATCCCATTCTGTTGTCTGTCTTTTCACATTCTTGAGAGTGTCCTGTGAGGCACAAACGTTTTTCATTTTGATGAAGTCCAGTTCATCCTTTCTCTTGTTTGCACCATTTGTCCATACTTAACAGTGACCGGAAGCTCTGTGTCCAAGGTAGGACTTGTCACCTCATCGGCATCCCTTTAAGGTGATTGTTTTATTGAGGAAACTAATAAATGTCACTGTGTTTACTAGACTTGTGTTTTTTTTTTTTTCTTCTGAGATGGCTCAGTTTTTTCAGAGCAGGCTCCTTAAACTTGCCCCTGGCAGGGTCACTGGCAGCCTAGCGAAGGGGCAGGGGAGAGGCGAGGGACCCAGCCGTCCCTTAGGAGGCTTCCCTTAGTTCTCCTGTCTTGTCACCCTCCCCTGACATGCCCAGTGTCCCTGAAACCCGAGCCTTCCTGTTTAATCTTTGGAGATGGTCACCACTTTCTGAAGACGGTCCTCTCCTGATGGGCTGGAGAGGTGGGCTGGAGGTCTGGCCCAGCCATGCACAGCCTCCTGGTCAGCCCCGTGTCATGTCCTGCGCCTTCCCCTCTCGTCCCGAGCGGCTCGGCCTCTTCTTGGGAACATCAGCTCACTTTTTGTCACCCCGTGGAGGGCACTCTTGGGCTGTAATTTCTTTTCTTGCCTCCTTGGGCTCCACGGAATGCCTCCCGGCTCTGAGCAGCCCCCAGTCTCCTTGAATTCGGCGCCCTCTTGTCAGTCTGGTCTCCTCTGTTTTTTTCCGCCTCTGTGGTGCAGTTCTACTCGGCTCTCCGGAAGGGGAATCGTGAAATTGCTTGGATGATCAGTCTCCCCTTTTAACCAGGTGTCCGGGAAAATGAACTCTGACCTGAGTTCACCTCTAATGGAAAGGGAATCATTGTTAGGAAGGCTGGAGGATCTAGAGGAAGAAAGTTCTGGATTGACTACTAATGTCTGCCATGGATGTAGCTGGGGAAGATAGTGGCATATTTCTTACATATTGGCCATTCCCTCTCCTTAGGTAATGAGACATCATTGAAGGTTTTTGAGCAAAGCATGACATGTACTTCGTTGATAAATGAGCCATCCAGATTTGCAGGAGATGGCTCTGATGGAGGCCCAGCAGAGATGTCCGCCTCTTAGGACCACAGCCAGAAAGGCTGGCTTTAGAGAGTGACTTTGAGGCAAGATGTCCACCTCCTTTTTTTCAGGAAGGGCTTAAACCATCTCACTTCACTTTTTCTCTAAACTTCCAGCCCTGGACATGAAAATCAGAACCAAGAGGCTTGGCTGCATGCCGCCAGTTAGCATCGCCAGCAGGCAGCCCGCAGAGGCAGCTCCTATTTCCTGCTGTGTGTCAGTAGGCTCCTGGCCTTCCCCTGGGGAAGCCTACCCCCTCTCTGAGTGATCCCTGCCCTGCAGCCCCCCAAATCTGTCCAAGCTTAGTCTTGGCTTGGGAAAAGGAGCTTGAGTGAGGTGATTCGTGGTGTTTTCCAGCACTGCTTCAAGCTATCCTGAGGGTACAGTTTAGGGTCAGAAGGGAGACCTGGTTGGCAAGAGGCATTCAGGGAACACTTCCCTAGAGGGGAGAGGTGGCATATTTCTGGCCCTTTCCATTAGCTCCTGCCTTTTAGTTGTTGATAATATTCTGTATTCTTCTAGTCACCATCTAGACGAGGACCATCTTAGGCCTCCTGTTTCATAAGGGGGGGAAACTGAGGCATGGAGTAAGCAAGGCCTGGCTCTGAGACACCCAGCCAGGGCGAGCCTCTCTCCTGTGGCCCTTCCTCTGATAGCCACACTGTGAGGTGGGTCAGGGTGGTTGGTGGAAGATTGCACCACGCACTCGATGTTCCCCATCCCATGTGTATTAGCATGTTTCATCCCTGCAGCATCCCCAAGAGGAGGTATACTTGACAGCCTCATTCCACAGAGGGAAAACTGAGGCACAGAGAGGTAAAATGACTTACAAAGGTCCCCTATTTCACAGTGGCAGAACTGGGATGCAGACCCATGCAGAATGGCTCAGGGGCAGGTGCCCAGAAGCACCACACTAAGCTGTCTTCCCTTGCAGAGTGACTGGGGTGCCCTCTGTGTGGGGTCCTGGTACTCCTGTTGGAGAAGGCTCTGCACTGCCTGAACTGGTCCCCAGGTCCCCGGGATGGCAGGCGGGGGCAGCATGGGGACATTCGGGGCGCTGCTGAGTTAGGCCTTCGGGTTCTCTGGAGCCCAAACTGCCTTCCAGGAAAATGGGGAGGCTTGTTCTGCCTGTACATCAAAGCTGGCAGGTGGGGAGGAGGAGCCAGAATGTCCTCCTGCAGCCCTGCTGTGCCCATGGCCTCCCCTTCCTTCTGGCTCTTTGCAGGTGGATGGGAGAAGTGGAGAAGGGAGGGGACGGTTGGTGCCGAGTGCATATGATCAGCAGGTTCCATGTGTGGCCTTTGTGCTCTGACCATGTGCATGCACACGGCCTGTGCTTTGTGGATCCCTTGTCTTGCAGAAGCTCCTGCTCCAAGTGGGAGAATCCAGAGCAGATCTCAGGGTCCTGGGGCAGTAACCACTGTCTGGGGAGTGTTGTGGGCCAGAAGCAGGGCTCCTGCAGGATGTTAAGGGAGAGTAAGGTGAGGCCTGAGCTGGATGTAGAGGCTCTAGTCTTGGTTCTGCCATTTGTGAGCTGTGTCCTGAGCAAATTGTGGCTTCTCTGGGTCCCTGTTTTTCCATCCAAAAAGCCAGCAATTTGTTCTGAGGGCTTGCAAGGGGCTGTGTCTCTGTGGCCCCTGATGTGTGTGGAGTCAGCCAACAGTGAAGACAGGCCATGCGCCTGCCTCGTCCCTGTCCCTTGCCTGAGCCCTGAGAGCCAGGCCCTCTCTGAAGGCCAGAGGCTTGAGCGGGCTGGGGACGGGCACAGTCAGAGGTGGGGCATGCTGCGGCCTGGGTACCTTGGCAGCCACCTGGTCCCTCCGGTGCTGTGGAGGCAGAGGCAGAGGAGAAGTTCAAATTTGTGATGTGGGGCAAAGATGCTCCTTTGCGAACCATGCTACTTTTGGTCAACCACAGGGTCCCACAGGCAGCCCTGGTGTCCCCAGCCATCTGGAACCCTCTTCTCCTGTGCCCTGGCCTGCTGTCAGCTGGTGTGACACTGGCCACACACAGTTAGGAAGGGAAGCTGCACAGCTGAGAAACAGTGCTGCCTCCCCCACCCCCTCAACGCCTTCCTTTCTGTTCCAGGGCCTGGAGCATGCGTGGCGGTGTCGCTCAGAGCCCTCTTGGACTGGGAGGATTTTGCCGTCCCCATCCGTCCTCTTAGCCCCTCCCACTGAAAGGCGCTGTTATTGGTGGGACTGTGGTGGTAATTCATAGGTTCCCGGACTACCAGGACAGATCATTTCCAGCTGGAAATGGCATCTGGCTACAGGAGGGGTTGACTGTGAGGCTGTGCTCGGTCAATGGGAAGTTTGGGGTTTGGAGCAGGGACTGAGAAGCTGGAGTCCCTCTCTCTCCCCCAGAATATGTGAGGCCAGCAGAGACCACTTCTGTCTTGAGGTGGGTGGGGCAGGGGACCCCTGACCCTGCTGGCCGTTAACCAGTCCCCACCTTGAAGCTGCAGGGCAGGGCTGAGCTGACACGCCGAGGCAGGAGCGCGCCCCAGTCATCCTCGCGTCCCGGCCTGCTGTTCCCTGCTGTTCCCTGTGCGGCCCTGACATTTCCCCCAGGCGCATACCAGCACAGGACAATGAAGCTGAACCCCCCGGCCCCCACACTGGCTGGGCTGCCTGGGCTCATCTGTCAGTCACCCGATCCCCCGCACCTGCTCCAGGCTAGGCTGTGCTCACTCGCATGGCTATGAATAGGGAGGAGGGAGGGCAGCGGGGCATTTAGGGGGCAGGAGGATGAGGGGGCGCCTCTCGGGGTGATGGGGGTGCAGTGTCCCTCTCAGGCTGAGAAAGGGGAGAAGCGGAGCTTGTTTGGGGGAGGTTGCTAGCTGGGCCGGAAGCACCTGCAGAAAAGCCGAGGAGAGGGTGGGAGGCCGGGGATCAGAGGACAGGACAGGCGCCCGAGTGCACCCTCCGAGTCTCCGGGTCCATGCAGCATAGCCGCAGGGGTGGCTCCTGGGCAGGTTCTGGGCAGATTTCTGATGATCCCTTGTAGGATTTCTCTCTCTCCCGCCCTCTCTCTCTCTTTCCCCTCCTCTATGTACCACTCAACCCTCAGCTCATTCATTCCACTTGCTCTCCTCCTAGTATAAGTTCCTTGAGAGTAGAGGCAACATCTGATCCACCTGGGCCCCGCTCCCCTGGCCAGGCTGGGCCGAGGCAGGATTAGTAGATGACCCTGGGATTGGAGGGGCAGGTGAGGCCAGAGACCCCGTGTATTTGGGGTGGGGGCAGAGCTGGGGTTCAGAGGACTCCCAGAGAAGAGGAGATAGTAGGTCCTTCCTTGTGGCCAAGAGACCTCTCTCCTTACCCAGAGGTGAGAGGTTGACAGCCACATGCAGCCTTTATTAAAGGTTCCCCTGCCCTGGGTGGGCCCAAGCCCTGAGGAACACTTTGTTCTTGCTTCCAGGGGGCTTCCCATCTGGAAGGGGGCCAGGCCATCTGAACAGATTCTGCCAGTGCAGGGTGACCAGGGGCTGGCCAGATAGACAGCTGTGGGGATCCTGGGAAAAGCTGGGAGGGGTCGTGCCAGCCCTGCCTGAGCACAGCATTCTTTCAGGTGGCACATGAATAACCATTTCTTCTTGGATAGTTAGTGATTATTTTCATGTATACTAGAAAATATAGAACCTCAGATTTCATGAGTATATTCCTTAAAATGGAGTTAAGATATAGAAATGAGTGTATTTGAAAGAAACCTTTAGGGGTATAGTGGGGCATGTGGTAGGTGGCATTAATCAGAGGAGGCTGGCAGTGGCTAAAGCCTGAGAGGCATCACTTTTATGCTCTGGCCTCATCCCCCAGCCAGCGCCACCCCTCATCCACCTCTCCATGTTCAGGTGCCTGCCCTTCCCAGGCGGCTGGGTGTCCTGCCAGTCTTTCTCAGGCATAGTCCACGCCTCTGCCCTGTGCTTCTAGCTGCAGCATATTTTGAGCACACAAACTGTCCCGCAGGCCTTTTTAAGTCTGACAAACTTGGTCTCCCAGGAGGAGCATATGACTTAGTAGAGAAAATACGAGACAGAAAGCCAGATTTTGGTCCCCGTTCACCTAGTACTTAACTGTAAGGCTGTGGGCCAGTCACAGCTGCGATTCATTCCCAGCCCACCGGAGGCCTGGCTAAGTCTGTTTAGGCAGATTCAGGTCCCTGAACCTGCCTTCTGCACCCGCACCACACAGTGGGCAGCCCCGAGGCCAGCTAG
Source organism: Manis javanica (assembly GCF_040802235.1). Classification (NCBI taxonomy): domain Eukaryota; kingdom Metazoa; phylum Chordata; class Mammalia; order Pholidota; family Manidae; genus Manis; species Manis javanica. The sequence continues at coordinate 29,152,381 of NC_133170.1, read as the reverse complement.
GGGTGGGATGGAGGTATTTACAACACTGCTGTTTATTTCAGAGGCTGAGTATTGATCTGAGTGTAGCATTATTCCTTTTTTCTCTCTTGCTAGTGGCATCATTAAAGCCATTGCAGAGCATAGTAAAACTTACACCATTCTATTTCAACATGAAAACAGCGTTTTTTTCCCTCATCAGAGAAGTAACACATCGTCATTCTGTTCCAGAACCAGATTTTCTTTTCCCCACTCAATAATATGTTGTAGTCAATTCACTGTGGAAAATTCAAGTCCTTCTCAACATTTTTTGTGGCTACATAACATTTCTATTATGCCATTGGACATTCAACGCCCGCCTGCCAAGCTAGGGAGCATTCTTGCTCTGAGAACCTTTCTCCAAAGGAGAGGAAAATAATGTCCGAGCGCCCTCTGGAGGCCAATAACGGAACTGCCTAGTGCCTGGCTCAGCGGTGCCAGAACCTTCCTAGAGTTCTGGTCTGGGGCTCCCCCTGCATTTATGGAGCTGTACTCTGGATCCAGCTTGGTAGTGATTTAGGACTAGTTGTGTGTGGGGTAGGAGAGACTTTACCCTAAGAATAAGGCTTCTGTAGTCCGTGCACGTCTTCTGAGTCTTCAATTGCTCTGTTAGCACCCCGGGCTCAGACAGGACGATTCGATGTGGAGCCTGAGCTCTGGGGATGGGGACCCCAAGTGGCCTAGGGCTTCAGAAATACAGTCTTGTCTTCAGCGTCTCTGAGGCACTGGAGTCCTGTGTCTCCCTTCCTCTCCTGTGGCTGTTTGGGACAGTCACTGTAGCCTGAATTTCTGGGGCCTGTCACTACCAAGCCGCATGGCCCTGCACAAGGCCTATGGATGGGGAGCTTCACTGATCAAACTGATCAAATCCTCCCTGACTCCTCTCCCAGGGAACGGGTGTGAAAATCCTGGTTTGATTCCACCTTTTCTAAAAGGGAAATTTCAAATCAACCTCACATCCAGCAGGAGGTGTTCTAGGCTGTGCTTTCAGTAGGGCCAGGAGGACAGGTTGTTCGGGGACTGTGGAGAAGCTGGTGGAGGGGACCAGGGGCTCGTGAGCCAGGCTGGGGAGTGAGACACATGTTCTCTTGTAGCAAAGGGGCCGAGTGAGAGGGTTTTAACCACAGCGTGGTGCAGTCAGACTTGTATTTTTGAAGAGAACTCTCAGAGCAGCTAGAATGAATCAAAGGGAAGACTAGTGTCAGGAGACTGGAGGCTGAACCAGAAATGTAAAGCAGTCAAGGGTGACAGGACTCAATAATGCCATCAAGATGGGCAAGAGGCCATCCCCCAGAGCATTGGCAGGGGCTGGTGACCTGCTGGACCAGAGGATGAGGAATAGTGGAGTCCCAGCCTCCCCTCCTACTCCCCCTGTTCCAGCCTTCCATTCTCACTTTCTATCCTCCTGCTTTCTTCATCATCAAAATTGACTCTGGAAAGAATGTGATACATTAATTTATACTAAAATAGAAATGACTGATATATTCAGGTGTTTGCAATTTAGTAAGGACAGAGCCTTAGACTATAACACCTGAAGTCCTATAGATAAAATCTGGGGCCCTACCTGATGGATATGTTGCTACCTGAGTGAGCAGCTGTGGCCTGAAACTAATGCAGGGCCATGAATTATTTTCCATTGTTTAGGCAACACACCCTGATTTTATACCAGGCCTGGATGTGTAGAAGGAGGAAACTTTCCAAGATCCTATTGTCCAAGCTCTTTTTAAGCCCTCCGGTTGCTTCCTGGCCTTAGACCCTGGACTGTAGCCCCAGACGTCTCCTTGGCTCTGCCCCCAGTAGGTCCCTGCTGACTTATCTGTATGCTTCTTGGCCTCCCCATGTCTCCCTCCAGGCAGACCTCAACACCAACATTGAGGATGAAGGCAGCTCCTTCTATGGGGTCTCCAGCCAGTACGAGAGTCCTGAGAACATGATAATCACCTGCTCCACCAAGGTCTGCTCTTTCGGCAAGCAAGTGGTAGAGAAGGTGGAGGTAGGAGGCCATCTGGGGCACCTGTTACACTGGACCTTTCCACCAATTTGGGCTCGTCTTCATTCCTGTCCTCATCTCTTTCCCCGTATTTGTCTGAATTCATGGAAGTCTTACCCTCCCAGTCTCTCGGTTATCAGTAACTCACCTCATGTCCACCACAACCATGTGCCAGGCTAGCACCCAGGAAGACAGTCCCCCATCCCAGTGCTCAGCCCTGGCCACGCCGTCCTTCACCTGGGAGCTTTGGAAACACACCAGTGGCGACCCACTCCCCAGCACTTAACCCAGCCTCTAGGGAGGAATCTGGGCGATAGTGGCTTGTAAACAGCCTGCCAAGCTATTTATTTAAATCACACTTTTATTTTGAGATAATTGCAGATCCGTATGTGATTGTAATCCCATTGATGCCTCCCCCAGCTCCCCCAAAGGCAGCATCTTGCATACCTAGAGCACACAGTTGTGGCACCAGGAAAGCAACATCGAAGCAACACAGCCGTCAAGTTCAGGGGTCCCCAGGCACTCTGTGCAGCCAGGGTTGGGCTGTCACTTTCTCCCAGTGCCCAGTGCTGCCCCTCTTCCATCTTTAAGCTCCCTTCTCTGATCCCCGGTTTCTGCCTGTCCCTGAGGGAGGAGGCAGGCTCTGTTCTCAACCAGGCCTCCTTCCTTTTCTTCCCACATAAGAGCCAGTGGGTCTTGGAGCTTCCCCGTGGACTTAGGCCTGGGCTGCACATGGTCAAAAGAGATTTTAAGCCCCTGCTGTTCCCTGGGTCCTACAGACAGAGTATGCCCGCTATGAGAATGGCCACTACTCATACCGCATCCACCGGTCCCCGCTCTGTGAGTACATGATCAACTTCATCCACAAGCTGAAGCACCTGCCGGAGAAGTACATGATGAACAGCGTGCTGGAGAACTTCACCATCCTGCAGGTGGCTGGCGGGAGCCGGTGGGCGGTAGGGGAGTGGCGGGCTTGCTTCTGGGGCCTTGACCATCTTCTTTTCCCTCACCTGCAGGTGGTCACCAACAGAGACACCCAGGAGACCTTGCTGTGCATTGCCTATGTCTTTGAGGTGTCAGCCAGTGAGCACGGGGCCCAGCACCACATCTACCGGCTGGTGAAAGAATAAGAGACACGGGGAGCAGGGAGGGGGGGGAGACATCATGTGTGCAGGGACATGGGGAGGGGACCTGCGGTGATAGCCCCTGAAGGGCCACGGTTGCTGAGAGGTCGTGACCCTTTCTGCCCAGGAACAAACTGCCTGAACCTGCAGTGCCCGAGCCCAGATAAACGCGGGGTGTCATGACTTCAGAGGGCCTGACCTGTGGTGTGGGCCTTAGGAGGGACTGTGGGAGAAAGGGGCAGCCTGGGAAGCAGGCCAGAAGCAGCCCCAGACGCTTCCCAGCAGTTCTGAAGCCAGCGCCCCGGCGGACTCAGCTGTCCATGTCGCCAGACGCTGAAGCATGAGGCGGATGGTCCCTGTGCTGCGCTCTGCCAGCCACGCCGGGAGGCCCAAGGATGGGCACACAGGACCCCGTCCTGTGCATGCCCGTGCATGTGCCCACTAGGGCCCCTCTGTGGCCATCGCCCCGGGACAGTCTGGGGGAGGCCTGGCCCAGCCCAGGGTGCGGGTTTTAGTGAGGTGGTGGTAACAGTTGTAAGGTTGAAAGGCACATGGTCAGAGCTCTTTAAGCAAATTTCATCTGTCTTCAGTGGGCATGGATTGCAGGTCCACACCGGCTGCTTGGGGCAACTGGTCCCAGGCCAGAGCAGCTCAAGACAGGGAAGGCAGGTATGGCCGAGCCGAGCCAGCCTGCCGCGTTTCAGGGGTGAGGCTGGCATCACGCAGTGTCGTGAAGGCTGAGGAGGGCAGTCAAAGGCCTGTGATGGACCCGTGGCCTCTGCGACTCCCCAGCTGTGCCTTCTGTGAGTCTCAGCTCAGCCTGCCTGGAGCCGGGGCAGGCCTTCCACTACCACCCCAGACAGTGTCTGTGTTCCCTGGGGGTGGAGGAGAAGGAGCATGGGACCCCCTCTGGGCCTCGAGGGGTCCCCTGGGTCATTGCTTCCTAGAACTAGCACGCACTCTAGGTTTCCGCAGACCTGGCTTCGGCCCCACTGCTCCTGGCTGTCTAACCTTGGGTGAATTTGTCCACTTTCTGAGCCTTAGTGTCCTGTCTCGCCGGCCTTGGGAGGCCTCAGGGAGGGGAGAGTCTGTCTGTAAAGTGCCTGGGGCAACAGGCATAAGCGACTTCCTGCCTTAGGGCTCCCCTCCCGCAGGGCCACGCGGCCTGACTCTTTGCTGCCACCTAGTGGCTTTCTGGTATCATCCCTGACGGGAGGTAACTCCGGGAATCTGGGGTCAAGGGGAGCTGCAGGTTCACTGTGTGCCCAGCTCTGCGGGGCATGTATGGGAATACAGAGAGGAGGAAGATGGCACCTAGGAGGTGTTATGGAGTGGCGGTTAGGAGCAAGAGCTCTGGAGTCAGACTGCTGGGATTGGAATCCTGGTTCTCAGCTGCTGACTAGCTGTGTGACCTTGGGGCAAGTCACCTACTTTCACTGTGCCTCAGTTTCCCCATCTGTAAAATGGGTATGATAATAGTACCTACCTCGTATATGTAGAGTGCCTAGCCTAGTGCTGAGCACATCAGTGTGTTCAGTGAATATAAATTATTATGAAGAGAGGAGCTGGCCATCTAAGGAGTCAGGTTGGAAAACTCCTGAGTGAGGCTGGTGGATCCTCAGAGTGGCTGGAATTCAGAGATGGGAGAGGGCAGGCTGTGGGAGATCCAGGGAGGGGGTCGCAGTTGAGAGGCGGTCCGGTAAAGGGTGGGCAGCGTTCAGAGGAGCAGACAGGAAGAAGGCTGGCAGCGTTCGGATGGTGGGGAGAAGCCCACTGCCCCGTGTGCGCCATCCTCCACGGCCACACTCCTCTCTTCACCCCAGAGCAGCCTGAACCACACATTCTGGGCCGCTGCAAACCTCGTGCTGAGCCTCCCAGCTCCACTGCCAGTGGAAATGGCTCTCACAGGATGTGCTGTGGAGACGGGGCATGGGGCCCTGGGTCCCCGGGCGGGTGGCATGTGCTCATGTGTGCAGGTGTGTTTGTATAAGGCTCCCCCAGCCCCCACCCCAGCATCACAGTCCTCACCATCTCCCCTTGCCCTTCTCCCCTCCCCTATTCCTGGGCCTGGGCCTGTTTGGGTGGGGGCTGCTCACGAAGCCTGCCCTTCTCGCTTGACTGTGAACCTTCAGACAAATGCTTCTGAAGGACGTGTGAGCAGCCCCCTGGCCATGGCTGGGATGCACACATTCAGGAGGTGATCTTCTTGTGTTGCAGGTGGGAGGGAGTCAGTGCAGATCCTGCTGGGGCCAGGTGCGGGCTGAGCTTTCCCTTCTCTTTATGAACTGACCTCAGAGGCCTAATGGAGAGTCACTTACCTACAGCGTAAATTCCAGACTAGTCAGCCATGGAGAATGCAGATGGGGTGTCCTCTCCCCCTGGTGTGCAGACTTGGAGGACAGGCGGGAGGCCTGGCCCAGTCTGCCTCCTGCAGCCTCACCTGACCCTCACCTGTGTTCTGAATTGTGTACCCTTCCCAGCACCTCCCCCTGCCTTTTGGCCTCTGTTCCACACGATCCGGCCAGCATCGCCCACCCCGCTCTCCCTGGAAGTTGGTTGCCCATTCTCAAGGGCCAAGGCTAGTCACTCCTGCCCTTGTGTGGCAGAAGCATTTCCGCCCATGATCGTTTGGAGCACCTGTTAACCTGGTGCCGGAACACAGGTGTCTTGTTGTCTCTTTTCATCATCTCCTGCTAGGTTCTGTGCTCTCCCCATTTTACAGATGAGGAAAGTTGGGGCACAGAGAGGGGAACTCACTTGCTTGGCATATCACTGCCTCTATTCATTCACTTCGCAGATATTCACTTCACTTCTGCTTTGTGCCGGATACTGGGAATGTATCAATGACCAAGACAGAAGAGGCCCTTGGGGAGCTTATGTTTTACTGAGGAAGAAAGAGTAAACAAGCAGGTAAACAGGCCATGTAGCCTGTGATATGTCAGGAAACGAGGGTGCAGAGGTTGAGGGTCACTGGGGAGCCTCTCTACAGCCTGGGGAGGGTGAGGAAAGGCCTTCTTAGGAGAGGCAGGAGGGTGGCTGGCATGTCCCAGCCACAGAGAGGAGCGAGTGTCGGGAATAAGGAGAGATGAGTGGGGAGCTGTGGAGGCAGGCAGGGGCTCCTCCTGCCCAGCCAGCCAGCCAGGTGGGGGCAGCCGGCCAGTGGGGAACAGCCGGCCAGGTGGGGGGCAGCCGGCCATCCGGCTCCCTCTGCAGGCCAACAGCCCCTCACTTGGTAAGGACTGTGGATTTTATTCCATGTGAAGGGAGATCTTGGAAGTGTGTTAATCCAGGGAGTCTTTTTGATCTGATTTTAGAAAACTCTGGGATTGCCATGGACTGCAGAGAAGCACGTGTGACTGTCTGCTTCTCAGCCAGTCTCTCCTCCCGGACTCACTGTCTGTGGGTGGAGGCAATGGATTTCCTGGTTCTGTAAACTGAACGTGGTGTTCTGGAACATAGCAGGTGCCCGGGAACCATTTGATGAATGAGTGCATGTGTCCAAGGCAGTGCGATCCACACCGTTTGGGCCTGGAAGGTGAGAGGGGTCCCTGAGCCCCTTGCCCTACTGTCACCACGTAGGGCCAGCAGCCACGTTGTTGAGATGGGGACATGGGAACGGACCGCCCATCCCATGGAGTCTGATGTTGACTGAGCACACTGTGCCCAGGGGCCACCAGAGACCTCCCATAGGGTGGGATGGTCCTAATGAGAGAGAAACCCACCAGAAGGGACTTGGGGCGTGTGCCTGCTTGTGTGCATGCGTGTGCAGACACAGGCTCTGCCCTTTCAGGACTGAAGCTGGTAGCGTGAGGACCAAGGGGCAGCCAAGGGGCTTCCTGGCTCAGGCCCCCACATTCGGGGTGCTTGGTCCAGCACCCGCTCCCTCTCCCCAGTGGGCGGGTTCAGAGGACAGTGGGCTCCGTAGTGACTGGAGCTGAAGGGCGGCCATCCCTTGTGAGCAGCAGTGTGGCAGCAGGGAGCCCCTGACACCTGGCAGGACTAGGCCAGGTGCAGGCTCACCTGGGCCGCACCTGCACAGGGTAGGGAGGTAAGGGACAGCGGCAGTGCATTTGGTTTTACCTCAGGGACAGTGACACCAGTGGTTACTGTTTGACCCCTTCTTTATCCATATGTCAGCTCCCAGAATGCAAACGAGAAGCTTTTCCCCAAAGAGTTAAATCTACATCAGTTGGTCTTAAGGACTTCAACCCTGGAGTGGGGCTGATCGAGGGCTGAACTGGCTTCTTACAAGTGTGGTCTTGGGCAAATGACTTAGCCTTCGTGGCCTCATCTGTGAAGTGGGGATAACAGGGCTTCAACTTCCAGCTGCTGTTGGAAGGAAGGAGTGTGGCTGTGAGCATGAAGGCGGGTGCCGAACTGGGCTCCCAGTGCACCCTCAGAGAGCTGGGCAGCTGGGCGTGTAAAGCCTGCCCTGACCCAGCTCTCCCACCCCCAGAACACACGCACTTGACTTTCATCCTCACCCCTTATCAGAAATGGAAGGAAGTTCCTAACTGGGAAAATAATTCTGTGGCCTATGTGGGTGAGGCAGAGTCCCCAGGGAAGGTTTGAAAGGGAGGACTGGACGAATGGTGGGCGAAGCCACTCTGAACAAGAAACGTCGGAATTTGGTTTTTGTTTAATTCCTGAGAAAGGTCAGGGAGAGGTTTGGTCCAGTACCTTTTCGGAAGGCTGAAGCCCGCTAGTGGAAGTGGCAAAGGGTCTTTTTAAGCTCATGGATGTCTAATATTCAACTTTAAGTTTTTTGTATTTTTGCTATGTAAACCCCCTTTGTCTCTCCAAATCTTCAGTAAAGTCAGCTACTGACACACAGGCCCTTGTGAGTCATTTCTTTTTACAGAAATAAAAGTATCTCATCTGTCAATAGAGCAGAAAAACTGCAGACTGGAGCCATGGAAAGAGCCAGGCCAGCAGGAGCCGGAGCTCAGAGCCACCGAGAGCTGCCTGCCCAGCCAGCCCAGGCCCCTGCGGGAACAGGAAGCCCTCGAGTTGCCGGCAAACGCGAGGTCAAGTCCCAGACCATGACACTGGGCCATCAGAGAACAAGTCCTTGGCTGCATCTGGGTTACATAAATTCCTTACCACCTCCTAAGTGGGGCGGTTCTGACACCAGGTTCCGTGAGCACTGCTGTATTTTGAAAACATAGCATTAGGGACTTAATAGAAACAAACAGACACAAAAACCATTGGATTTGAAAAGCAGTCAGGTTAAGAGATCTAGGCACTGGTGGGATGCGGTCTCTCACTTGGCATCATAGGAAGTTGATTTCAGCCCTTGACCTAGGAGTGAGTGGGCCCACAGGACTGGCTTGCTAACCAGAACGACCTTATTGATCAGCCCCTTGATTAATTCACATCGGGCAGGGCGGCTGCCAAGTCGTGGGGTGCACGTCTGCTTGTCAGCACCTCCTTTCTCCCCCTGGGAAGAAAGAAATCTATCACTGGTGGTTGGTGGCTTCTGCATATGTTCAAACAGGGTGTTGGGTGAGCTTAAAGGACTGTATGCCATCAATGTGGCAGCACAGGCTGGTGCCCTGTGCCCACTTGGGGAGTTCTCCCAAGGAATCCTATGTTCTGGACATTGGTGAGGGATGGCTTCTTCTTTGGCACCACAAGTCCCATGACATCATGCTGAAAAGCTTCAATGCTTGTGAATATCCCATCCAGTCCGCAAACACTACCGAACCCCTGACCTGCATTAGCTGCCGCACTGCATTCGTTCTGCCTGGTTTCAGGGTCTGAAGGGCATAATCTGAAGCCCTGTTTACCTGAAGCAAATACTCCCCACTTCTCTCCCTGTCTGCCTTGACAGGGCCTGTGGTCACAGTCTCAGTCCAAGGCTGGACCAGCAGCCTGACGCCATTCCCTCATCTTTAGGTCTGGGAGTGTGGAGGCCAGGTGGCCTTTGTGTATTTTCTGTGGCTCAGATTTGTGGGCCACCCTGGGCACCATAGACAGGCTTACAGTTTGGGATGGAGGAACAGAAGGAAAGGGAAAGGAGCCAGCAAACAGGGAAGGGGTGAGAGAAGAGCAGGGCTGGGAGTGCCATCACTATCATCCAAGGCTGGTCCTCTCGGGCACTGCTGGCAGCAATTCGGGGTGCAGGTGGCTGGTATGGCTCAGCCGTCATACTGACACACAGCAAACATGTACTGAGCACATACTGTTTGCCAAGCAGTGTTCTCAGTGCTGAGGGGCCGGGAAAAAGGATGAATTATTTGCTCTTACGGACTTGCCATTCTAGTGGGGGAGGCTGATAAGAAGTAGCAAGAAAAGAACAGGAAGCAATTAGAGCTTTGATGAAAATAAAATGGGATAAAGTATGAGAACAGGGTTTGGCCATATCCAACCCACCCAATGACTCCCACTTTTTGGATAGCCTGGGAGCTAAGAATGGTTTCTACATTTTTAACTGGTTGACAAAAAAAAATCGAAAGGAGACAAACACTTGTGACCTCTGAAAATGATCTGCCATTCCATTTCAGGGTCCAAAAGTGCAGTCTTCCTGGAACAGAGCCTCTGTCGCTGGGGCCTGCTGTTGATGGCTGCTTGCCTGCTGTGGCATGGTGCTGAGTGGTGGCTGGGCTCCGACCGCGGGCCAGTGTGGAGGGCCTGGCTGCTCTGCCCACCTGCGGGGCTCCTGTTAGGAAGTGTATTTCTTTAAGGTGTTTCTTTCTAGCCAGGTCAGGTTCCGTGGGAAGGGCTCCTCCAGTTCCTTGTGGGGGAGAACTGGCCCCAACATCCTTTCAACCACATGGGAGAAAAGTGCTGGGGGTGTCTCAGCATTCAGAATGGACGCCTTCATCACCCCCCCATTCTCTGCACGGTACTCTGTTTCCAGCTGGCCCTCGTGCCCCTAGCCCAGTGACACCCCCTGTTGCCCTCTCCCAGGGGGAAGAACCCCTAGCTTCTGCTTGAGTGGAGGAAGCATCCCCAGCTGCATGGGGTTGAGAAGAGGACTTGGGGGATCATGTGGAATGGAATTTGAGCAATCTGGCACCTCCATTTCCAGAAACACCTGGTGCCATCAATTCTTGGCTTCTGGGAGTTTTGTGGCATCACTGATTGTGTTCTGTTTTGGCTTTCTCTGGGTTAGGATTCCACTTTCTTGGGCTGACTAAATCAATTGGCACCCATCTTCCTGTTTTCCAGCTTCCAAATTTCTGTCACTGTTATTTCCTCTACAGTGCTGTCTGTCTGTTAGGGTTCATACCCTTAACGAATCCCTTCATGGTCATCTGGGAAGGGTTTGCATCCCAACGCTTTTGTCCTGATTGACTTCTTCAAAATACCACTCTGACTTGTGTGAAGATGGGCAGTAGGAAGCAGGAGTGAAAGCAGGCACCTCCCCTCCCCGCCACAACCCAACCCCATTAAGTTACTGCGAAGGTCCAGGCAAGAGATGATGTTAGTGAGGGAATGAAGGAAAGCGGGTTACCTAGAGATAGGTTTTGGAGATAGTCAGCATGACTTCCTGATGGCTTGGGTGTAGTGAGTGTGCGAAAGTGAGGAGTCAAGATTAACTCTTAATTTCCCTGGTTTAAGTCACTGGTGCCATTTACTATGATGGGAAAACTCAGGGAGGAGCAAAATTGTGGGTGGGGGTCAAGGATTAAGGTTGAGATGCCTGTTAGACTTTCCAGTGGTGGTGTCAAGTGGCAGCTGCTTACATGCTTCTGGAATTAAGGGGAGAGATCAGGGCTGGCCTTAGCATTCACTGGCACCCAGATTGGCATTCAGATCCTTGGGACTAGATGAGATTACTTAGGAGGAAAGTATGGACAGAGAAGAAAGAGGTGTCCCCAGGACTGTCCTGAGTCATTCCAACATTTAAGGAAGAGAGGAGGAGAAAGCTGGGAGGGTGCGGTTTTCTTCTCAGTAGTAAAGAGAAGAATTTCCATGGCGAGTGGGGAAATGCTCCTCAGGTAGATGAAGATGAGGATAGAGAAATGTTCCTTTGTAGCAGAGACAACTAGCAGCCCTTTCTCCCTAGGTAATAGGACCCCTCCATTTTTAGCTAGGCACACAACTGCTCAGAATGAAACTCATATTTTCTAGTCACCCTTGTGGCTAGATGTGACCCTGTGACTCAGGTTGGCCAGTGGAGGTAAGCAGAACTGCAGTTTCCGAAACTGTCCTAAAAGGGAGGATGCATGCTTTTCTGCAGTCTTTTCAGTTGACTGGATTGTGATGTAATGGCTTGATTACTACAGCCATTTTGGACCATGAGATGACCTTAGGAATGGAGGTTACCCACTGTAAAGCAATAAGATTAAAGATCCTGGATCTTTCATACTCTGGGGCACCATAACAGCTCAGAAAGATATGAGAGAGAAATAACTTATCTTCTCTAAGTCACTTTTAATATTTTTTTGTAGTTAGCAGCCAAACTTAATTCTAACTGATATATCACTGAATCTGGCAACAAACATAGGTGGGGGTTGAACCATGAACAGCTATGACAACAGTAATAACAGTTCCACTCCTGATTCCATAAATCACTTTCAGTTTACAGAGCACTTTCAAATCCACTGCCTTTCTTTTTTTTTTTTAATTTAATTTTTTATTAGGGTATGATTGATATACACTCTTATGAAGGTTTCACATGAAAAAACAATGTGGTTACTACATTTACCCATATTATCAAGTCCCCACCCATATCCCACTGCAGTCACTGTCCATCAGTGCAGCAAGATGCCACAGATCCACTATGTCCCTTCTCTGTGCTACACTGTTCTCCCCGTGATCCCCCACACCATGTGTACTAAACGTAATACCCCTCAATCCCCTTCTCCCTCCCTTTCCACCCACCCTCCCACAACCCTCCCCTTTGGTAACCACTAGTTCATTCTTGGACTCTCTGAGTCTGCTGCTATTTTGTTTCTTCAGTTTTGCTTCATTGTTACACTCCACAAATGAGGGAAATCATTTGATACTTGTCTTTCTCTGCCTGGCTTATTTCATTAAGCATAATGTCCTCCAGCTCCATCCATGTTGTTGCAAATGGTCAGATTTGTTTCTTTCTTATGGCTGAATAGTATTCCATTGTGTATATGTACCACATCTTCTTTATCCATTCATTTACTGGTGGACACTTAGGTTGCTTCCATATCTTGGTTATTGTAAAAAGTGCTGCAATAAACAAAGGGGTGCATATGTCTTTTTGAATCTGAGAACTTGTATTCTTTGGGTAAATTCCAAGGAGTGGGATTCCCGGGTCAAATGGTATTTCTATTTTTAGTTTCTTGAGGAACCTCCATATTGCTTTCCACAATGGTTGAACTAGCTTACATTCCCACCAGCAGTGTAGGAGGGTTCCCCTTTCTCCGCATCCTTGCCAGCATTCGTTGTTCTTAGTCTTTTCGATGCTGGCCATCCTTACTGGTGTGAGGTGATATCTCATTGTGGTTTTAATTTGTATTTCCCTGATGATTAGTGATGTGGAGGATCTTTTCAATGTGTCTGTTGGCCATCTGAATTTATTCTTTGGAGAACTCTCTCTTCATATCCTCTGCCCATTTCTTAATTGGGTTACTTGCTTTTTGGGTGTTGAAGCATGTAAGTTCTTTATATATTTTGGATGTTAACCCCTTGTCAGATATGTCATTTACAAATATATTCTCCCATACTGTAGGATGCCTTTTTGTTCTGTTGATGGTGTCCTTTGCTGTACAGAAACTTTTTAGTTTGATGTAGTCCCATGAGTTCAATTTTGCTTTTGTTTCCCTTGCTCGAGGAGATGCATTCAGGAAGAAGTTGCTCATGCTTATGTTCAGGAGATGTTTGCCTATGTTGTCTTCTAAGAGTTTTATGGTTTCATGGCTTACATTCAAGTCTTTAATCCATTTCAAGTTTACTTTTGTGTATGGGGTTAAACAATAATCCAGTTTCATTCTCTTGCATGTAGCTGTCCAGTTTTGCCAACACCAGCTGTTGAAGAGGCTGTGATTTCCCCATGGTATGTCCATGGCTCCTTTATCATATATTAATTGACCATGTATACTTGAGTTTATATCTGGGCTCTCTAGTCTATTCCATTGTTCTATGGGTCTGTTCTTGTGCCAGTACCAAGTTGTCTTGATATCTGTGGATTTGTAGTAGAGCTTGAAGTTGGGGAGCATAATCCCCCCTGCTTTATTCTTCCTTCTCAGGATTGCTTTGGCTATTTGAGGTCTTTTGTAGTTCCATATGAATTTTAGAATTATTTTCCCCAGTTTGTTGAAGAATGCTGTTGCTATTTTGATAGTGATTGTATTGAATATGTAGATTGCTTTAGGCAGGATGGCCATTTTGACAATATTAATTCTTCCTATCCATGAGCATAGGATGTGTTTCCATTTATTGGTATCTTCTTTTAATTTCTCTCATGAGTGTCTTGTAGTTTTCAGAGTATAGGTCTTTTACTTTCTTGGTTAGGTTTATTCCTAGGTATTTTATTCTTTTTGATGCAATTGGGAATGGAATTGTTTTCCTGATTTCTCTCTCTGCTAGTTCATTGTTAGTGTATAGGAATGCCACAGATTTCTGTGTATTAATTTTGTATCCTGCAACTTTGCTGAATTCAGATCTTAGATCTAGTAGTTTTGGAGTGGATTCTTTAGGTTTTTTTATGTACAATATCATGTCATCTGCAAATAGGGACAATTTAACTTCTTCCTTGCCAATCTGGATGCCTTTTATTTCTTTGTGTTGTCTGATTGCGTGGCTAGGACCTCCAGTACTATGTTGAATAGAAGTGGAGAAAGTGGCATCCTTGTCTTGTTTCCGATCTTAAAGGAAAAACTTTCAGCTTTTCACTGTTCAGTATGATGTTGGCTGTGGGTTTGTCATATATGGCCTTTATTATATTGAGGTACCTGCCCTCTATACGCATTTTGTTGAGAGTTTTTATCATGAATGGATGTTGAATTTTGTCAAATGCTTTTTCAGCATCTATGGAGATGATCATGTGGTTTTTGTCCTTCTTTTTGTTGATGTGGTGGATGATGTGGATGGATTTTCAAATGTTATACCATCCTTGCATCCCTGGAATGAATCCCACTTGATCATGATGGATGATCTTTCTGATGTATTTTTGAATTTGGTTTGCTAATTTGCATCTATGTTCATCAGCGATATTGGTCTGTAATTTTTCTGTGGTGTTTTTGCCTGGTTTTGGTATTAGAGTAATGCTGGCCTAATAGAATGAGTTTGGAAGTATTCCCTCCTCTTCTATTTTTTGGAAAACTTTATGGAGAATGGGTATTAGGTCTTCACTAAATGTTTGATAAAATTCAACTTATTGCCACTGCAGACTTTAGATTCATGGTTACCAAAGGTTCAAGGTTAACTTCCTTCCTTACTCAGCGGTGAAGCCATCTGGTCCAGGGGTTTTGTTCTTAGGTATTTTTTTGATTACCAGTTCAATTTTGTTGCTGGTAATTGGTCTGTTCAGATTTTCTGTTTCTTCCTGGGTCAGCCTTGGAAGGTTGTGTTTTTCTAGAAAGTTGTCCATTTCTTCTAGGTTATCCAGTTTGTTAGCTTATAATTTGTCATAGTATTCTCTAATAATTCTTTGTATTTCTGTGGTGTCCATAGTGATTATTCCTTTCTCATTTCTGATTCTGTTTATGTGTATAGACTCTCTTTTTTTCTTGATAAGTTTGGCTAGGGGTTTATCTATTTTGTTTATTTTCTCAAAGAACCAGCTCTTGCTTTCATTGATTCTTTCTATTGTTTTATTCTTCTCAATTTTATTTATTTATGCTCTAATCTTTATTATGTCCCTCTTTCTACTGACTTTGGGCCTCATTTCTTGTTCTTTTTCTAGTTTCATTAATTGTGAGTTTAGACTGCTTATATGGGATTGTTTTTCTTTCTTGAGGTAGGCCTGTATTGCAATATACTTTCCTCTTAGAATGGCCTTTGCTGCGTCCCACAGATTTTGCGGTGTTGAATTATTGTTGTCATTTGTCTCCATATATTGCCTGACCTCTGTTTTTATTTGGTCATTGTTGCATTGGTTATTTAGGAGCATGTTGTGAAGCTTCCGTGTTTTTTTGGGATTTTTCATTTTCTTTGCATAATTTATTTCTAGTTTCATACCTCTGTGGTCTGAGAAACTGGTTGGTACAATTTCAATCTTTTTGAATTTACTGACACTCTTTTTGTGGCCTAGTATATGATCTCTTCTTGAAAATGTTCCATGTGCACTTGAGAAGAATGTGTATCCTGCTGCATTTGGGTGTAGAGTTCTGTAGATGTCTCTTAGGTCCATCTGTTCTAATGTGTTGTTCAGTGCCTCTGTCCTTACTTATTTTCTGTCTGCTTGATCTGTCCTTTGGAGTGAGTGGAGAGTTGAAATCTCCTAGAATGAATGCATTGCATTCTATTTCCCCTTTTAATTCAGTTAGTATTTGTTTCACATATGCTGGTGCTCCTGTGTTGAGTGCATATATATTTATAATAGTTATATCCTCTTGTTGGATTGGCCCTTGTATCATTATGTAATGTCCTTCTTTGTCTCTTGTGACTTTCTTTGTTTTGAAGTCTATTTTGTCTGATACAGGTACTGCAACTTCTGCTTTTTTCTCTCCATTAGTTGCATGAAATATCTTTTTCCATCCCTTCACTTTTAGTCTGTATATGTCTTTGGATTTAAAGTGAGTCTCTTGTAGGCAGCATACAGGTGGGTCTTGTTTTTTTATCCATCCAGTGACTCTGTGTCTTTTGATTGGCTCATTCAGTCCATTTACGTTTAGGGTGATTATCAATAGGTATGTACTTATTGCCCTTGCAGGCTTTAGATTTGTGGTTACCAAAGGTTCAAGGTTAACTTCCTTACTATCTAAGAATCTAACTTAACTCACTTAATATGCTATTACAAGCACAATCTAAAGGTTCTTTTCTTTTTCTCCTCCTTTTTCTTCTTCCTCCATTCTTTATATATTATGTATCATATTCTGTACTATTTGTCTATCCCTTGATTGACTTTGGGGTAGTTAATTTAATTTTGCATTTGCTTAGTAATTAGCTGTTCTACTTTCTTTTTTTTTTTTTCTGGTGGAACATATATATATTTTTTATTTTGTTATCATCAATCTACAATTACATGAAGAACATTATGTTTACTAGGCTCTCCCCTACTCCAAGTCCCCCACACACACCCCATTACAGTTACTGACCATCAGCATAGTAAGATGTTGTAGAATCACTACTTGTCTTCTCTGTGTTGCAAAACCCTCCCCTTTCCCCCACCCCCCACATTATACATGCTAATCATTATACCCCCTTTCTTCTTCCCCACCCTTATCCCTCCATACCCTCCCATTCTCCCCCAGTCTCTTTCCCTTTGGTAACTGTTAGTCCATTCTTGGGTTCTGTGATTCTGCTGCTGTTTTGTTCCTTCAGTTTTTCCTTTGTTCTTATACTCCACAGATGAATGAAATCATTTGGTATTTGTCTTTCTCCACTTGGCTTATTTCACTGAGCATAATACCCTCTAGCTCCATCCATGTTGTTGCAAATTGTAGGATTTGTTTTCTTCTTATGGCTGAATAATATTCCATTGTGTATATGTACCACCTCTTCTTTATCCATTCATCTACAGATGGACACTTAGGTTGCTTCCATTTCTTGGCTATTGTAAATAGTGCTGCAATAAACATAGGGGTGCATCTGTCTTTTTCAAACTGGAGTGCTGCATTCTTAGGGTAAATTCCTAGAAGTGGAATTCCTGGGTCAAATGGTAAGTCTATTTTGAGCATTTTGAGGAACCTCCATATTGCTTTCCACAATGGTTGAACTAATTTACATTCCCACCAGCAGTGTAGGAGAGTTCCCCTTTCTCCACAACCTTGCCAACATTTGTTGTTGTTTGTCTTTTGGATGGTAGTCATCCTTACTAGTGTGAGGTGATATCTCATTGTGGTTTTAGTTTGCATTTCTCTGATAACTAGCGATGTGGAGCATCTTTTCATGTGTCTGTTGGTCATCTGAGTTTCTTCTTTGGAAAACTGTTCAGCTCCTTTGCCCATTTTTTAATTGGATTATTTGCTTTTTGTTTGTTGAGGTGTGTGAGCTCTTTATATATTTTGGATGTCAAGCCTTTATCGGATCTGTCATTTATGAAAATGTTCTCCCATACTGTAGGGTACCTTTTTGTTCTATTGATGGTGTCCTTTGCTGTACAGAAGCTTTTCAGCTTGATATAGTCCCACCTGTTCATTTTTGCTTTTGTTTTCCTTGTCCGGGGAGATATATTCATGAAGAAGTTGCTAATGTTCATGTCCAAGAGATTTTTGCCTATGTTTTTTTCTAAGAGTTTTATGGTTTCATGACTTACATTCAGGTCTTTGATCCATTTTGAATTTACTTTTGTGTATGGGGTTAGACAGTGGTCCAGTTTCATTCTCTTACATGTAGCTGTCCAGTTTTGCCAGCACCATCTGTTGAAGAGACTGTCATTTCCCCATTGTATGTCCATGGCTCCTTTAACATATATTAACGGGCCATATATGTTTGGGTTAATGTCTGGAGTCTCTAATCTGTTCCACTGGTCTGTGGCTCTATTCTTGTGCCAGTACCAAATTGTCTTGATTACTATGGCTTTGTAGTAGAGCTTGAAGTTGGGGAGTGAGATCCTCGCCACTTTCTTCTTCTTTCTCAGGATTGCTTTGGGTATTCGGGGTCTTTGGTGTTTCCATATGAATTTTTGAACTATTTGTTCCAGTTCGTTGAAGAATGTTGTTGGTAATTTGATAGGGATTGCATCAAATCTGTATATTGCTTTGGGCAGGATGGCCATTTTCACAATATTAATTCTTCCTTGTATCCTTTGCTGTATTCCGATATCAGTTCGAGTAGTTTTGGAGTGGAGTCTTTAGGGTTTTTTATGTACAATATCATGGCATCTGTAAATAGTGACAGTTTAACTTCTTCTTTACCAATCTGGATTCCTTGTATTTCTTTGTTATGTCTAATTGCCGTGGCTAGGACCTCCAGTACTATGTTAAATAACAGTGGGGAGAGTGGGCATCCCTGTCTTTTTCCCGATCTCAGAGGAAATGCTTTCAGCTTCTCGCTGTTCAGTATAATGCTGGCTGTAGGTTTATCATATATGGCCTTTATTATGTTGAAGTACTTGCCCTCTATACCCATTTTGCTGAGAGTTTTTATCATGAATGGATGTTGAATTTTGTCGAATGCTTTTTCAGCATCTATGGAGATGATCATGTGGTTTTTGTCTTTCTTTTTGTTTATGTGGTGGATGATGTTGATGGATTTTCGAATGTTGTACCATCCTTGCATCCCTGGGATTAATCCCACTTGGTCGTGGTGTATGATCCTTTTGATATATTTTTGAATTCGGTTTGCTAATATTTTATTGAGTATTTTTGCATCTACATTCATCAGGGATATTGGTCTGTAATTTTATTTTTTAGTGGGGTCTTTGCCTGGTTTTGGTATTAGGGTGATGTTGGCTTCATAGAATGAGTTTGGGAGTATTCGCTTCTCTTCTATTTTTTGGAAAACTTTAAGGAGAATGGGTATTATATCTTCTCTGTATGTCTGATAAAATTCCAAGGTAAATCCATCTGGCCCAGGGGTTTTTTTCTTGGGTAGTTTTTTGATTACCACTTCAATTTCTTTGCTGGTAATTGGTTTATTTAGATTTTCTGTTTCTTCCTTGGTCAGTCTTGGAAGGTTGTATTTTTCTAGGAAGTTGTCCATTTCTTCTAGGTTTTCCAGCTTCTTAGCATATAGGTTTTCATAGTATTCTCTAATAATTCTTTGTATTTCTGTTGGGTCCATCGTGATGTTTCCTTTCTCATTTCTGATTCTGTTGATGTGTGTTGATTCTCTTTTTCTCTTAACAAGTCTGGCTAGGGGCTTATCTATTTTGTTTGTTTTCTCAAAGAACCAGCTCTTGGTTTCATTGATTTTTTCTATTGTTTTATTCTTCTCAATTTTGTTTATTTCTTCTCTGATCTTTATTATGTCCCTCCTTCTGCTGACTTTAGGCTTCATTTGTTCTTCTTTTTCCAATTTTGATAATCGTGATGTTAGACTATTCATTTAGGTTTGTTCTTCCTTCTTTAAATATGCCTGGATTGCTATATACTTTCCTCTTAAGACTGCTTTTGCTGCGTCCCACAGGAGTTGGGGCTTTGTGTTGTTGTTGTCATTTATTTCCATACATTGCTGGATCTCCATTTTAATTTGGTCGTTGATCCATTGACTATTTAGAAGTGTGTTGTTAAGCCTCCATGTGTTTGTGAGCCTTTTTGCTTTCTTTGTACAATTTATTTCTGGTTTTATACCTTTGTGGTCTGAAAAGTTGGTTGGTAGGATTTCAATCTTTTGGAATTTACTGAGGCTCTTTTTGTGGCCTCGGATGTGGTCTGTTCTGGAGAATGTTCCATCTGCACTTGAGAAGAATGTGTATCCTGTTTCTTTTGGGTGTAGAGTTCTATAGATGTCTGTTAGGTCCATCTGTTCTAGTGTGTTGTTGAGTGCCTCTGTGTCCTTACTTATTTTCTGTCCAGTGGATCTGTCTGTTGGGGTGAGTGGTGTGTTGAAGTCTCCTAAAATGAATGCATTGCTCTCTATTTCCTCCTTTAGTTCTGTTAGTATTTGTTTCACATATGCTGGTGCTCCTGTGTTGGGTGCATATATATTTATAATGGTTATATCCTCTTGTTGGACTGAGCCCTTTATCATTATGTAATGTCCTTCTTTATCTCTTGTTACTTTCTTTGTTTTGAAGTCTATTTTGTCTAATACTAGAACTGCAACACCTGCTTTTTTCTCCCTATTGTTTGCATGAAATATCTTTTTCCATCCCTTGACTTTTAGTCTGTGCATGTCTTTGGGTTTGAGGTGAGTCTCTTGTAAGCAGCATATAGATGGGTCTTGTTTTTTTATCCATTCAGTGACTCTATGTCTTTTGATTGGTGCATTCAGTCCATTTACATTTAGGGTGATTATTGATAGGTATGTACTTATTGGCATTTCAGGCTTTAGATTCGTGGTTACCAAAGGTTCCAGTTTACTTTCCTTACTATCTAAAAGTCTAACTTATCTCACTTAATATGCTGTTACAAACACAATCTAAAGGTTCTTTTCTATTTCTCCTCCTTTTTCTTCCTCCTTCATTCTTTATATATTAAGTATCAAATTCTATACTGTTTCTCTATCCCTTAATTGATTTTGGGGATAGTCAATTTAATTTGCATTTGCCTCGCAATCAGCTGCTCCACCCTCCCTACCATGATTTTACTATCTCTGGTGACAGCTATCCAACCCTAGGAACACTTCCATCTATAGCAGTCCCTCCAAAATAGCCTGTAGAGATGGTTTGTGGGAGGTAAACTCTCTCAGCTTTTGCTTATCTGGAAATTGTTTAATCCCTCCTTCAAATTTAAATGATAATCTTGCCAGATAAAGTAATCTTGGTTCCAGGCCCTTCTTCTTCATGGCATTATGTACATCATGCCACTCCCTTCTGGCCTGTAAGGTTTCTGCTGAGAAGTCTGATGTTAGTCTGATGGGCTTTCCTTTGTATGTGATCGTATTTCTGCCTCTGGCTGCTTTTAACAGTCTGTCCTTATCCTTGATCTTTCCCATTTTAATTACTATGTGTCTTGGTGTTGTCTTCCTTGGGTCCCTTGTGTAGGGGGATCTGTGGATCTCCATGGCCTGAGAGACTATCTCCTTCCCCAGATTGGGGAAGTTTTCAGCAACTGCCTCCTCAAAGACACTTTCTGTCCCTTTCTGTCTCTCTTCTTCTTCTGGTATCCCTATAAGCAAATATTGTTCCGCTTGGATTCATCACACAATTCTCTCAATATTCTTTCATTTTTAGAGATCCTTTTTTCTCTCTGTGCCTCAGCTTCTTTGTATTCCTCTTCTCTAGTTTCTATTTCATTTATTGTCTCCTCCACCGTATCCAACCTGCTTTTAATACCCTCCATCGTGTTCTTTAATGATTGGATCTCTGACCTGAATTCATTCCTGAGTTCTTGGATGTCTTTCTGTACCTCCATTAGGATGTTGATCATTTTTATTTTGAACTCCCTTTCAGGAAGAGTCATGAGGTCCATATCATTTAAATCTTTCTCGGGAGTTGTATTAACAATTTTACTCTGGACAAGGTTCCTTTGGCATTTCATGTTTGTATATGGCGCCTTCTAGTGTCCAGAAGCTCTATTATGGAGCTGCTGAGCCCCTGAAGCAATGTCGGGGATCGCAGGGGAGCAGTACTTGGGGTAGGAAAGAGCTGTTCCCCACCTCCCGGCTGCTGTGCCTGTCTCCACTGCCTGAGCCAGTGGGCCGGTTACACAGGTATAAGTTTTGTCCCAGAGTAGCCAGATATGGATCCCTGCTTTCCACAAGCAGCCGAAATCCCAGTCTCCCCAGGAACTCTGCCTGTATTAACTTTCCAACCCAGTAGTCATGCGAGTCTCATGAAAGCACCATGAAATGTAGGTTTGTGCTCCCAGGGCAGATCTCTGGAGCTAGGTTTTCAGCAGTCCTAAGCCTTCCACTCCCTCCCTACTCTGTTTGTCTTCCTCCCGCTGGTCAGCTGGGGTGGGGGAGGGGCTCAGGTCCCGTGGAGCCACAGCTCTGTTACTTTACCCCGTTTGCTGAGGTCTGCTCTTCTCTCCAGGTGTGTGCAGTCTGATGCCATCCTCTTTCCTGTTGCTCTCTCAGGATTAGTGGTGCCAATTAAATTTTCTAATTTTAGGAGGAAGCCTCTGTCTCTCCTCTCACGCTGCCATCTTTAATCCGAATCCTGTTCTACTTTCTTTACTGTGGTTGTATGACCTCTGATGACAGCTATTAAACCTTAGGAACACTTCCATCTATAGCAGTCCCTCCAAAATAGCCTGTAGAGATGGTTTGTGAGAGGTAAATTCTCTCAGCTTTTGCTTATCTGGAAATTGTTTAATCCCTCCTTCAAATTTAAGTGATAATTTTTCTGGATAAAGTAATCTTGGTTCCAGGCCCTTCTGCTTCATTGCATTAAATACATCATGCCACTCCCCTCTGGCCTGGAAGATTTCTGCTGAGAAGTCTGATGTTAGCCTGATGGGCTTTCCTTTGTATGTAATCTTATTTCTCTCTCTGGCTGCTTTTAATAGTCTGTCCTTATCCTTGATCTTTGCCAATTTTATTACTGTATGTCTTGGTGTTGTCTTCCTTGGGTCCCTTCTGTTGGGAGATCTGTGGGTCTCCATGGCCTGAGAGACTATCTCCTTCCTCAGATTGGGGAAGTTTTCAGCAGTTACCTCCTCAAAGACACTTTCTATCCCTTTCTGTCTCTCTTCTTCTGGTACCCCTATAATGTGAATATTGTTCTGTTTGGATTGGTCACACAGTTCTCTCAATATTCTTTCATTCTTAGAGATTATTTTTTCTCTCTGTGCCTCAGCTTCTTTGAATTCCTCTTCTCTAGTTTCTATTTCATTTATCGTCTCCTCCACCGTATCCAATCTGCTTTTAATACCCTCCATTGTTCTCTTCAACAATTGGATCTCTGACAGGAATCCATTCCTGAGTTCTTGAATATCTTTCGTACCTCCATGAGCATATTAATGATTTTTATTTTGAACTCCGTTTCAGGAAGAGTCATGAGGTCCATGTCATCTTTCTCAGGAGTTGTATTAATTTTACTTTGACCCAGGTTCCCTTGGCGTTTCATATTTGTATATGCTGCCCTGTAGTGTCCAGAAGCTCTACTCTCTGTAGCTGCTCAGCCCCTGAAGCAATGTCGGTGTCGCAGGGGAGTGGTATTGGTGCCCTGGGGGAGGAAAGAGCTGTTTCCTGCTTCCCAGCTGCTATGCTTGTCTCCACTGCCTGAACCAGTGGGCTGAGCACATGGGTATAAGCTTTTGTCCCAGAGCAGCCAGATATGGATCCCTGCTTTCCACAACCAGCTGGAATCTCAGTCTTTCCAGGAGTTCTGTCTGTCTTAGTTTTCCAACCCTGTAATCATGAGACCATCATGAAAGCACCATGAAATGTAGGTTTGTGCTTCCAGAGCAGATCTCCAGAGTTAGGTATTCAGCAGTCCCAGGCCTCCACTCCCTCTCCATTCTGCTTCTCTTCCTCCCGCCGGTGAGCTGGGTTGGGGGTGGGGCTTGGGTCCTGCTGGGCCACATCTTTGGTACGTTACCCTGTTCTGTGAGGTCTGCTCTTTTCTCCAGGTGTGTGCAGTCTGGCACAGCCCTCTTTCCTGTTGCTCTCTCAGGATTAGTTCTATTAACTATATTTTCATATTATATGCAGTTTTAGGAGGAAGCCTCTGTCTCACCTCTCATGCTGCAATCTTTAATCTTCCTCCACTGCCTTTCTTAATGTTTGCAGCCACACTGTGATAGATGAAGAAACTGAGCCTCAGAGAAATCACTAACTCATGTCACCTGGTTGCTAAGCCACAGATCTTATCCTTCAACCTGATCTTCCAGCTCCTTACCCAGTGCTCATGGATGTAGGTGGCGAAAGGTTATAAATATGCAGGAAGTCTTCCCCTAGCATTTGCCCGATGCTGGGAGAAGTACTTGGAAGCTGGCCCCAAGGTCCCCAGAAGTCTTCCAGGTCCTGGAGAGAACTGGCATTAAGGAGAAAGCACTTTTTCATGCAGCAACAAAGCTGTCTCACCTTTTCAGGAAAATGCTTATATTTCCAGAGAGGCGATGTGCGTACAAGAGATTACAGAGAATAAAGAGTAAAAGTTAGATGATAACCAACATTGGAGGGAAAATGTGTTTGCCAGCTGGCATGCTAGCAATCCCATTTTGGAAGTGATCAGGGAGCAATGAGATGTTCAGACCAAGAGTCTCCTGAGCATCGTGTGACCATACAGATGTTTTCTTGGTATCAGAAGGATCTGCCTCTCTTTGCAGTCTCCCTTCCACAGAGGCCAAACTGAGAGCTTCTGAAGTTTGGCATGATTCCCTTCTTCTGCTTTTCTTCCTCGGTAACTACTTTGCTGATTTCTTTCCAACTCTAAATCCCCACCGATCCCAATGTAGACACTTTGTGGCAGGTGTATGCCAAATAGCATTTTGAGATGTTTGTGGAGATACAGATTTTAAGCTGATTAAGGGTTTGTGCCTTCCTAACAGCAAGCGAAGGTGAGATCACTTTTAAGTGACCTGCCCGAGGTTGCACGGTCAGGCATTGGAAGCTGGGGTTTGAATCCAGCCTCCAAGTTCACATGCTGTCTCCCCAGCTTTAGCCCTAGAACGCTAAGAGTCCCTGGGAAATACCATTCTTCCCAGCCCACCCAGGCCCCCTTTAATCTTGTCTGGCCCAGCCTAGCCCTGGAGGCACATTAAAGCAAGCCTCACATGCCGGCCCCAGGGAAAGGCCTCGCCCCTGCCCAGTTCCAATCGGCCCACTTGCTTGTTCTCTTCATCTCTGGACCTTGGATTCCTGGCTGCAGTCCCTGGCTTTGATATTGACTTCTGCTCTCTTGGGCTTGGCAACTCATCACATTCCCCTCACAGCTTGTAGGACCTCAGCTTTTCCTTGTTATCCCTCCACTTCGTCTGCCTCTGACTTTGTGTCCTCCCACAGCCTTGGACAAGGAGTGCTCTTCTGGTCTGGGCTCTGCAGAACCCTGCTGCTGGGTCAGAGATGGACATGGCATTGAGACGACTTTAAGGCAAGGGGTAGAAAACTAAAATCCTGCCTTTGGCCACAGTCCCCCAAGGCAGATAGGTGCACCAAAGAGGCTAAGCAGGCACTTCCCCCTGTCTTCATCAAGTGAGACTTGGACCCCAATGTCAAACTGTAGAAGGGTTGGTTTGCATACCTAGAACCAAAACAGGCCTCATTCATCCCATAAATACTTATGAGCACCCAGGATGTGTCTGGCACTGTTCTAGCTCCTGGGGATGACCTAGTGAATACAAAGTGCTGGCCCTCAAAGAGCTTGCATGCTAGTGGGGGGAAATCACATAAAAAAGAAACAGAATTATGTCAGAATTCCACTGGGCAATACTGGGTCTTGGGCCAATCTCTGTCGTGGAGGGGCAAGGCCATGCATCAGAGATGAGCAGGGATTAGCATGAGATTCAAGAGCCAGGGAGGGTGGTTGCCTCAACGTCTTCTTAGGGCAGCAGCCTCCAGGCCCTCCTACTGTATGAGAGAGACAGAGACATTGAGAGACTGAGAGAGAGACCAGGAAAGAGAGGGAGAGAGCGAGCGCCCAGGCTCTGTGGCCAAGGGAGCAAGTCCAGCCCTTGGGGCCTGGAGCCTTTGGGAAGAGCCGCACCCACATGCGCTCACACAGACCCAGCGTGTGCTTCAGGGCCTCAGATGGGGATCCTGGACCAGTGGCAGGCAGTGTACAATCAGGAGCTCAGGAGAAATGCAAATTCTCACCCCACCCACCCCAGTCAAAATCGTAAGTAATTCCCATGCACATGAAGTTCAAGAAGCTGCAGGCTAGACTTTGACCAGGTGCAGAGTAAAACTCAACCTCTAGACTGTGACCAATCTAGAATAATTCCTTCTTCTTGTAGCCAGAGTAGCAGATGGAGTATGGGGTGGATTATAGACGCTTCATTCCTGGGAAAGGTAGGTATTTAACATATTCATCATTGTTTGTAGAAATCTGTTACTATAAAGAAAATAATATCAATAAAAATAGAATAAAAGAAAATTAAATTAAAAAAGGGTGCTTCCTTTTAATTTAATAATATTTGACATGTACTATTTTCAACTCAAAATTTCAACAAATAAATATCACCGTATATTTTGTATTAGTTTATAAACTAAGTCACTGTCAATTGAGTTTTTAATGTCTAAGGGAAATTTAGTATATGGAAAAGAATACTGAAGTTATTGGTATATTTAAGTTTTTTTCAATTTATTAAAGTTGTAAGTTACAAAGCCTTATTTATTAAGTTCAACTTAAAAATCTTGCTATTTACAAAGCTAGTATTTTTAGTAAAATGTCTTTTATTTGTTCTTTGATTAATATTCAGTTAGCTCACAAATTCTCTAAACATTTAATATCACTTATAAACTTGATTAATTTAATTATCTTAGGCCATTTAAGCTATAAGCATCTCAGAAATCTAAGGCAGACTTGCAACTCTTCAAAGTCTAACAAAATCTTAGATGCTAAGCACTTAACACTAAGAATTTACTTAGTGTTAAATACCATTCATGAAACAGTAAGTCTCAACTTTTGGATCTATTTAGATTTATTTAAGCACTTAATCATAAATTTAATACACCTAAGTATTAAATCAACATCACAAGTCTAATGTCACGTGCTTTTATATTTTCCAGCACCTAAAAAAGCAGATAAAAATTACACATTAAAATAATTGATTAACTTTATGTTCTGCAAATTTTTTCATGCAATAGAAGTTTTTTTAAATCACAAAAAATACAGATAAAACACAAATTGCTCCAATGATTATAGCAGTTACTACCACATACACACACATACAACATGCCCATAAACCTGTCACAAAAGTACAAATATATGTTCCAATTATCATCATCTTGATATTTATTTTCAAGCCGCTATTCAAAGAAACAAAGCAGAATCAGCCTTGCAGATGGACCGAGAATGACTAATGTGAAGATTTAGGACTCGTTTGCACTACAGATTAGGGTAATGAGCTCCCTATGCTGGAGCTGCCATACTGTAACAGACATGGAGAGCTGCCTGGATGTTGGCTGACTCTGGGGGTGGGTTCTGGTTCTGAAATACTTTCACCCAGCTTGGCAATTATCTGTGGAAGTGGCTTCCTGTAGTAAAATTTTACCTGCCACAATAAAAAATTTGTTTAAAAAAAAATACGACCCAGTGCATCTTTCATCCCTGGTGTCCCTTAAATTGCACTGCCTGATATAAGGACAAGAAATTCACAACTTAATTATTATCCAAACCTTGGATACGGTGTGCATCTTGAATAGCTGACATTTTCAGGACCTCATGTGTACCTTTCTTTAGTATAACCCATATTCATTATCATTATAGACTCGGGCTTTTCACATGGTTTTTGTTACGTTTCTGATACTCAGATTATCACAGTGTTGCCTTTTTTTACTGCATCTCTTGTCCTTTTAAACACTACCTCACACATCTTTTGAAACTAGCATTCTTCTAGCATCATAGAGCGACTTAGACCTGCTTTGATTTTTCTTGTACCAAGGTAGGGAGTCAGCTACTTTCCAGGGAGCCCTGGTTTCCTTAAGTGGCAAATGTTATTAGGGGCTGACATACAGGCACTCCTGGTGTGGGCCAGATTATCCACATGAGAGCCTAAGGTGAGAGGGAGTTTCCACTTTCAGTCCACTTTAGCAAGAGAGCCCATAAATGAGTTCACATTGATGTGTCCTCTTTAATGCCAACCCTACTAAGTCCTTTAGAAATATATATTCTACTATAATGCCTTTCATTTTATTCCTCCACCTTTAACTACCAGTTTTTCAGCTACCAGATGCTTTTTTGAAAACAACTTTAAAATGTCTTGCTATATATATATTTTAATATCATATTAATGAACTTCACTATATCGTAAATGGAAGTATAGTGGCCCTGGCCAGGGCTGCAAACATGTCCCTTGTTACTTTTATGATCCTTGTGTATCTTATCGACCATCATCCTCTGGTCACTTTATCCACAATCTCACAATTTCATTTCATCCAACTCTACTGAATTGCCTGGGCTTGATTCCAGTTTCCGGGTGTCCACTTCAGCTCCCCTTTCTCCTGGAGCAGTCTTTGCCTTCTGGCTCTCCTCTGCCTTTCATACTGGAAATGGGGTTGTCACTCTGTTTCCCCTGCTATCTTCAGATGCTTCTCAGCCTGTCTGGGTGGATGTGTTTCAGCTATCCGCTCTTTAAAGAGGTCAGGCTTTTGGAGGAAATTGAATCAACATATATATATATATATATATAGCAAAGTTAGCCTATTTGACAGAACGTATTTCTGAAAGTAGATCTCTTTTCCATAGAACATGTGATAAAGAAAGCAAGAGAATGCAATTTCCATCAGCTTGCACCCGAAGTCTAAGCCCCTCTCTCTGCCACTCCATCCATCCTTGGCCAAATTCTCACTCTTAGCTGCTCAGCATTTCCTTGTCCTGATGACTCTCACCCCCTTGCCTCCACCTCCATTCACCAGCCTGTCCCATTGTGTCCTGCAAGCGCCCAGTGTCCCCTCCCTTTCTGTGGAGGACAGACCCTACGGACAGACATGACCCCTGACTCTGGTGTTCACACTGCCGGTGATGCCCTCCACTTGAGTGAGCATGCAGCTGTGCTTCTAGTGGCCAGGGTGTGGCAGAGGGGACAGATGTCACACTGTGATTAAGTTATGCCATGTGCGACTTGGTCTTGCTGATTGACTCTTTCTAGGAGACTCTCTTTGCTGGCCATGCTGTTAAAACCCAAATGTGTAAGCACTGAGGGCAGCCTCCAGCAGACATCTAGCAAGAAGCCAGGGCCTTCAGCCATACACTGCAAGGAGACAGATTCTGACAACTGAGTGGGTGCGGACGCGGGTTCTTCCCCAGTTAAGCCTCCAGGTGACAATCTGGCCAACACTCAATGGCAGCCTTGTGAGATACTGAACAGGGAACCCAGCCAAGCCATGCAGGGACTGGTTCACAGAAACTGAGACAGTAAATGGTTGTTGTTTTAAGCTGCCAAATCTGTGGTAGTCTGTTGTGCAGTAATGAGGAAGTAACAGACCTGCAGAAATTGCTCCTTTAGCCCCTACGATGCAGCACCTGGCTATGTTCTTCTACACTCAGCATAAAAGGTGGGAGGCAGGGGTGGTCTTCCTTACTCCCACTCCCTTAGACCACTCTTCTGAGTCTCAGTTGTATGGCTATGCCATCCTCTCTCCTCCTGAGGGCTTCTGCCATTTACTAACCCCTAGGTCCCTCATTCTTCAAAGATCTCTGCATCTGGCTCATCTTCCCCTCGTGCTAGGTAAATTCAGTGTTGGTTTGGGTGAAATTCAAGAGATCACCTGGACCCTCAGTTAGTTGACTCCCTTCTCTCTGAAGACCATCTCTATTCTCTCCAAGCCACCCACTTCATGGTTGCAACTGGGGCTTTGGCATCACCGGGAACTCCAAAATCGAGCCTGCTGCTCCTCTCTGACTTCCACATCCTCCCTCTCAACTGGCTGATCAGCTTCTCCCAGGGCAGCTATCCCACAGCAGCCCTGCTCTGTTGATCTAACTATCCCATGTCACCAGCCCCCTCACTGCTTTTCTTCTCTCCTTATCAAGCTTAGAGTCCTTGTCTATGTCCCAAACATGATCCTTGTCATTTGTAGCACTCATCTGGTAAAATCCCAGCTGTGGATGGTCCCAGCTATTCAGTCACCATGCTTGCACTCAAGCAGTCTGTGGGGAAGGCACACACCAGGGCAGATTGGTTTTACATGATTCATGGCTACTACATCCACATGAGCCCTCAGCACACCGAAGCCGCTGTTCCGTGTCTGTGGTGGATTGGCTGTCCCATGGTGAGTATCCAGAGCCTGGGGCCCTTCCCGGTACCCCCACGTGCTGCAGATGACCTTCTGTCTTCTGCTGTTTTCTGTCTTCCAGTTGCTCTCTCTTTTTCTTAAATTTATTTTTTTGACATTTTAATTAAAAAGTTTTTTATATTGAGGTGCATACAATAAAACACACAAATCTTAGTGTATAGCTTGATGGATTTTGACATGTGTATATACTCACATCACCATTGCCCAGATTGAGGTATCAAACATTCTCACTAACTGCTACCCCTTCACCTGCTTCACCCCTGTCCACTCCCCTGTAGCAACACTGGTCTGTTCTCGGTGTTTATGAGTCTATTTCAGTTTTGTTTGTCTATTTGTTTTGTTTTTTAGATTCCACATGTAAGTGAAATCATCCTGTATTTCTCTTTCTCTATCTGACTTATTTCTCTCAGTTCCTCTCTTTAAGAGGGAAAGCAGAAGCCATCAGATGAAAACCCCCCTCTGGGACACCAGGCCCCCCATGTGCTCCCATCCCCGCCTCTTTCCCCCTGTTGCAGTGCAAGTGCGGCCGTCTTTTCTGTCTTGGCCAAATCTCTATGTTTACACTTTGGATTCCATCCCTTCCTTCCTTCTATAGAAACTTCTAGCATTTGTGATCTCTTTCCTGTATATTCAGTCTCTGCCTCCTGAATGGATCCTCCTATAAGGCTTTAAATATTTATTTTTCTGTCCCACTCTCTTTCTTCTCCTTCTGGGATGCCAATCACCCATATGTCAGACGTGTTCCAAAGGTCTCTGTGTTACTTTTTTCTTTCCAATCTTTCTTCTCTCTTTCTTTCAGACTGGTTACTTTCTATTGATTTATCTTCAAGTTCATTTTCTCTTTCCAATGAGATCTTCATTAAGTCCATCCAGTGATTTTTTTTATTCCTGATATTTAGTTCTAAAATTTCCATTTGCTTCTTTTTTCATTTGATTCTATTTTCTAGGTTTCTGCTATTGTTTCCTATCTGTTCATTTCTTATAAATGTGATTTTTTAGCCATGAACATAGTTACAATAGCTACTTTAAAACCCTTGTCTGATAATTACAACATGCAAGTTTTCTTGGGATTGACCTCTGTTGCTTGTTTTTTCCTTTTAGAATTGGTCACATTTTCCTGGTTCTTTGTGTGTTGAATAATTTTGGATCATATCCTGAATATTTTGAAGGTTTTGTTGAGGAGACTCTGGATTCCATTTTTCCCCCCAGAAAAGTGTTGATATTTTTCTTTCAGCAGGCCATATTTCTGTTTATACTCAAACTACAAACCCTGTCTTACCTGCAGCAGGCAATTGCTCAAGTCTGTCTGATTCCTTTATCTGTAGCAGGGGTTCCCTGCTCATGAGTAGAGACTTGGGCATGGTTTATATAAAGAATTATGGGTTCCTCTTCTCTGACTCTCGCCTTTCTTTTTTCCAGGACTTATCCCTTTCAGCAACTCGGTTGCTCTGAGCTCTATTCCCTTGCTCCTCTGCCAGAAAGACAGGCTTTTCTATTGCAGTGTCAGCCACCCTATGCTGTGCTGTGACTGTAGCCCATGGAGGTAAGATCTACAAAAAGTGGGAATTCATCACATACTAATTGCTTCTTTCATATGTTGAATCCTCTCCAAAATCTACCTACTCGGGTTCACTTTCCAGAGCCCTGAAATAGTTGGGTTTTTGTTTGTTTGCATGTATGTTTTCCAGTGGGAGAAACATTATTCCAGTGGGAGATGTATATTATCTGTGGGAGAATTGGCCAGTTGGGAACTGATTCCTCCATATCAGAAGTAGGACTATTCCCACCAGGTTTTAAACAGGTTCAATTTTCCCCTTTAAATTCCTCAAAAATCTCCCTTGATCCACAATTTCCTGTGAGTATCTGCCCTGTATCTTTCCATCTACAGCCTATTTTCTTGAAAGCATTGTCTTACTATCTCCATTTATCAGCTCTATCGTCTCTCAACCTCTCCAGCACAGCTACTGCCTCACTGTTGCAAAGAAATGGCTCTTGCCACGATCCCCAGTGACCTTTGACTCACTGAATCTGATGGTTACTTATTCGCCTTCACCTTCCTTGAATTCACCATCTTTCCCTTAAATCCTCTTCCCTTGTTGCCTATCTGAGCGAATGGCCCCACCAACCATCCTCTTAGGCTGGTTGGAGACCTGATGAGTCATTCTTGACACCGTTCCTCCTAATCCCTCATATCACTGCCAATCTGCATTTCACCCTCTAAATCTCACTCAAGTCTTTTCATATCCTTCTTTCCACACTACCACCAACCTAGACCAAGCTAACTTCATCTTGTGCCCAGACCACTGCTAAAGTCTTCCGTGTCCATTTTGGCTCCTACGCAGCTCCAATTTGTTCTCTATGCTACAGCCAGAGTAAGTCTCAAAATGTAGATCTGATCCTGTCACTCTCTTATCTAAAACCCTTTGAGGATGACTACTAATCTTAGAATATATTTACATGTCAAAATTCTTAGCATGGCCCAGCAGTCTGCTGCCTATGAGATTCTTTGCTCTTATCTTGCACTGTACCCCCACAACTCCCTTGTTCCAGACACATCAACATTTCCTGTGCTGTGGCAATTTGATGTTTTGGTTTAATGCTTTTATTGGTCAGTACTTTTACATAGGGTTTTGGTCTGCAGGGCGGAGTTTAAAGTGTGATTTAAAACCATGGATTTGCATGTAGGGATAATTTAAGATCATACAGGCACATCTCATTTTCTTGCACTTGGCTTTATTGTGCTTTGCAAATATTGTGGTTTTTATAAATTGGTGGTTTGTGGCAATCCTGTGTTGAGCAAGTCTATTGGTGCCATTTTCCTATCAGCATTTGCTTACTTCATGTGTGTCATTTTTTAGTAATTCTTGCAATATTTCAAGCCTTTTCATTATTATCATATTTGTTGTGACTCATGAACAATGGTCTTTGATGTTACTATTGTAATTGTTGTGGGGTGCCACGAACCCTGCCCATATAATATGGTGGACTTGGTCAATAAATGTTGTGTGTGTTCTGAGTGTTCCACCAACTGGTGGTTCCCTTGTCTCTCTCCCTCTTCTTGGGCTTCCCTATTCCCTGACAATAACAATATTGTAAGTGGGCCAAGTGATATTCCTATGATGGCCTCTAAGTGCTCAAATGAGATGAAGAATCACACATCTCTTACTTTAAATCAAAAGCTAGAAATTATTAAGCTTAGTGACAAAAGCATGTCAAGAAAGGCCGAAAGCTTGGCCTCATGCACCAAACAGTTAGCCAAGTTGTGAATGCAAAGGGAAAATTCTTGGAGGAAATTAAAAGTGCTATTTGAGAGGTCACATGAATAATAAGAAAGCCAAACAGCCTTATTGTTGATACGAAACTTCTTGCAGTTTGGGTAGATCAAACAAGCCACAACTTCCCCTTAAGCCAGACCCTAATTCAGAGCAAGGCCCTAACTCTCTTCAATTCTCTAAAGACTGAGATTGGTGAGGAGGCTACAGAAGAAAGTTTGAAGCTAAAAGAGGTTGGTTCATGAGGTTTAGGAAAGAAGCCGTCTTCATAGCATCAAAGTGCAGGTGAAGCAACAACTGCTGACATAGAAGCTGTAGCAAATCATCTAGAAGATCAGCTGAGATCATTAATGAAGGTGGTTACCCTAAACAATAGATCGTCAGTATAGGCAAAACATCCCTTTACTGGACGAAGGTGCCATCTAGGATTTTCATAGCTAGGGAGGAGAAGTCAATACCTAGTTTCAAAGCTTCAAAGGAGAGGCAGATTCCCTTGTTGGAGACTTTAAGTTGAAGCCAATGCTCATTGACCATTCCAAAAATTCTAGGGTTCTTAAGAATTACCCTAAATCTACTCTGCCTGGGCTCTATAAGTGAAGAAACAAAGCCTGGATGACAGTTTATTTGTTTATAACATAGTTTACTGAATATTTGAAGCCTGTTTCTGAAAACTACAGCTCAGAAAAAAAAAATTCCTTTCAAAATATTACTGCTCATTGACAAGGCAGCTGGTCATGATGGAGATGCACAACAAGATTAATGTTTTCATGCCCACTAACACAGTATCTATTCTGCAGTCAATTAATCAAGGAGTAATTTTGACTTTCAAGTCTTATTATTTAAGAAATACATTTCATAAGGCTATAGCTGTCATAGATAGTGATTCCTCTGATGGACCTGGGCAACATCAGTTGAAAATCTTCTAGAAAGAGTTCACCATTCTAGATACCATGATTCATGGGAAGAGGTCAGGATGCCAACAGAAACAGGGGTTTAGAAGAAGTTGATTCCAGACCTCATGGATGACTTTGAGGGGTTCAAGAGCTCAGTAGAGGAAGTCACTGCAGATGTGGTGGAAACAGCAAGAGAACCAGAATTTGAAGTGGAGCCTAGAGATGGGACTGAGTTGCTGCATCTCATGATAAAACTTCAATGAATGAGGAGTTGCTTCTTATGGATGAACAAAGAAAGTCGTTTCTTGAGACAGAATCTACTCCTGGTGAAGATGCTGTGAAGACTGTTGAAGTGACCACAAAGGATTTAGAATATTCCATACACTTAGTTGATAAAGTAGTGGCAGGGTTTGAGAGGACCCACTCCAATTTTGACAGTTCTTCTGTGAGTAGCATGCTATCAAACAGCTTTGCAAGCTACATTAAAATGGTTCATGGAAGGAAGAGTCAATCAATGTGGCAAACTTCAGTGCTGTCTTATTTTAAGAAATTGCCATGACCACACCAGCCTTCAGCAACCCCCACCCTGATCAGTCCACAGCCATCAACATCAAGGCAAGACCCTCCATCAGCAAAAACATTACAACTTGCTGGAAGCTCAGATGATGGTTAGCATTTTTTAGCAAAGAAAGCATTTTTAAATTAATGTATATATATTGTTTTTTAGACATAACATTATTGCATACTTAATAGACTACAGCATAGTGTAAACATAACTTTTATGTGCATTGGGAAATCAAATAAAAGGAGGGGCCCTTGGGATGATCTGCATTCCCTAGAAGAAGGGATGTGGGAAGGAAGCAGGGGACGTCTTTGGCTACTGTGGCCTTGCTCGCCATGAGAATGGTGGGTGGCTGGGTTTGGACCCTTCTGGTGCAGCTGGTAGGCTCCGTGACCATAATAAGCACTCTTCAAATAGCATGAGTACATGTGAAGGGGTGAGTTAGGGGAGGAACTCTTTCATTCTTCATGTTGGAAAGTGCACAATAACTCCTTGGGGAGTAATTATGAGGATCACATGAAAGAAAGTGCTTCTTTAAACTAGTAGCTCCACTGTGCATTTAACCGATAGTTGTAAGTTTTCTCACTACCTGAGTTAATGGGTCCTTTTTTAAAACCCTGGCAGATGTAGAAACCACCAGTTTTTACTGGCAGACATGCAGGTAGATGATCTCGTACACTCTGCTTCTCACTCTCCCTTCTAATTGTCTCCATGTCAGAGAGTTGGCTCAAGTCACTTTAGTTGGAAGACACCTCTGATGTCACTTAGTGCATGTGGCTGATAGAGGATGGAGAGAGTAGCAGGTAAGTGCCCAGGCCCTGTAGCCAGGCAACCCGGGTTATACCCTGGTTCAGTCATTTAATGGCTAAATGACCAGGGAGAAATTACTTACCCCTTCTGAGCTTCAATTTCCTCATGTGTAAAATGGAGGGATGCTGATAGAACCTACTTCAGGGAGTTATTTTGAGGATCACACGAATGAAAACATGTAAAGTACTTAGAACTGTGCCTGATATGCAAGCATTTGGTAAATGTTAGCTTGTTCTCTGCTTTACAAGCTGACTTGAAGAAAACCTATGGTCGCCTGTGTAGTCCTGTACACTGTCTCTGGCAGTGGTCAAGTCTCCCCACTAGGTGTCACAATTCAACAGGCGCTGTTCCTTGGCTTGCCTGGGTGGCTGGCAGGAAACTTTAAATTTTGCTTATTATCATTTTTGATTTGATTTGGTGATTTCAAGGGGGATAAACTGACATACTATCTTTTGATTCTCTGGGGTTCCAGAAATTCCAGCAGAACTGTGGACACCCAGGGCTGGAAGGAACTATTTGGCATGTACTGCCTCTGTTCATAGTTAAAGTGACATATAATTTGTTGTTCAAACCAAGATATTTTGAGAGTAAAAGGGGGACTTTAATTGGAACATATCATGGACCAACAGAAAGAGATGGATTATTAATAACTAAGCCAGGACAAAAAGAGTAAATGGGATGTGCCCTGAGGGCCTGGATAGAGTCACCCTATCTCTAGGATGGATATTCCTCAGCAGCCTGTACATAAACTGTGACCTTGTGCTTTTAGGAGCTCCTGCACAAAGAGCACATCGCCTCCTTGTCAGGTCATTTGAGTTTTGTTCTCAGTGGACATGATGGATGTGTGCCACCTCATAGACCACAAGTTACCTTGGCCTCCCTTATGTTGAATAGTTCCTGATTCTCTACTGCTTTATCCACAGGTGTTTCTTCCAGCCCTTTGGAGGGCCTGGGCCCTCTGCATCTGGACATGTAGGAGGGTGAGCAGTGTGGCC
The DNA here is from genome assembly GCF_040802235.1 of Manis javanica. NCBI lineage: Eukaryota > Metazoa > Chordata > Mammalia > Pholidota > Manidae > Manis > Manis javanica. Next base: position 29,116,182 of record NC_133170.1, on the reverse strand, counting down.
ACTTCTGTATGATTGTTGAGGGACTTCTCCCAAGGTTTCTTCCATCTGTAAGACTCTGTAATTCTCTTAATTCAGATTTGCTTATCTTCCTTTAAAGGCCAGGAGAAAATGAACATTTTTTGAGCATCCAGCACCCAGCAAATATTGTGCTTTTGCCTCCCTCATCCTGGTTATCCCATCAATCTTGTGGCATTAGTATTTTTTAAGTCCCATTTCACAGGTAAGGAAACCAAGACCTAGAGAGGTCACAACGCATAAAACGTAGAAACAGGATTCAATCTCAGATCTGTTGGCTCCAAAGCCCTGTGATTGCTACCACAACAGGCTTTTTTTATGGTAATATATTCACTGGCAGACATCACTAGCAACTCCCTTTCCTTCTCTGGGTCTTAGTTCCCTCTTTTGGATGTCGGACAGAGTTTGCAGTATGTGCTAAAGGCTAAAGGTCTGGGGAGACTGGGCTGGTGGAGGTTAGTCTAGGAAGACTTCAGGGGAGGTGCATGAACAAGTTTTGAAGGAAGGGAGAGAAGGAACAGATAGAGATGGATTATTGGGTTAAGTCTAATAGACAAAAACAGGGCTGTGTGGGTATGAGGGAAGGGGGTTTAGGAGTCAGCAGAAACTACCAGTCATTAATCAGGAGAGGCAAAAGGGACCCTGGTGATCACAGCCAGGTTTAAAAACTTTATCTCGGATCATACTTAGTGCATGATTGTGCACCTGATGGCTGAGCACGTGGGAGGTGCATACATCTCCCTGACAGTAATGGTGAGGGTGGGCAATGGCTGTTAGTCATCGCTTCGGAGTCCAGGCCTCTGGTGTCAAGGATCCAGGTCCGTAAACGCCTGTGGGGAGCGCTGGGCCAGAGACGTCTAGCTTGAGTTTTTCCTGCTTCAACTCAGTCCTCCTGGCACATGGTGCCCGTCACCAGCAGTTGGAGGCCTTTAAGCTCCTGAGACAGCGGCTCTGGCAAGAGTACCTCTGGGTAGTACTCAGTACACCCCTGTGCGGTCGACATCTCGAAGACCAGGGAAGCATCTCCTAGGCGGGGGACGGGGGTGGTGCGGCCAGGCAGTCCGGCCCGAGGGGAAAGCTGGGGCCCAGGCCGGCAGCCCTCGGGTCGCGTTAAGGGCATGCGGCCCAGCAGTGCGCGCTCCAGGCCTGACCTCCTCCTTCCCATCTCTGCTCCGGGCGGCGGCCCCGGGCGGACACAGGGCCGGCGTCGCCTAACGCCAGGAGAAGCGCCTGTCCGCGAAGCCAGGAGAGGACAGGGGAGGGAGGAAGTCTTCCGGAAAGCGGGAGGGCGGCTACGCGCGGCACAGACGCCCTCCTCGGCTCCGTACAGCTCCGCGGCGGGGGCTGCGCCTCGTGGGGAAGCCCCGGCCCTCGGCCCCGCCCCTACCGGCCCCGCCCCTGCCACGCCCAGCCCGGCGTGGACCCGGAGCGCTCCTGCGGCCCTTTGGCCCCGCCCCGCGCGCTCCGCCGGGCCCCGGCCCCGCCCCGCGGCCTCGCCATTCACGGACAGGCCCCGCCCCCTGTTTCCGCTGTCGGTCGCGGTGCGGGAGCGGGAGCGGGAGCGCGCCTGGTCCCCACATTCCTCCGAGCGCGGTGAGTGCGGCGGGGCGGCAGGCCCCAGGCCCCAGGCCGCGCGTGGAGAGCCGGGGCGCCGAGCGTGCGAGGTCGTGGGGCGCGGGCCGGTGGTGGGCTGGCTCGGCAAGCCCCCTACCCGGCCCCTTTTTTGGGGGGAGCGCTCGGGACAGCCCGGGGAGGGTGTCGCGAGGCTGGCAGTGGGGCGAGACGAGGGAGGGATGCTGTGGGCGCCCTGAGGTGGCGGGAAGCGACCCAAGAAGGGGAAGGTGTGTGCCGGCCCTGTAACGGAGCGAGGAGCGGTCCGCCAGGGGTCTGAAGGGGAGAGGCCTGGAGGAAGCTCCTTGGGTGTGGGGCCGCGGGACAGTGGACCGCAGACTCCCAGGCGGAGGCATGGGAGGTCTGTTGGACGAAGCAGAAAGGGAGAGCCCCAGAGCTGTCAAGGGCTTCTGCGGCCCAGTGGACCCGCTTGGGGTAGCCCTTATAGCGCCCCCAGGGAGAGCCAGGGTCTGGGCCAGGCTGGGGTACAGCCTGCAGCCCCTCGGACAACCCCTGGACACCGCTGGCCGGTCGGCAATGAGAGTGACAGGGCTTTGGCACACCCCGAGGTCTGAGATGTAGTCCATCTGTGCATCCAAGTTTGGAACTTTAGAAAACTTTCTTGTGGTTAAAAAAAAAAAGGCCAAACACGGAACTGCTTGGTAGGAGGGCAGGATTTGTACTTGTGTATCTTGGGCCTGGAGTCTTGGATCTCCTCTCTTTAAAAAAGATACTGGTCTCTTTGCTTCTTCCCCAAATTCCTGTAGTATCCAGGGAAGTTTGAAGCATAGTATGAGATTCCCTGGACTGTGTTGACCTTTTTCCCCATCCCAAAGATGGGGATAAGAAGGCAGCAGTTCACCTCCCTTTGGTTCAGAGAACCAAACTCATTATGTGAGGGTGCCCTTCTGACTTTAGCTGCCTCCTTCTCTGGGGTGACTTAGGTATTTCCTCCTCTGGGAAGCTTTCCTGGACTAGGGGGGAAAACTGAGGACTCCTGCTCTGATCCCTGTATACGAGCCAGCTTCCCTCTCTCTACTAAAAATAGCATAGAGAATGTTCTTTATGTATATTCTGCTATAAAGATGTGCAGTCAGCTTTCATCGTTAAGCAGTGGGGAGGAGAGGTGAAGTATTATGGATAATTTAAAACAATGGACTGGACAAATCATTTATATTTAGCTAAGGAATGCAGGCAAGGAGGCAGACATTCACACCGGCTGCCTATCCTCTGCCTGTTCCTGGCATGGCTCATGCCTCTGGGCTGTGGGTTGGGGTGGAAACCTTGAAGTGCAGTTCAGTTCTACACTCGCTCATTGAAGACCTGCTATGTGCAAGGCCCCGAACAGCTGAGAGTGGATCAGAATGGCATGGAATTTTTTTTTTGTCTGACTTAATCAGATTTTAACCTTTAAATCTATAAACAGATATTTAATATTAATAGCAATTGCTAGTGTTTGTAATTGGCCAAGTGCTTTCTCTGCACATTGCTGTGTATCATTTTATTTGATTCACACGTACTCTTGTAGAGTAGATGTTACTTTTAATTGCCTTCTTATAAGTTACGAAAATGAGGTTTGGAGATAATAAATGATGGAGGTCACAGAACTCCTTAAGTGGAAGAAGCAGAACTTGAATCTCTGGCTGCTGACCCATCATGCCATGTGTTTTCTATCATGCTGTGTCTTGCTGTCTCTGCCATTCTTCTCTATTGAGCCTTAGTCCTAACACCATCTATTTGTGCAGCCCTGGGCATGTTACCTCCCCTTTCCAGCTCTCTTTTGGAGGATTAAAATGTTTCTAGAGTCTCTTCCAGCATCAGATCAGTATAAGATGCCGTCAGCAGCCAAGCAGTTAATTAATGTGTATTTTATTACAAAAAATTTTTAACTGTGTAAAAGGCACATAAATGAAATTTACCATCTTAACCATTTTTCTGCATTAAGAATATTCACATTATTGTGCAATAGATCTCCAGAACTTTTTCATCATACAAAGTTGAAACTGTACACCCCATTCAAAAGCTCTTCATTTCTCCCTCCGTCAAGACCCTGGCAATCTCCAATCTACTTTCTGTGCTTTATTAAGGTCCTACTATGTTCTTAATAAATGTTGCTGTTGAGGAATTAATAAGGAGAGTTGTGAGAAGCAGCCCACCTTGAGTGGGAAGCCACTGTGCCTGAGGTAGCTGGAGGTGTGCGGGTCCTCATGCCTGTGTAAGTCCAGCACTGTGGTATTGCTAAGGGAATGTGAGAGTGGGTGAGACCTTGGGCAAGTGCCTCCCACCTCTTTTACCTTTAGCTTCCTGATTGCAAAATGAGCATAACAATACCAAGCTCTCAGGGCTGTTGGAAGGAGCAATGAGATAATAATGTATGTGAAGCATGTAGCTTAGGGCCTCATACACAGCAGGTGTGCAGTAAAGGGAGGCTGTTATTTATAACCTAGCTGAGGAAACTAGACTAATATGCTTGAACAAGAGAGGACAAGACTTTCTTTCTTCTATCATGTAACACCCAGGCCTGCTGTGGTTGTCTTTCCCATTAAGAGGGAATGGATCGAATCCAGGTGTGTTAATCTGGCTCTCAGCATCCTTCCTATCCATCCTCAGCCTGCCTGTCTAAGCCTTATTTCTCACTCTACTCTTCCGGGAACCCTCGGTTCTAGCCAAACTAATTTCCCAAGCATGCTTTGCTCATTCCTTCTTTGTCCCTTAGTCCATACTGTTCCACTTACCTGGAGTGCTCTTCCCCACTATCCTCTCCTCTTTCAAAACCCTGCTCTTGTCTGAACTCCTTCATGGAGCCTTCCCTGGCCAACCACACCAGAAGACCTCATTTTCCTTGGCACTCCAATGGTATCTTCTCTCCTGGCTTTTATATACTGTCTGGATGATTCTTCAGTGAATTAATTGCACGAACACTCAGCGTGTGTGTCATCGTGGGAGAGTTTGTGCTAAATTCTGATGATGCAAAAATGAAAAAAGGTAAAGGTTCTTGTCTTTGAGAACCCTAGTTCAGAAAAGGGTTAAGAAAGGGGTTCAGAAAATGACAATTCAAGGTATAGGGTGAGTGGCCAATGAGAGTAGCGTGTTAGGTGTGTTCAAACAGGGAGATATAACACCCTGATTCTGGTGAAACTCCTGTAGCACATGGTGTTTGACATGAACTTGGAAGGGTAGCTTGTGTTCAACACAGTGGGGGAAGGATCACCCTAAGGATGAGCACCAAGAGAATGTTGGGGTGTGTGACCAGCTCAGTTGGGCCAGTGAGTGGATTGTCTAGAGGAAGCTAAGAGAGAAGAGCCTGGGCAGGTAGACAATGGCCATAGTGTGTGTGGCTTCAAATATCCAGCCAAGAATTTCATCATCCATCCATCCATCCATCCATCCATCCATCCATCCATCCATCCATCCATCCATCCATCCATCCATCCACATTCATTCATTCATTCATTCACTCATTCATTAAACAGAAGTTGAGTGCCCACTGTGTGCAGGCACTGAGCTGGTGCTGGGGAGATAGCAGTCCACTGAGGGGGACCTGGGAACTGCAGGGGCTGAAGCAGCAGGGCCTGAGGAGGGTGAATCGGGTCTGCGAAGAGGGAAACTCCTGGTGGGGAGAGTGGCTGGACAGCTGTGAGGAATGGAGAGGAGGGGCTGGACCTGGGGCATTTTGGAGTAGGATTAAGAGCATTTGTGAATTGATTGTATGGAGGTGGTGAGGAAAGGACAAAGGGGATTGAAGTGGATTCTGAGCTGGGTGCTTGTGAAGGGGCGGTGGGTGTCGTTGTGTCTCCAGCTATGTGGTGAGCCCTTCAGGGCGTGGATTCTAACTGCCTCTCTGTTTTCCCCAGCCCAGTACTCACTGCTTAGGTGCTTGTGCACCCCTGACATTCTCAAGAAATGAATATTTAACCTTCCAGCATCCCAAATGTGCATCCACAGCAGTATTTGCACACAGGCCTGGCTTTCTCTGGAGTCATATATCTGCAGAGTCAAATGTTTCCTGTACATATCTTCACACCCCAAGTTAACTACCCTTTCAACTTCTGCAACGGTTTTATCTCTCACCTGATGGTCATTTTCTGCCATGTTTTATTGCTCCACAAGAGAAGTTTTGGATGTGGTAGAGATGAAAGCAACAATGTGGTCTGTTCCTTTACCTCAGCCTCGTAGGGATGTGAATCAAACTCACATCTCAGTAAAGTTACACACTTCCCTATACCTTGAAATTTCAGGTTACTTACGAGTGGTCAAAATGACAAATGGTAAAGCCTCAGATGCCAAGAGTCTACCCCCAGGGATGGCAAGTATGTGGCACAGAAAGTGTCCCCTACAGGCATCACTAATCCATCGCAGCTGTCCTTCCTGCTGGCCAGGGCTTGGGCTCGCTTGTTCCTGGTGCTTTAGGTTCCCACCACCAGCTGCGTGGAATCAGCTCAGCAGCTGGAACTTGCCATTTTCTGGCCTTTTCCATCTGCTGGATGAATGGGTTCTAGATGGGAGACTGCTGCCCCAAAGCATGGTTGTTGCTGGACAGAATTCACCCTAGAGTGGCTCCTGTGAAGTGATTACCCAGTTTTTTATTTTCCTGCAGGAATATCCTGGGATCTTCTCTTATCTGTCTGCAGCCAAGGTGTTTGCAGGAATTTCAAAGAAAACAGGTTAGTGTCAGTCGGGTCCATTGCGTGGTGGGGCCTTTGAATGTCTGTGTGTTATAAAGTGTCTACAGTGAGTTTCTCTTGCTCTTTGACTGTGGGTTGGGGAGGGAGAATACAATGGGATGCTGATATTTTCTAGATGTCTCTCTGTATAGCTCTTGACTTTGAATTGGTGTTGGGAAAATGGAAGTTCCTATGGCCAGGATCCTCACCTGAACCTAAACTACTTGATGATGTAACTGGTCTCCTGCTAGGCTATTGTTTCCACACCCATAGGCAATAAACTATTATTGACTGAGTCACTATATAAAGAGCTATGCCCAGTGCCCTGGGTGAGGCAGAGAAGGAGGATTAGGGACCTGCAGACTGTTGGATGTAGACGTGATTCTAGTCCTCAACCTACCCGTGGGAGAATAAAGCTGGGTATAAACCCTTTTACCCCAAGAACATTCCATTGTCATTCCTCAGTCTCACTGAATCCATAGTGAATTTGCCTAGGACTCAAACCCATTCACAAGACAATTAGTAAGGTCCTTAAATTGGGCTTTAGGGGCCAGGAGAGAGTTACCCTCTTCCCACTGTTTCTGGTTGGCTGCTGACAGTATTGTTAATTTCTTTCTGGTCTATCCTGATTGTGTGGAGAAAGCCTAGGGAAGCAGGAGAGGCCAGTGACTTCCTGCTTCCCAGCTCCTCCAACAGGCTTGGGAGCCAGGGTGGGGGACCTCCTACTAGCCAGCCAGAAAAGAATCTGTGGGAATCTGGCCATTCCTGCCTGTCTGTTCCTCTATAGTGGCTGCTGCAGGAATGCCCCTGGCCCTCTGGGTGGCACCGTCTCCCAGGACCCTCACAAGGATCCTCGTGTCTGCTCCTGTAGACTCATGGAGTCTTGCTAATAGTTCCTTTGTTCCCAGCACTTGTGCATTGAGGACACTGTGGAGCTGGAGCTAGACAGGAGCTACTTAGACATGTGGGCAGCCATGTGGATGCTGCTGATTCAGGTTCCCTGGGGTGCTACTTATGGACTTGGGCCTTTTTGTGTTTTGATTTATGTTTTACCCTGTGTCTTTCTTTTGCCGGGAGATTTGTAAATCTCTTACCTTCCAAGAACCCAGCAGTGTGCGGTGGGGGTGGGTAGGATGGTTCTGGCTGAAAACAGCTTGCCCGAGGATTCCCTTCTCTCTGAGTTCCAGCAGAGATTTTTTGGTATCCCAGGAGTGGTCTGAACCTCTTACTGTCTGGCCATGCTTCCCACATTGTGCTTAGGATGCCGGTGTTCATATTTGGCATCATCATAGGCCACAGTTTCAGACTCTTTATGTCCAGAATTAATTTAAATCATATTAATCTTAATTTAAACCTGGGTTTAATTTTTGCAAGAGTCCTGTGAAGTAGCTGTCATTTCTCCTCATTTTACAGTGGCAGCAGCTAAGGCTGAGAGCAGGTCAGAGCCTGTGGAAGACCTCGCTGGGCTAGGTGGAGCAGAGCTTCAGCCCCTAGTGGCCTGTGCTCTGCAGACGTGTGGCTGTTCTCACAGGTTCTGGGAACTCTCATCGGGTCCCCCCTGGAGCTGCAGCAGGAATATGGGTGCTTCCACTTGAGGTGTTCCTCCCTTCTCCCTGGGCCTGGGAGGGGGTCTGCTTTTATTCTCGCTGCTCTGAGACTTGGGGCACTGCCTATGAGTGAACTGTGTTGGGCAGCCAGGCACACCTGAGCTGAGGGAAACGAGACTGGTGAAATCAGGTGGCAGCAGGGGAAGGATTTGAGGTCAAGTGGATGACAGTCCTTGCTGCTCAGCACATCCTGGCTCCTCCAGGCACAGCCTGCCCCATCACAGAGATTCTGTGGGGCCTGCTCCTGGGGGCTCCTGCCAGGAGGAACCTGGTGGGGAGCTTCCCAGGAGGCTTGTGTGGCCCTGTGGAGACAGCCCCTGACATCACCAGTCATTTCTAGCCAGATGACCATCCTGCTCCTGCACATCAGTTGTGTGGAAGCCAAAGTGAGGGAGACCTGGGTAGAGGACTTCCAGACAGCAGGTTTATCCTCTGCTATGACTTTGGCCTCAGAGGGCTTTGGTTTTGCCATTTCTTGTCATGCTGTTGAGCCTCTGGAATGATGGCCAGCCCCGGGTGGGGGTCTCTCACTTGGCTCTTATGTCTGCCTCTAACTGGTTATGTAACCTTGAGCAAGTTGTCAGACTTGTTTCCTCACCTGCAAAGTGGGAGTCTGGGTGGCCAGTTGCCAAGGTTCCTTCTAGTTCTGATAATGGTGGTTTCTGAGTGAGACGAGGGGGCATGCCTGGGTTTTGGCTTCCAGTCCTCGGGCTTCCCAGCTCCCTCTTCCTGTGCCTCTGGCCTAGAGGCAGATGGAGGAAGAAAGAATGAAGTTAATGATTAAACTGGAGGCCCTGATTTCTGATGGAAGTCGGACTGGGGGTGGAGGTTGTTTACAGAGATGGTCGCCTGTCTGGTTCCTGGCAGGGTCTTGCTGCCTGATTTCCGTCCTGTGCTGATAGCTTGGCTGCTACTTTTATTGCAGCTGCCTCCTGCCCCTGCTTGATGCAATTAGGGGTGCTGGATGCCTCAGCTTCTAAATCTTTTCCTCCTCTTGAACCAAAACATAATCAAGAACTCAGCCGGCACTGGGCTGGGTCTTTTGAGAACTGGGAGGAGCCAGAAGGAGCACCTCTGCTGGCCTTGGGTGTCACAGGGTGCATGCTTTGGTCGGCACTCGGCAGCCAAATGGAGATTATTTTTGACTATCTATTGTTGAATGCTGTCTGTGCTTTTGAGTTTACCACACCTCTTCCGCCCTGTCTTCCTTCCCACTCCCTACACAGTGGCTGGAAATTGATTGTAGTTTAAATACTCCCTCACTTTTTGAGAGTCTTGTGACCATTTCTACCCTGAATGGCCAGCATTTGTTAAAGTATCTGATCTTGTGAAGGGAATAGCAAAGAATGGGGATGGAGAACCGTCCAGGGTGTCTGAAGAGGCCGGCACCTCGGCAGATCCCTGGAATCCCCCCTTATTTCGGAGGCTTGGCCGTCACTGCGGGAAGGCTGAGGGACCTGCACCTCTGGTGCAGGATCTCTGTGAGCTCTCAGTGTGCACCTGACAGCACCTGTGTGCAAATTTGAAAAATTGCCCTTCCTTAGGTTAAAAAGGAAAATTGAAGTTTATGTGTCATTGTAAATCCTGAAAACATCTGTCTGCCTGGGACAGTCTTCTACAGTCTGGTGGGCAGCAGCCTTGGCCGTATGTGTACCTGTGCTCACAACCTCCTGCCATCATGGGGCGCCTGTTGCTGCAGCACACACATCTCTGCTTCTACTGCTCCCAGTGAGGGAGTGTGTTGGCCTCTGAGTCGGGGAGAGTGCATCTGAGAACAGCGGACAGGGGAGGGAAGTGATCTCTGGGAGATGCTCAAGTAAAGGGAGTTACAGAGCTGGACCACGCACGTTTGTCCATGTGTGTGTCAGTTACTATGTGAGTTTGCCCTGGCGTGTGTGGCTGGGTGTGCCTGCCTGGGTTTGTGGTGAAGGAATTCTCTGGCATTGTTCTGGCCCACCTGAGCCCTTTCAGTAGGTCACTATACACCTGAGATGTGAATATTCACCTCAGAGGGAAGTGTAAAGCTTGAACACAGTCCCTGGCAGCCCTGTCTAACCCCTCTAACCTGGCCACCTGCTGCAGTGTGGAAACTGAGGCTTAGGAACCTGACACGCTCCAGCGGGCCCTGGGAGTGGTGGTGCCCAGGACAGAGGGAGCAGATCCTGCCTGAGCATGTCCCCAGGCCCACTTGGGCCCAGCCCTGTAGAGGGAAGGGCTTGGAGAGGCAGGGTGACTGGCTGGGTTTGAATGGGGGTGTGATTCTGGGTGTGGGAACATGCAGAGTGACTTGTTTCAGAGAAAGTGAAGTAGAGGTCTGGGCTTGCAGCTTTCCACTTGTCTTAATCCTCGGAGATTCTAAACAGCTTTGTTTAAAAACTGGACATGCCAGTGGCAGAGACCTGAGTGAGGAAGAGCCACTGGGCCCCCAGGAAGGCAGTTAGGTCTGAGGCTGGTGCTGGGCTCTGTGTGTAGCATGTGGGGCTGGGAGGGTGGGGAGAGGGGTCCTTAGGCATGAGTCCCTGAAGGCATGAGTCACTCTACATTAGCAGCAGCTGTGGCAAATTGGCTCCCACCTGTGTCTGGGAGATGGGCGGGGCTGGGGGGAGCTCCAGGCTGGGGCAGCCAATGGGGAAGTGGCTTGGAAGTACCCGTCTGGGCCCTGTCCCTCTCCCACTGTTAGAGAAGTTGGAGTTGGCCTGTGTCTGAGAAGGTCCCCTTTGAGGGGCAGTCAGTCCCTGCAGTGCAAGGAGAATAATGCAAGACACTGTGCAGTTATGGGCCAGGCTGGGTGGATCTTTCTCTGAGGATCTGAAGAGCAACCCTGGGGAGGGGAGATGGGGCTAGGCCTTGAGGGAAGGGTGGGATTTAAAGAGGCGGAGGTGCTAGCAGTGGTCAATGGGAAGCTTGGCGGTGGTGTGGAGATGGGTGTGGTCCAGGCAGGTAGACTGGAGCTGAGGATGGGGGAGGCAGAGCATAGCTGGCAAGAGAGGGTGGGCTCTTTGCTGTGGGGCACTTTGAATACCACCTGGGGGACACTCATATTCTAGGGGGCTGGCTGTGGGGAGCCTGTGTTGGTCTCTGAACAAGGTAATGACACCATAAAAAGGGTTGTTTTAGGAAAAATTAGTTTGTAGCAGTATTCAAGGTGAATTTTTTTAAAAGTACTTTTCTGTTGCAAAAATAACACATATTCATTATAATATTTGAACATTACATGAATTGTATAAAAGGAAAATCTATAAATCCTGCCGTTCAGAGATAACCACTGTTAATCCTTTGGTTTATATTCATTCTGGGTATTTCTATGGTAGACTAGCATCCAGCTGTCCACCTATTATCTTATCAATTTCCATAAATAGAAAATTTTTATACTTACTGTTTGGCAACTTCTTTAGCCATCTTTGCATATCAGTGTCATCACATGGCCTCCTTCTTCTGAAAGCTGCATAGACTCGCTGGGAGAGTTTGGTACAATTTATTGCTGTATAACAAACCATACCAAAATTTAGTAGATTAATGCCACAGCCATATTACTTGGTCACAATTGTGTGGGTTTGTGGGCCAGGCTCAGCTGGTCTCATTTCTGAGCTTAGTAACACAGCGGCAGGCACCCGGTGGCTCTGCAGGGCCTAGAGGTGCAAGGGCCCCCCTCATGTGTTTGTTGATCAGTGCTGGCACGCAGCGGTGCCTCTCTTCTCCCATGCGATTCTAATTCCCAGGGAAACTAGCCTGTTAGCTGAAAACGGAATGTCCAAGACCTCTTGAGATCTAAACTCTGACATCTCACAATGTAACAACTACTTGTTGCTTGTTCAAAGCCAGTCACAGGACTAGTTGGAACTGTAGCAAAGTCACATCAAAGGCATGTGTGTTGAGGGAAGGCAGACATGGATGTACAGTCCCTTTGTGGGCCCTGAAGGAGGTGAACTAGACATTTTTGGGAATAGACCTTGCAGAGTTTGGAAGACAACACAGGCTTCTTCATCCAGTCCACTCTGCCCCAGATAGGTCAACAAGGGAAATTGTCAGGGGCAGGACCCTTAATATCCCTGGTGGGCTAAAGGTGTTTTTGGAGGGGGATTCTGTGTGTGTGCAGCATTGATGCTGGCAGCTGCTTGTGGATAATCTAGAATCTGTGCTTTGAAGTAGACAGCTTCTCCTGCTAGAGCCCCAGAGCCATGGAAGTAGAGCAGAGCCCTCCTGCCTTCTGGAAGCTTCCAAGAGTCTGGCTGCTCAGTACCCCTGCTAATTTTTATGGCATCTCCCAAGAATGTGAGTCAGTGAGTGACAGGTCTTTAAGAAAGCCAGCTGGTCACTCCAGATCCAGGTCTCTGCTGGGAATTCATTTAGTTATTCGCCCAGCAATACTGCACCTACTGTGGTTCAGGCTTTCTGGCCATTCCCTCATAGCTTTAGGTGTGAAATAAGAAGAGAAATAAGAAGAATCAGGTTTGTATGATTCACAGACTTCACATCTCCTTCTTGAGCAACTCACAGTGGGCTTAATATTTTGACCTCCCACCGTGTATTTGTTTTTATAGTTTTCTCTTCTTATCATGTACCTTGGAAGCTCTTCTTACCTGTGAAATGTCACAATTGGCAGGCAGGCAGAAGAACACGGAGGAGGAGGCAGAAGGAAACAGGCCGAGCCAGCCCTGGGTCACCGATGGCTCCCCAGACCTGGTTTAGAGGTTGCTGCAGTGGGGCTGCTGGTCGAGATGGCCTCCCCAGTGCAAATCATTCATCAGACTCAGCTTTCTATGGAGCTCTCAGGCTGCACTTGATAAAATACCCCTTCCTCAGGCAACAGTGTTCTTTTGCCTGTCATCTGCATGGTTTGTGCATTTATCAAATAAGAACAAAGGCTGAATGAGCTTTTGCATTTGAACACCCCTTGGTGTTTGGTTTTCTTCCTACTCCCTCAGCAAAAAAAAAAGAAATATTTTGTGGCTGAAAGGTTCCCTGTGAAACTATGCAGTCAGTACTGCACAGCTCAGCCTCTTGGCCATTCTTCTTTTCACCTGTGCTGTGGTAGAACTGACTCAGCTCAGCAAGGACTCAGTGATGTCTGCGGGGTGGGAGGGAGCCAGCAGCCACACTACACTTGGGGGCCACCCTGATGCGTCCGGTGATGTGGGCGCCAGCGTCGTGCTGTCATTGCTTTCTGATCAGCTTACGGGGCTTGATGTGTGTGAGGGCTTAGTGTTGAGGAAAACATGCAGAGAAGATTTCTTTGAGAAACTTGGCATTACAAAGAAGAGAAGAAACCTCAGCAATTCCTCATGGCCAAGGAATTGGAAAAACTGGGTGGAGGTCTTCAACCTGCTCCAACTGAGTTTGCTACTTAAGGCATATGGTAAGTAAATTCCCCATAAGCAGGGACCCATGAGGCCCCTCTCCGATTGCTGGCTTCTCTGCCCATACCCCCACCCCCATTTCTGGTTCTTGGCTGTGAGGATGGACTCACACTGCAGCATGCTTAGGAGTCATAATACCAACTCCTCAACAAATACTTATTAACACTTGGATTCTTTAAGGGTCTGAGGCATCTTTTGGCCCAGGTGCTCCGTGTGACAAGAGAGCTTCCAGTCAAGATGGTGGTGTAGGAAGATCCTGAATCACCTCCTCCCATGGACACACCAAATCTATAGCTGCATATGGAACAGTTCCCTCTGAAAAAGACCTGAAAACTGGAACAAGCTCCTCCACAACTAAGGATAAAAAGGCCACATTGAGATGGGTAGGAGAGGGAGAGACACAGTCTTGCCAAAACCGTACCCCCAGCACCGTGATCCATAACTGGGAGGGATCGCACAAATATGGGACTCTTCCCTGAGAAGCCAAGGTTTTGTGTCATGTGTCAGGCACATGTACTGGAGAGATGAGCCCCCAAAATGTCTGGTTTTGAAGACCAACATAGCATATGTCCAGGAAAGCCACAGGGCTGTAGGGGACGGAGACTCTACTCTTAAAGTACTCATGGTGGAGACCCACTTGCCCAGGACTCAGCACAGAAGCAGTAGTTTGAGAAGTGCCAAGGCCATAAGTGAAGGAGATTCACTTGTTATTCTTAAAGCATTTGCCAAGGGTAGGGTCCTGTTGGGACTTTCTCTAGGAATGGAGACTTGTGAGCACCATTTTTGGCATCCCCCTCCACCCTGCTAGTACCAGTGCTGGTGGATGCCATTTTTATCACTCTCCCTCTAACCTGCTAGTGCCAGTGAACATGCCCTTCTCCAGTGTGCTGTTCCAGCCAGCTCCAAAACTGGCTGGTGCACCACAGCCCACATAGTAGATGCCCCTGAACTCCTGGTTCCAGTGCTAAGGCAGGATTGTGTTTCTGGGCTCCGAAGGTCTGAAACAATTGGAGAGACAGTTCTTGGCAAGCCACCCCCCCCCAGGGTACTGCATTCACAGCACACTGAAATAGCCCCGACCCAATCTGTTTATGAAAAAGGCATATCTAATTGGCCTAGAGCTTCAGCCTGAGGAGCAGGCTTCAGGTTTACCATGTAGCTGGAGGCCATGGAAGTGCCCTCAGGGAATTTAGGCCAGGGGGTACCATCTTTGAGCTCTCACTTGGCCTCACTACAGCTCACCAGGTCCTCCAAAAGAAGAGCTCATACTATAATCTGGAGGTCCAAATTTTGCAATTCTTACTAAGGGGACACATCAAGGTGGCTTTGTTTAGAGGCAGCAGGATCTATGATTGTCATTTCTTAGGACTGTGTATATTTGTGTACTTTCACAAAGTGCTGCCTGAGGGTCTGGTTTCCAGTCAGCCTGAAATTAGAGGCTAATTGAGATCATTCCCTCTGGAACACTGACAGGTTTTGTCACACCCTCAATAACTGGAAACTACCAAGAAAAAAATCAAGCTTCTTAGACAATCACAGAATCTCAAGAGATGAATGAACTAGGGCATGGTGTACAATAAGGTTCATCTCCTACACAGGACCACTCCTGCAAGACTGGGCGACATAATCATTTCACCTAATACATAGAAACAAACACAAAGACCCAGGGAAAATGAAGAGACAGTGGAATATGTTTGAATGAAAGGAAAGCTCCAGGAAAACAATTTGATGAGATAGAGATAAATAACTTAACTGATAAAGAGTTCAAAGTAATGGTCATAGAGATGCTCATGAACTCAGGAGAAAGATGTATGAACACAGTGATAACTTCAACATAGAGATAGAAAATATAAGAAATTACCAAATGGAAGTCAGAGAACAGACTAATACAATAACCAAATTCAAAGATATACAGGTGGTGTTTTTTGTTTTTTTAAAATTTTTTATTAAGGTATTATTGATATACACTCTTATGAAGGTTTCACATGAAAAAGCAATGTGTGGTTACTACATTTACCCATGTTATCAAGTCCCCACCCATACTCCACTGCAGTCACTGCCCATCAGTACAGCAAGATGCCACAGATACAGGCAGTGTTTAATAGCAGACTAGATAAAGCAGAATGCAGAGTCAGTGAGCTGGAAGAGAGGGCAGTGGAACTGACTCAAAGGGCAGCAAAAAGGAAAAAGAATTTGAAAAAGTGAAGATATCTTAAGGGACCTATGAAACAGAATAACATCCACATTATAGGGGTCTCAGAGGGAGAGAGAGAGAGAGAAAGGGAGAGAAAAATTATGAAGAAATGACTACTGAAAACCTCCCTGACCTGACAAAGGAAATGGACCTCTGGATCCAGTAGTCCTAGAGAGTACCAAACAAGATGAACCAAAAGAGACTCACACCAAAATACATTATAATTAAAATGTCAAATGTTAAGGAAAGAGATAATCTTAAAAACAGCAAGAGAAAAACAACTTGTTACATACAAGGGAACCCCCATAAGATTATAGGCAGATGTCTCAGCAGAAACTTTATGGGCTAGAAGGGAGAATCATGATATGTTCAAATTGCTGAAGGGAAAAAAAAAAAACCCTCCAACCAAGAATACTCCACTCTGGAAGGTTATTATTTATTATTGAAGGGGAGGTAAAGAGCCTTTCAGACAAACAAAAGCTAAAGAAGTTCACCACCACTAAACTGGCCATACAAGAAATGCTAAAAGAACTTCTTTAAGCTGAAAAGAAAAGGCATTAATTAGTAATAAGAAAGAATATGAAAGTAAAAACCTTCCTGTCAAGGTAAATAAATAGTAAAGGTAGTGGATTAATCATTTATAAAGCTGGTATGAAGGTTAAAGTCAAAAGTTGTAAAAATAGCTATAATAATCAGTTAAAGATATACACACAAAAATAAAAATAAAATGTAGGGGGAAGTAAAAATGTTGAGTTGAAGAACACATTCAGATTTAACCTGCTGTCAACTCATGGTAACCACAAAGCAAAAACCTGTAGCTGATAAACAAAAGATAATGATAACACTAAAGAAAGTCCTCAAACCACAAGGGAGGGAACAAAGGGAACTACAAAAACAGAAAATAATGAACAAAATGACAATAGCTATGTATCTATCAGTAATTACTTTAAACAGACTGAAAGTGAAGGATGGAAAAGGATGTTTCATGCAAATGGAACCAAAAGAAAGCTGGGGTAGCTATACTGATAGACAAAGTAGACTTTAAAAAAAAGACTATAATAACAGACAAAGATGGGCATTGCATAATAATAAGGGGGTCAATCCAGCAAGAAGTTATAACATTTATAAGTATATATGCACTCAATATAAATGCACAGAGCAAATACTAACAGTCCTAAAGGGAGAAATTGACAATACAATAAAAGTAGTACCATACTTGAATCAGTGGATAGGCCATCCAGGAAGAAAATTAAGTAAATATTGACCTCAAGTGACATTAGACCAGATGGACTAAATATATATATATATATATATATATATATATATATATATATATATAAAACATCCTATCCAAAAGCAACAGAATACACATTCTCAAGTATAACTGGAAAATTTTCCAGAATAGATCATATGTTAGGCCATAAAATAAATCTCAATAAATTTAAGAAAATACAGATCATGTTAAGCATCTTTTCCAACCACAATATTAACAAAAATATTTAAACAATGTGCTACTAAACAACTAATAGGTCGATAAAAAAACTTTAAAAAGGTAAAAAAGAATATCATGAGACAAATAAAAATGGAAATACAACATATCAACATCTATGTGATGCAGTAAAAGCAATTCTAAAAGGCCAGTTTATAGATACACAGGCCTACCTCAAAAACAAGAACAATCGCAAACTAACTTTACACCTAAAGGAATTTGTAAAAGGAGAACAAAAGAAGCCTAAAGTTGGTAGAAGGAAGGAAAATAATAAAGATAAAAGTGGAAATAAGTGAAATAGAGACTAAAAAGACTAGAGAAGATCAATGAAACTATGTTGGTTCTTTGAAAAGATTAACAAAATTGGCATCCTTTAGCTAGACTCATCAAGAAAAAAGCTTAAATAAAATCAGAAATGAAAGAGAAGTACAACTGATACCAAAGAAATACAAAGGATCGTTAAGAGACTTCTGCAAACAAGTGTATGCCAACTGGACAGCCTAGAAGAAATTGATAAATTCCTAGGAATATACAATCTTCCAAGACTGAATCATGAAGAAATAGAAAATCTGAATAGACTGATTCCTTGTAAAGAGAGTAAATCAGTAATCATAAATCTCCCAACAAACAAAGTCCAGAATGAAATGGTTTCACTGGTGAATTCTACCAAACGGCAAAGAAGATTTAATACTTATCCTTCTAAAATTCTTCCAACGTATTGAAGAGGAGAGAACCCTTCCAAACTCATTTTACAAGATCAGCATTACCCTTATAGCAAAACCAGACAAAGACACCACAAAAAAAGAAAAAAAAGAAAAGAAAAGAAAAGAGAAGTACTGGCCAATATCTCCAATGGACATAGATACAAAAATCCTCAAAGAAATATTAGCAAAATGAATTCAACAGTATTACTGGCATCATACACCATGATCAGGTGGGTTTTATTCCAGGAATGCAAGGATGGTTCAAAATCTTCAAATTAACATGATACACAGCATTAACAAAATGAAGGATAAAAATCATATCATCTCAGTAGACACAGAAAAAGCATTTAACAAGATTCAGTATCCTTTCATGATAAAACCTGAACAAATTGGGTATAGAAGGAATATACCTCAACATAATAAAAGGCCATATATGACAAGCCCATAGTTAGCATCCTACTCAATAGTAAAAATCTGGTAGCTTTTCTTTTAAGCTCAGGAACAAGACAAGGATGCCCACTCTCATCACTTTTACTCAACATAGTATTTGAGGTCCTACCCAGAGCAGTTAGGCAGGAAAAAGAAATAAAAGGCATCCAAATTGAAATGGAAGAAGTAAAACTATCACTATTTGGAGAAGACATGGTTTTATAGAAAAATCTAAGGACCACCAAAAAAGTGTTAGAACTAGTAAATGAATTCAGTAAAGTTGCAGAGTACAAAATCAATATACAAAGATCTGTTGCATTTTTATGTGCTAACAATGAATTCATAGGAAGATAAATTAAGAAAACAATCCCTTTACAGTTCCATCAAAAAAAAAAAAAGATACCTACAAATCTCATTTAACTGAGGATGTGAAAGACCTGTACACTGAAAACTGTAAGACATGGATGAAATAATCTGAAGACAAAATAAATAGAAGGATATTCTGTGCTCATGGGTTGGAAGAATTAATATTGTTAAAGTGACCATATAATCCAAAGCAACCACAGATTCAGTGCAATTTCTATCAACATTTCAATGGCTTTTTTCACAGAAATAGAACAAACAATCCTAAAATTAATATGGAACCACAAAAGATCCTGAACTGCCAAAGCAGTCCTGAGAAAGAACAATGAAGTGGGAGGCATCATGCTTCCTGATTTCAAACTATGCTGCAAAGCTGTAACAATCAAAATAGTATGGTATTGGCATAAATATAGACAAATAGGTCAATGGAACTGACTTGAGAGCCCAGAAATAAATCCATGCATATGTAGTCAATTAATTTATGACAAAGGAGCCAAAAATATACACTAGGGAGAGGACAGTCTCTCCAGCAAATAATGTTTGCAAAACTGCATAGCCACATGGAAGAGAACAAAACTGGCTCACTGTCTTACACCATACACAAAAATTAACTCAAATGGATCAAAGTGTTCAATATAAAACCAGAAACCATAAAACTTCGAGATGAAAACATAGGTGGTAAGCACCTTGACACTGGTGTTAGTGGTATCTTTTTGGATTTGACTCTAGAAATAACAGCAACAAAAGCAAAAATAAACAAGTGATACTACATTAAACTAAAAAGCTTCTGCACAGTGAGGGAAACCACCATCAAAATAAAAAGACAACTTACTGTATGGGAGAAGATATGTGCAAATCACATATGTGATAATGGGTTAACATCCAAAATATATAAAACTCTCATACAACTCAATAGCAAAACAATAATCTGATTAAAAAATGGGAAGAGGATTTCAGTAGACATTTACTTAAAGAATACATACAGATAGCCAATAGACACATGAAAAGATGCTCAACATCACTAATCATCAGGAAATAAAAATCAAAAACCACAATGTGATACCACTTCATACCTGTCAGAATGGCTCTTATCAAAAAGACAATAAATAACAAGTGCTGGTGAGGACATGGAGAAAATGCAACATTTGTGCAGCATTGGCGGGGATGTAAACTGGTACAGCCACTATGGAAAACAGTATGGAAGTTCCCCCCAAAATTAAAAATGGAAATATTATATTATTGACAGTTAAATTTCTGGCTATCAAAAAAACAAACCAAAAACACTAATTTGAAAAGAAATATGTGCCACTATGTTCACTGCAGCATTATTTGCAATAACCAAGATATGGAAACGACTTAAATGCCCATCAGTGGGTAGATGGATAGAGAAGATGTGGTATGTATACACGATGGAATATTACTTTGCTATAAAAAAGAATGAGATCTTTATGACAGCATGGATGTACTTAGAGGGGATCACGTTAAGTGAAACAAATCAGACAAAGACAAATACCATTTGATTTCACCTATATGTGAATCTAAGAAATAAATGAATAAACAAAACTCAGAGAGAACGGATTAGAGGGGAAGGGGGTTGGCGGTTGGTAAAATGGGTGAAGGGGATCAAGAGGTACAAACTTCCATTTATAAAATACAGATGTCATGGGGATGTATTGTATAGCACTGAGACTATAGTCAATAGTGTTGTATTGCAAATTTGAAAGTTGTTAAAGTAAATCTTAAAAGTTCTCATCACAAGAAAAAAATGTTGTAAATGTGTATGGTTAACACATGGTAAACAATGTGATCATTTTGCAATGTATACAAATGTGGAATCATTATGTTGTACACCTGAAAGTAATATAATGTTGTTTCTCAATTATACGTCAATTAAAAAAGAGAAAATTGAATAGGGAGTAAATAGTGTGCAGTGCATTATTTAAAAAAAAAGAAAATGAGAGCTTCAGCTGATGTTAGGTTAGGTGAGTCCCCAATCCTTTCAGTTCTTGGCTACCAACTGTCTTCTCTGTTTTGTCCACTGTTTTGTCCAGTTTTCCCATTTCCTCCAGGGCTCAGGCCTTCAGCATCCCTGGCTCCCAGGACTGGGCTCTGAAGGCCAAGTAGGCAGGGATGAAATTGCATCCATGCAGCCAGAGCCTTCTAGCTGAGACCCAGATGAGATGCTTGTCTTGCATAGCTGAAGTCCCACTGCCATATTTGGAATAAAAATAATGTTCCCTGTTTTATCACCCACCTTCCTTCCTGCTTGTCCCACTGATTTGGTTGTTTAACAAGTTTAGGTGTCCCAGTGGGATAAGGACGGGCCTCCCCGGAGGATGCTCAGGGGACCATGCCTCAGGCTGTGGGGACTGTTCTTCAAGACAGCGGCAGCAGCTGCATCTCTGGTATGTGCGTGTCCATGGAGGGGCCACACTCTGCTGGCTGGTGGGGAAGTTAGATGGGTGGCCACACCTCACTGCCACTGTGCCTAGGGCTGGGTGAACGGGTACGTGTTTTGAGTCTGCTCTTGGCCTGGACGCTGCAGTCTGGACAGGATCAGGCAAGGTGGTTCCCTCCCTCTTAGTTTGACGTTTCTCTTGAGTGGAGTCCTGGATTGGGGGACCTGAGTCAGATACATTTTCTCTTCTGGGAGTACTTTTGGGGCTGCTGGCCTTTGGGGTGCTAATACTGGGAGTAGGACCCATGCATGCCAAGAGGGGAAGCTGCAGAAGAGTCCTTGGCTTGTGGGGCAGGCTGGCAGCCCGGTTTCCTGGCCATCATTGCAGCTGGCTCTGGTGGCGGGACTTGGTGGTCTTTGGGGGCTGGGGTGAGGGAGCACGAGCCCCACCCTGACTGTATGGTAAAGGTAGGGTGGAAGGCGCTGCAGACGGCAGGGTGCCGCCACCCGCACTCACCTGTTACTGCCAGAAGGTCCTCACAGGCTTTCCTGGGAAGGATGGTGCAGCTTTACAGGAACACCCAGGAAGGCAATACCCATTTTGCGGTGGTTACTCTTTTAAGTCAAGTGTCTTTAACACATTCTTTGTCATATCAGGAACTAAAGCATTGGGTGCTGCACATCCCAAACCCAGGGGGGTGGGGGGCTGGCCTCCAGAGACCCTGGTGCTCCTGAGACCTTACAGGCACCCCACTGTCCCTCACTCTGGGATTCCAAGAGGCCTTGCTGCTGCCAGAGAACTCCCTTAGAGATGCAGGACTTCTGCAGCCTCCGTGGGCGCTGTCTGATGGGCAAGGACGCTGCTAAGGGCTTGCCTCGGTCTCTGTCTCGATTCTTCGTGGAGTGCAGTGGCCTTGATTTCCTCTCCACTGGTGCTCTGTCTGTTTTCTCATTGTCTAGCACCTGCTGGCACTCAAATATTTTTTGAATGAATGAATACTGCATTTGTGATATAAAAGGAATGTGTCCCTAGTCTAGCCCATTTTTCTGAACACTTAGAGCACTTGCTTGATTTAAAACCATCCATCTTCATAATCACAGGGGTTTGGAATGTCTCTGGGGAGGAGGCCGGATGCTTGTCTTTAAAGGGTCTACAGCTCCGGGAGGGAGGCTTTCTCTGCCTTCCTCAGGGAGGTGAAGGAAGGTGAGGGGAAGAGGAGGCCACTGCGGGAGGTTTCCCAGCTGAGGAAACTGAGGCGGGTTTCCCCAGGGTCTCCAGCTCACGAGGCTTGAGCCAGGCTCTCTAGGTCCCAGCCCTGTATTCTGTCTCTCCTGCCTCCTCCCCATGCCTGCTCCCACCTTCCTCAGCTCACCCAGGGGTGCCTCAGAGTTCCTAGTGCCCTGTGTGTGGGGTGACCTTGTAGGACCTGGGGCAGCTTTGTAGGAAAACATGCATCCCAAATGCCCTTATCCATGAGGACTTGAGAGGGGCATGTGTTGGGTTATTTTGGGTTTGGTGGGCCCAGCTCAGATCGCTCTGGCATTCCCGGCCGCTTGCCTCTCAGAATTGACCAGAATGGAAGGATGGTAAAAATCAAGGCTCCAGGAATAGCACAAGAATTTGCTCATTCTTAACCCCTGGAAAGAGCTGTTGCCCAACCCAGAGTGCACAATGATGAGCAGCTGAGGGAGGGTGCTGGTTTGGGGAGGGGAGGGCCCAGAGCTCAAGACGACTTCCTCTTCCTGGGCAGGAGCAGGGGCAAGCACAGTGCATGGCTCAGGGCCAATCTGATAAGGGAGCAGGAGCTGGAGGCCAGAGGAATGTCCCTCCCCCGAGCCAGCCTTGCCTCTTGGGGGGTCTCCTGGTAACTCCCACTGGCTGGTGTTTCTCTGGATCTCTCCGACTCCCACTTTCTGTTTCTGTCTCAGACCTAGGTAGGCTCAGGACAGCTCTGGCCTTGGACCCTAAGGAGGCTTTTCTCTTCCTCCCTTCCCCAGCATCAGGCCCAGAATCATTTCGATCAGTGCACATGGAGACACCTACCCTATGGGAAATCAGGAGCTCAGTGACATCAGCAATCTGTCATTGCCCAGGAGGAGCTAGAGGGGACATGTAGAGATGAGCATGTGTGGATGGTCACATACCCACTAATATCCCGAACAGTCCCAAAACCCCGAGGAGCAGATGGGGCCCTAACAGGCAGACTGGGTCGGCGGGCAGAGCAGTCTGCTGGGACTCCGGACACCTAATGGCCCTGGAACGGTCAAGTCACTGCTCTGGGCCTTAGTGTTTTTCATCTGTGAAGTGAGGTCCCTCTTGGCTTAAGGGTTAATCTCATTCCAGGGGTTGAAGGGAGGAAGAACCTTCAGATGGGTAAAGTGTTTCTGTTACCTCTGCTCTTTGTTCCAAGAGGGTCTGAAGGTGGACACCTCAGCTCGATTATCCCATGGTGGGACACGCTGAGGGCTCAGATGTTACAACACACCTTTTTTGTGTTCTGTGGATCCTCCTGCTCAAGAAACCTGCAAAGTCTGACGTCATGGTAAAAAAAATCAGTTGCCCTAGTCCAGGACAAGATGAGGTTCACGCAACTGAGCGAGGCACACCTGTGCCTCTCAGCTCATAGCTCCTGCTTAGAGCCACCTTGTCCCTTCTGTTTCTGCAATGTCAAGTTATCTGGAGCTCCCCTCCCTATCCACTGAGGAGGTTCTCACTTCTCTTTGTCCTTGGGGTGGTCTACCTTCTTTGAAATGCCGCTCCTATCCCGCAGTGTTTTTTCTCTGATCTGCATGTATGTAGCAACTTTGAAAGTTTGTTCAGCTAGTATTTCTTCAAGTATTTTTCTGATAGCCCTTCTCTGGCTGCTCTTTCTAGAACTCCAGTCACATGTATATTAGACTGTTTGATATTGTCCTATGGGTTGCTGATGCTCTGTTAAGTTTTCATTTCTTTTTTCTTTCTGTGCTTCATTTTAGATAGTTCCTTTTATGTCTTCAAGTACAATGACCTTTTCTTCTGCAGTATCTAATCTGATGCTAACTAGTTCCATCTAATGTACTTTTCATTTCAGATATTGTATTTTTCATCTCTAGGAGTTCCATTTGTCTTTTTTAGATCTTTCATTTGTCTTATATGCATGTTTTCCTCCACGTTCTTGAGCATATGAAACATACTTACGATGGCTGTTCTTTCATCCTTGTCTACAACTTTCAGCATCTCTGTCATTTTGGGGGCTGTTTTATTGACTTTTCACCTGGTTATGGGTCATATTTTTCTGCTTCTTTGAATGCCTGCTTATTTTTGATCAGATGCCAGGCATTGTAAATTTAATGTTGCTGGATTTTGTTATATTTCTTAAGAAAAGTATTGGACTTTATTCTGGCCTGCATTTAACTTGCTTGGGATCAGTTTAATATGTTTGAGGCTTGCTTTTAAACTTTGTTAGGCTGGGTCTGGAGCAGCCTTTAGTCTAGGGCTAATTTAGCTTCACTACTAAGGTGCCACCTTCTGAGGACTCTACCCAGTGAGTGCCCTGTGTATTAGGAGGTCTCTGCTCTTGCAGGTGGAAATGTGACCTCTTTCTGGCCCTGTGTGCGTTCCACAAAGGGCCAGAAATTGTTTGGCCCATTGCTTTGTATTCGTCCTTCCCCCACATGTGTGGGTCAGCCTGGGACCCAAGGGGACTCCTTTGTGGATCTCCAGAGCACTCTGTGCAGCCCCCTCCTCTCCAGAGCACTCTGTCTGTGCAGCCCCCTCCTCTCCAGGACTCTGCCTTAAGAATTCTAGCTCCATGAACTCCGCTTTCTGTCTCCTCAATCTGGTGAGACACTGGCCTCCACCCGGACCCCTTCCCCTGTGCTGCCATGCGAAAGCCACCCACAGGCAGTGTGCTGGACCACCCTGGACTTGCTCTTTTGTCTCGCTTTTCTCAGGGATCACATCTGCTACCTGCTGCCCAGGGATCACAGGTCGTGCCATGTCTTCTCCCCAGCGTTTGAGTTGTTGAAGTGGGGAGGTAAAGCCAGCCCCTGTTCTGTGCTGTGGCTGTGCATCTGAGTCCAGCATCACCGGGAGGCTCGTGTCCAGCATCAGTTCCTTTCCCCCAGGGCAGGCGTCTCCAGGCAGCACTCCTGTGATACCCCATAGATGCATACCCTTTTCCCCATAGTTTCATCTGGCTTTGTGTTTCTCTCTCTAAGTAGGCTGTCTCCCTGAGCACAAAGATGATCTGGTATTTTTCTTAGTATCCCTTGTACCTAGCCCGCCGCCTGACACATAGTAGGCAGCTCAGGTTTGTTGACTGATTGACTAAATGAGAAGAAATGGAGGAAACCATGAGCTAACCATGCTCTGTCGTTGCTAGGAAGAGCAGTCCCTCCCTCGCTATGGAGCCAGACTCTCTGTGCCCTGCCGAGCATACCCTACATGTGCAGTGCTGGGTGTTAATTCTGGTTGGGACCCTGACAGATCCGAACTCATCCAAAGGCAGGTGTGGAAGCCACACCACACGGGAGCTGGATGAAGGGCTTGGAATGTTCATTTTGTCTGGGAATTATTTTGTGGAGTGTTTGGGAAGCGAGGGCACAATAATGGCTTTCCACCATGTGCAGGCTCAGTGTGGAAGAAGAGGGCTGAGCTGTACCCTGTGGCTTCAAGGGCCACACCTAGGACGCATGGGTGAGGGGATACCCGGAGATCAGTCATGGGTCAGCCCGAGCCATCCGGTGGAGGTAAGGGCCACCTGGAGGCAGGGAGCTCCCCACCACTGCTGGGGTTTAGGCAAAACTTATTTTTATTGATGAGGGATTTTGTGTTTGGGGTTGTAAGATTAGATATAATGTGTGAGATATTCTCTTAAGATACTTTTCTACTCAGTGATTCTAAAGCTTACCCCTCTCTGAGCAACATGATTCATCCCCTCTTGCAGCTCCCCATGCCGGACTCCCCCCCGCCCCCCACACATACACACACACACACACTCAGAAACTCACCTGAAATACACCCCTTACTACTGCGTGGTGAAGCTGCTCACACCGCTTGCCTTGCCTGGAGTTGGTTTCTTCTCATGCCATGTACACTAGCTGCCCAGCCCTGTGATTGTCTCCTTGTTCTAGCTTCAGCCCGACTGGCACCTCTGTTGTGCCATTGTCTCTTGTCCACAAGACAAGTTGGACATGCAGAAGCCACAGTTTCTTCCTTGGCAAGATGGGAAGGACAGTGGCCCTACTGGAGAACTGGAGCATCAGCTCATTTGTAGGACTTTCTTTGGTGTTCAGGGCTGCTGACTTCCCAGAGCAGCTTTCACTGTCCGGGACAGTGTGGATGTAGCCTCTTCCTCAGCAAGGCTCAGTACCCTCTGCAGATGAGAGTCTCTCCCTGCATAGAGGAGAGGGAATGCTGTTTGGAGGGCAGTGCACCCAGAGAGCTGGGTCTGACTCCACCTGGGCTCACAAAGTCAGCAACCCCTGGAAAGGGAGCACCAGGAGAGAGGGTGCTTGGCTCTGCGTACTCACTCTGTGTGTTGTGTCGAGACAGTGTCGGGCACAATGCAGGCACTCAGTAGACATTTGACGACTGATGCAAGTGTCCCAGAGAAGGGAGTCCCAGCATCCACCTGGCCAGGATGGTGCACCCCTCAGCCTGCCCTCTGCTCTTTTTCAGCTGAGGAAGATGAGTTTCAGAAGGGAAGCAGTGTGCCCAGGCCACTCACTGTTGGACGGGGGACCTAAGTGTTTTGCCTTAGTTTCCTGCTTGTTCTATTGGAGGGGTGCCAAGATAATAAAAACAATAATATAATTATAGCTACTATCAGCGGAGTGCATCTGTTATGATCCGCATGTCATGGCCTAATTCTCAAAATGCACTCATTGAAAAGGTTTCCTGAACTTGTTCTTCATTCCTGTGGCTTTCTTCACCTATCCATTAGCATCTACTTTAGAACACACTTACCCTTGATATGAAAATGCACTATTTTCATGAGTCTTATCCATTGTAGCTGTTGTCTGTGTGCTGTTTTAGGTCAACTAATATTTTATTCAGGATTTTTATTTTGGTGATCTTTGTGTGTCTGTGTGGCTATCAATATAGGATTTGATTGCTTATGCTTTTGCAAGACCTTGATTGAGCACCTGCATTGTGCAAGCACATTGTAGGCACCAGGGATTCAGTGGAGGACAGTATCAGGCATGCCCACCCATCTGAGGACCTCAAACCTGACTCAGTGGTTCCTCAAGGCAGGAATTGTGTGTGCAGATAGCCCTCTGTGGTATCCTCTTAGCAGGTCCCCACCCTGGAACTGAAAGCTGGCCTGGGAAATGCTGCCAGAGAAATAGCTTGCTTTGGGGTCTCCCCTTTCTGGCACCCTGCTGTGAAAGCACTGAAGCACATTCCCTGACATCATCTTACTGTTGTTCCCTCCTGACAGTGACCTTGAGAAGCAGCTGACTTCTCAAGGAGCCAGAACAGAGCGAGGACTATTTTTTTTTCAGAGGAAGCCACTGAGCCTCACAGGACTGACAGCTGGTGAATGGGGCTGAGGACCACATTGCTGGTCCTGGCTCAGTGTGGTTCACCCAGAGTGTTCTGAGACTCATTCATTCCACAACTGTTTGAGGGGCTCCGCCGGGTCAGGCACTGTCTAGGCTCTGGGAAGGCAGGAAAACTCTCTGTCCCTAAGAGCTTATATTTTGATGGGGGAGACAGACAATAAACACATAAAAACCTGTAGTGTAATGGGTGGTGAGAAGGTCCATGGGGAAGAGTGAAATGGGGAAGAGTGAGGGAGAATGGGGCAGCGGTCTGGGATTATGGTAAACAGGGCACTTTGGGAATATCTAACTGAGGAGGTGACATTGCAGCAGATGGAGGAAGTTGATGGAGTGAGCCCTGTAGACACCTGGAGGAGGTGCATCCCAGGGCAGAGGGAACAGGAGGTGCAAAGGCCCTGAGGTAGGCGTGTGGGAGGCTTTTTCAAGCCCAGTTCGGCTGGGGTGAGGTGAGCAAGGGAGAGGTCATGGGACTCGAATCACACAGGGCCTCTAAGGCCAATTGGAGGGCTTTAGCTTGTACAGTGGGCAAGATGGGAGCCACTGGAGGAATAAGAGACAGGCCTTCCTCATGTTCAGAAGGGTCTCCCTGGCTGCCATGCAGAGAACAGGCTGAGCAGACGGGACTGCTGTACAGTACAGCAGCGGCCCTGACTGCTGTCTGGCAGTGCTCACCATCTGCCGGGCACAGCACAGGTTCTCTGTGGCATGCCCAGTGTGATCCACCACACTTCCTCCCCCCTTGCCTGTGAGGAGACCCATTTAGTGGGTGGAGCCGGCCGCAGGGAGGGCAGCTTCCTCCCCGAGTCTGAGCCTGTGCCTATTGTCCCATTCCCAGGCCAATGGGATGACAGTGAGCACGTGCCTGGAAGCTGCGCTCAGGCCGACCCTGTGCTGTCTTTCGGTTTCTCTCAGGGCTCGTTGGGCCGCCCAGGAGAGGGGTGAGGGGCAGGCGCCCTCCTAGGCTGGAGGGGTGCAAATGCTGGAAGGCAGCCCAGGCTGCCTCTATAGACAGCAGCCTCTCGGCGTGTGGCCCATGTCCTTGGTTGGGCGCATCAGGCAAGCGCTGCTGCTGAGAGACCCATGCTGCGTGCTGCCAGCTGGCTGGGTGCCGGGGCCGCAGGCGGAGCCACTGCAGATGGCCGTGCCCTCCCTGGAGACGGCCTCTTTCTCTGTCTGAGGGAAGCCGGGGCCCCATATTTCATCTACCCCTTTTCTTGCAAGTAGCCCAGATCACTTTCAGAATGTCACTTCTGTAATCCTTATATTTATTGCTCCCTGGGGTCCTGGTGTGCTAATGCTTCAGGGTCCAGCCTCTTAGTTTCTTAAGTCAGTTAGCACTTGTTCTACCCTTCAGCCTCTAAAACTATGTTGCCATTATCTTCCTTTCGGCTCCCTTTAAAATTGTGGGTTTATGCCTTAAAAAGTGTTTTTACTCTTGTTTTAGAGAGAGGCTGGGGCAGCAGAGGTCATAAACGGGTTCCTTCCGAGAGCTTTCACCAGAACACTGTGGGTATGATAGGTTGCCCTCATTTGTTGTTTTTAACCAGTGGGTATGTTCCTTCAGTCTTTGTGGGAAAGGAATGAAAGATCACTTTATTATGTGTGTTTATTGCAGAATCCCCAGTACCTAGACTGTACCCCAGTTACAGTTGTTTGTTGCATATGAGAACCTTGGTGTTCGCAGGCTGATCGATGAATGAACAAATGAATGAATTGCACAGAGACTTGGAAATAGACATGGAGACAGCCACAGTTCACCCCCGTTTAAACTCTGTTTTGTTATGCAAACCACTTAAAGTAACTCTGAACCTGTTAAATATAAAGCTGTTTACCACAGTTTGTGGCTTTGTGGGGACACAGCTAACTTTTTTCTCACCTTGGCTCACTTTCTCTGGCTGTAGTGAGCATGCGTTACTGCTGTACTTTCTGAAGAGGAATTTTCCCAGTAAGAATAAGAAACCTCTAGTTTAGAACAAATGCATCAGCATAGGCACAAGCTACTGCCTTTGCGGCCATTCAGAGGTCCCTCCACTGCCTGGGACCTTGGTTTCTTGCTCTGTAAAACAGGCGGCTTGACTGGCTGTGTCTAAGGTCATGTCCCAGTGCCAGTTCTGGGACTCCACTCCCGCCCTCTCTCGTTAGGATGGTTTAGGTCTCTTGTGGAAAAGAACTGTCTGTCCTCTTTTTTTTTTAGACCTGAATGACGTTTGTCCACTCTTCTGCTCATGTGAATCCTTTTAGTCCTTCAGAACAGAATCTGATTGCCCTTACTCTGCGAACACTCCTCAGCTGCTCCAGGACGCCAGCACCTTCATCCAGCCTCCTCTGGCAGTTTTATTTGCAGCTCAGTAGAGAGGAATGAACATAGACCTTGAAGCCTGAAGGTGCTCATTTGAATTAATTCTGTTGCTTACTCGCTGTTTGGCCTTAGACAGCTTACCTACTATCTCTAAGCTTCAGCTCATTTTTCCAAAGGGAATTTGTAGTAAATGTTATCTCATGGGGTCTGCATGAAAATTAAATGAGATATGTATTTAAAACTCCTCCTTAACATGTAACACAAAATAAACCATAATGCAAGATGATGAATGATGGATACTTTTATTTATATTTTACAAATGAGGAGACTGAGCCATAAAGAAATAACCTGCCCAAGGTCACATATCAGGGACATTTACCCTTAAATTTTTTAGAAGTGTTCTGTGTTTGCACTTACTCTACAAGTATTTACTTGCAAGCTGACTCTAGGCCAGGTCATGGTGCTGGGAATTCTGCAGTGAAACAAAACACAAGTTCCTGTCCTCATAAGGCCTATATTCTAGTGTGAGAGCTGGTCAGTGAACAATCAAATACCTGTATAACAGGCAGAGTCAGTGTGGTGAAGAAAACCAACCGTGGTAAGGACGTAGGGGATGCCTGGGGCATGGGAGAGAGGCAAGCTTACTTGGTACAAGGTGGGCAGGGAGAGCTTCTCTAACATGGAGATATAGAGACCTCAAGGAATCGCAGAGCGGTCCTCCTGAATGCCTGGGGAAGTACACCCCAGGCACTGGGCATGGTGGGTGCAGCTGTCTGGGGAGCAGAGCTGAGGGTGCAGGCTTGTTCCCTCGACTTCTGGCTTCCTTTTTGAAGTCAGATTGCATCTTTTTCTTATTTTATGTCCTGTGTGATATTGAATAAAGAAAGTTATTTCCTACTGATTAATTTGCCCACCTCCTGTCTTCTCATCTGGCAGCGGCTGGTACAGTTAGCACTCTCAGCCCCCTTTCCGTAGTCCCCAAGGAATCGGACCTGGGGGGTGAGGCCCCACCAACAGGCAGGGGAGCACTGCTGTTCGGCAAGCCCTGCCCGCTACTCTGCACGGCAGCCTTGGTGGCCTGCTTTTGGTACTTCAGCAGGACATGTGTCTCCCATCCCCAGGGCCTTTGCAGATGTGTCTCCCTCCTGCTCCTTCAAGTGTTCAGAGTCAAGTTCATCTAAGGGAAGCCTTCCCTGAGCCCTGGCCTAGTTGGGCCCCTCTCCCAAGGCTATCGGTTCCTTCCTTCATAGCTGCACACTGCTGCGCGGTCCTCATGGGCCCATAGACCCAGGGGGACAGAGGCCTGTCTGAGTACTCATCCCTTCCCCTGCCCTACCTCCAGCAGTTAGCGTGGGAGTGGCAGATTTTGTCTGTGAAGCACCTGATTATAAATATTTTAGGCTTTGCAGAGCATTTCGTCTCTATTGCAGCTATTCTAAACTTTGTCCTTGTAGCACAGAAGTGGCTGTAGAAAATATGTCCATGAATGAGTGTGGCTGTGTTCCAGTAACTAAAATATGAATTTCATATAATTTCTACATGTGAAATATTATTGTTTTTGATTTTTTCCAACCTTATAAAAATGTAAAAACCATTCTTAGTTTGCAGGCTGTACAAAAGCAGGTGGTGAGATGGATTTGGCCTGTGGGCTATAGTTTATTGCCCTCTGATGTAGTACAATGCATGGCTCATAGAAGGTTCTCAAACGTTGAATGAGTAAATGACGTCTTTGACATGGGAAAGAGGCAATGAGTTTGTGAGCTTATGCCTTCTCTTAATTAACTCCATAATCTCTATCTCTTATCAGATTCCCTGTAATTGTTAAAATCAAAGAAGGTAGCAGCCAAATGGTTCTTTTTTTAAAAACAGCTTTCCTGAGATATAACTCATGTACCATAAAACTCATTCATTTAAGGTATACAGTTCAGTGGTTTTGAACATACTGTCAGTCGTAATCATTGTCACTATTAATTTTAGAACATTTCATCATCCTTAAAAATCCCATATCCATTAGCAGTTAGCCCCATCCCCTATTTCTCCCTTTATCTCTGTAATTTACCTGTCATGGCATTTCATATAAATGGAATCATACCATATGTGGTCTTTTCTGATTAGCGCTTTCACTTAGCATATTTTCAAGGTTTGTCCATGCTGTAGCATGTGTCAGAATTGCCTTCCTTTTTAGGGCTGAATAACACTCCATTGCATGGACATGCCACATTTTGTTTGTCCTTATCAATTCATTAGCTGACAGATATGTGGGCTGTTTCCACATTTTGACTGTTAGGAATAATGTTGCTCTGAACATTCATGTACAGTTTTTTATATGAACACATGTTCTCATTTCTCTTGGGCAAACACCTAGGAGTGGAATTGCTGGTCCTCTGGTGACTACGTTGAACTGCTTCAGGAATTGCTGGATGGTTTTCCAAAGCAGCTGCACCATTGTACATGCCCACTAGTAGTGTACGAGGGTTCCCTTTTCTCCCTATCCTTATAGATAATTCTTTATTTTTATTTTTTGAACAACTCTTTTACTGCCTGTCTTTTCAATTGACTGGTTTGTTCTTAAATGGATATAACTTTGGCTGTGAGATGTGGGCTGAACTTGAACATCTTGATAAGTTTTGTCACGTTTTCTTGCGAGAGCAATGCATGCTTATTAGAGCATATTTAGAAAGCAGAGCCTGATACCTGTTAACAGTGAGCCTGCAGCATTTGGTCACAGCCAGCCAACTCTTTAACTGGTCTCTGAAGGCCAAGGTGGTTGCTGTGGTGAGCAGCAGATCAGGATGTGTCCCTGGGGCTCAGAATGGGGATCACAGACCCACGTTGCAGCTGGCCCACGTGCCTGACTGCGGCAAGATGCTTATTCTCTCTAGGCCTCAGTTTCCTCCTTGGTAAAGGGGATTCATTCATTCATTCCTCATTCATCCCACAGATATTTTGGTGCCATCTGCTATGTGGCAGGCATAGCTCCTATCTTAGAGGGGTATGGGGAAGACTAAGCGAGGTAATGCCTATGAAGTGCTGAGCAAAATGCTGGGCACTTAATAAATGATAAAAATAAACAATCAATAAACAGAACCTGTCCTTCCTGAGGCCACCCTGCTCCTCAGGGCTTGTAATTGTTATGAGGGAAGACACAGACTCTGGGAGGAGGAGGGGCCCCTCCTCGCTCAGGCTGCACCCTGGATTCCAGTCCGGGAGCCAGCCTCTGCTTGGATGTGTCGGCTGGGGAACACTCCCTCTGCACTGCTGGACAGCTCTGGTTTTGAGATCTGCCTTTCTGGAGCCATCCTTTGGTCATGGCTCTGCTGGCCAAGCCCGCGAGAGTGAGCCCGCTCACTCGTCCACATGACAACCAGGGCTATTTAACAACAGCCACCCCTCGTCTCTTCTCCGGTTCCACCAGCTGTCTTGGATAACTTCATTGCTAGACCCCGCCGCCCGGGTGGCCGCCTTTGGACGGTCTCCAGCTTGTGTGCTGTCTCCTGGACTCAGCCTGAGCCTTTGCCGTTGGAGATATACAGAGACCGAGTGCCAGAAGGAGGCAGCGAATCTTCACCTTTACTGGCAGGACGGTTTTATGGAGGAAAGTGCTCAGGCAGGAAAGATAACCTCATTCTCAACTGTGGACAAAATAAAATCCTAGCTCAAGCCCGCCCAGTTTCCCCGCCCCGCTTTCCAGCCTGCCCTTATCACCTGCCTTCCTGCTAGGCAACCTGCTCTGCAAAAGGTCTTGTGAGGGGGAGT
The DNA here is from genome assembly GCF_040802235.1 of Manis javanica. NCBI lineage: Eukaryota > Metazoa > Chordata > Mammalia > Pholidota > Manidae > Manis > Manis javanica. The sequence continues at coordinate 29,082,747 of NC_133170.1, read as the reverse complement.
TTGAGTTTTTCCCACTGCCCCCTCCTGTCCTGCTGCGGCAGAGCTGTTGATACATTTCTTGGGCTCAGTTTTATAAGCTGCTGGAGGGAGATGGTGACAAGTGGCCCATTAATAAAAGCACTTCAGCAAAAATAGAACTTGGGGCAGGGAGAGGAACCCACCACATCGATTGTCTGATTTTGTGCCCTAGGGCCTCTCCTTTTGGTGGGAGGCTCCCCACTGTGTCCAGCAGCCCCTCTGTTGCTGCCCATGGAGTAAAAACCTGGTAGTTTTGTAATAAGTACTTGTCTAGAAACCCACACAGGCCCAGACCAGCTCTGCCCCGAGGCAGAAACACACATTTTGGGCCTTTCCCACTTCCTAGCTTGAGGTTTGGAAAGCCCATCCCTGATTTTATTCTTCTTTGGTTAGTTACTCATTCAGAAATCCCCCTGTCCATCTGTTTTTCTGGGATTCTGAGTCAGCGGGAACAGAATCTCACAGTAGAATTCCGGCTGCTGCCTCCTCCTGTATGTCAGCCCTGCCTGGAGGCGGAGGCAGAAGGCCAAGGCCCGGAAGTTCATGGAGCCCAGGGAGGAGATCCGAGTCCTAGGCTCCTCCAGTTGGAGGAAACCCCTTGGGAGGCAGTTGCTACAGACACTGGACCTTCAGGGCCTGAGAGTACCCTCCCTACCCCTTTCAGTTTCCCTATGTGATCTGGGGAGAAAGTGAGCCATCAGCAGCTGAGAGACCCCCTGCGGCTAAAAGGCGCAGATGGCCTTGGGCTTTTGTTAGAGGTGCGGATTTTCTGAGAGCCTGTGGGGAGGTGAGATACTGTGACAGTGTCCCTGCGGCTCCGGAAGTGTTCCTAGGTGGAAAGCTGGGATGCTGTGGCTGAAGGATGGAGGACCTGCAGTGCCCTGTCATCAAAGCGACCATGGCCTGGCATCTGGTGGCTCTGGGCTGGTGTCAGCCTGCATTGATGGGCCTGGGGCACATTGCTGCCTGTGACGTGTGGGGTTTGTACCAGATGGTCCCCCAGGCTCTTAAGCCGTCAGTGTACTATGACTCAAGATGCCTCCATTAGGAAATAGGAGCACCAGCTCTTCTCCTTCTCTCCCTGTTGCCTCTTTAAGTCTAAGGATTACTTTCAGCTAGTGTTAATCGGAAAGCTTTAAGGTCTGCTGTTGAAGGAGCCAGGAGAAATTCCGGGGCTGTAACTCCCTGAGACACCAAGAGTGGAAAGTTTTTGGGTAAGGACAAGTTCAAACAGGAAGCCCCTAGGGTCTGCGGACAGCACTCAGCCTCGGGCCCACTCACCTCAGGCACCACAGCTCTGCACTTTGCAGCCTGGCTGGGTGACCCCGGCAGAACCTGCCCCGTGCTGCTAATTAGTGCCCAGAGGCCCTCAGCCTGGAGACCCGTGTGGCACAGCAGCCACAGCCTTCCCTCCTGGCCCCCTGGCCCACCTCCCCTGCCCCCACCCCTGGTTCCTCCACCCAGGGTACACTTCCCTGCCTTCTGACTGTCTTCTGTTCATTCCTTCCCGTCCCCTCCTCATCCTGTCTGCCTGTCGCCCCCACCCTTTCATGCCTGTCTTGCCAATGGGTTTTAGCCCCTGGCAAGTTCTCTATGGATTCAGTGTGACCAAAGAAATGACAGTAGAATGTTTCTTTGGGGTGAAAGGGTTTATTACCTGGCTTGTTCTCCCGGCAGTAGGTTGAGCACTAGCATCTCTGCCTCCGCCCAGAGCACTGGGCCGAGCTCTCTATACAATTCAATAATAGCTTATTGCCTATGGGTATGGAAGCAGTAGCCTAGCAACAGGCCAGTTACATCATCAGGTGTTTTAAGTTCAGTGAGGATCCTGGCCATAGGAACCCCGACTTCTCCACATGCCCCATCTTTCCACCCAGGCCAGGTGGGGGTAGTCCAGGGGGCCGAGTTCAGCACAGGGCCCACCCATGGAATGCCGGGACATGGGGCATTGCTGCTGACCGGCCAGCCAGTTCACACCAAGGGAGCCTCCATCACCTGCCTGGTGTGAGGCTGAGTTCTGTGTATGAAACAGGTGCATACACCACACTGCCCTTGGGGGAGCTGCCCGTCACAGTTGTGGGGGACAGCTGCAGAGTGGTCTGTGGTAAACCGGGTCTCACAGGGAGAGGCTGCCCCTTAAGTGAGGCACCAGGGTCTGGGTCTAGCCTGCCTCTTGCAGACCTGGGGTCAGTCCCAGAACCATCCTGAGGTCCCCTCTTCAGTAGGATGAGAAGGTGGAGGGCTCTTGCCCAGGCCCTCCCAGCTCTGCCTGGGTAGCAGTCACCATTTGGCAAGTGCTTCCTGTGTGTCCGCAGTGTGACATGCTGATAGGCCCTGCCCCATCGAGACCTCCCCTCGCTGGCTCTTTCATTTGTCCTCATTTCCCAGAGAGGGACCTGACGCTGAGAGCTGAGGGTGCAGTCTGGTAGCCCCAATGTCAGATCTGGGCCACAGATGTGTTTTGTTTGGGCCCAGCTGATGTGACTGTTTATTATAACCAACACTTAAACACTGAAGAGATTTTACAAACAGAGATTTCTGGCTTTTTAGAGTTGAAAGGTCTATTTACATTGAACCTGCCCACCCAGCGGCAAGAACTGGCTGGATCTGAGTCTCAGTCACCACCTTCAGGTGGGGCCTGTGCTTTCCTGACCCCTCAGCCTTGACACAGTGCGCAAATGAACCTGTACACTCAGCTGGCCTCACTAAGTTACATTTTCTACCTGCTTCCCCTAGGCACTTGAGTTTGCTAACCTTGACTTAAGGATGTGATGTAACTCACACTGTAGGTCAGTGTGGGAGTCAGGCTTGCCTCTCTGACCTAAAACCGGGAACCACCCAGCTGCTTTTCTGAGGGATTCCTGGGTCCTGTGTTGGAGCATAGCAGACCTGGTCTGGACTCTCGATAAGGAAGTTGGTGAGAATTCTCCTTTCTAGAGAGGCTTAGGACTCCAGCCCTGTCTGAATGCTCTGTTGTGATAAGCTAGTCTCTGTGTTTTGGGCCAGAGAAGAGCCATCTCCTTGCCACACTGTGTGTCCTCATCACATGACCCCAGGAAAATGGTTTTTGTCTGCCCCGTTTGCTTGCATCTTGGTTTCTATTAATTGGCAGGTGGAACGCAGGAGACCCCACTCCCTGCCCCTAGGAGAGTTGCCAAAATGCCACCAAGAGCTTGTATTTTGCCCAGGGAAATGGAGGCAGGAAATTGGGTGTCTGCTCAGACTGTGGATGCCTTGGGGTTGGTCCAGGGTCCCCAGGAGACAAGCAGGCAGGATGCTGGGCCTCCCAAACAGGGCGGGGGCCCTGCGGGGAGCCCTGGTGGAGGTGGAGGTTTCCTGCATGTGGTGTTGGTCTGTCCAGCTGCTTCCTCCTGATAGATCGGCTGGACAATGCTGTGGACTGGACTCGGAGCTGATGAACAATAGCAGACTTGACAAGGGCCAGCTAGGGAGCGGCTGCTGCACAGGTCACCTGCTTCCAGGCTCCTGGTTGGGAGGGGCCAGTGGCACCTAGGATTGTTTTGCTGCCTGCTCTTGGTGCCCCAAAGCCCTGTGCTGGTCAGGCTGATTCAGGCTGTCCTTTTTGGTATCCCTGTAGCTTGTCCTCACCCCTTCTTTTTGCTCAGCTGATGCAGAGCTTCCGTGGCTCCATGCTGACCAGCTGCTTGCCTGCCTTCCAAGTTGAGCTTTGCCAGACCTCCCACACCCTTGGGTTGAGGTTCCCTGGGTTGGGCATACTCTCTGAAGGTTCTGAGTCTCCCCGGGCATTCAGGACCTGGACGAGCTTCAGATGAGAAAGACAGCTGTGTGGTTCTTTAATCTCCTCCAGTGGGTAGAGGATTAAGCAATTTTTTGGTGGGTTTATTATTATGTATTTATATTTTTTTAAAACAAAAGCTGTCATTTATTGAGTGTTTTCTGGGTTCCTGTTGCTATTACTAAGCACTTCCCATGAGTTATCTTAATCCTTCCAGTAGTTCCCTGAGGGGGCTGTCATTACCCTCAGTTTATAATGTGGCATCTGCGGTGCCCAAGATCTCAGATCCTTCTCACTTCAAAGTGCTGTGTGACTTATGCCTTCCTAGGGAGGGGCAAGGGTGTGTGGAGGGATTTAAAAAACAGTTTGAGAACCATTGGTGGAAGGTGAGTGGTTTGAAAGAAGCTGTGCAGGGAGGATGTGAAGGCGATGGGGCTGAGTGTGTGCTCCGGAGTTTGGGCAGAGCGGAGGAATGGACGTGCTGTTACCCAGCTGATGCACGACCATGGGACTGGCGCTAACAGAGGGGCTGCCAGACTGATTTGGAACCACATTTTCATCTGGTATGTGAGCAGTTAGCTGAAGACACATTTGAGAACAGAAGTGGGCAATTCCTGGCCCACAGGAATGATACAGCTGTCAGCATGGTGGAAAATCGTACATGGAGAAAATACTAAGATACAGCACCATTATGCCTAGAGTTGCAAAAATGCAATATTGTTTAGGATTGTTTTTAACCCAGGGAATATTCATTGTCTCTGACTCAGTGATTTTATTCCTTAAAATTTATACTAATGATGTAATCATACATATGTGTGTGTATATATATATATATATATATATATATATATATACACACACACACACACATATATACATATATATCTTCATTGTGTTATTATTTATGATAGTCAGAAGTTGAAAGCATACCAAATGTCCAACAATAGAAGATTAGTCATATAAATTTTGATACATTCATCTGATGGCCTACTATACAGACTTAAAAAGAAATTCCTGTCTTCAAAAATTATATATAATAACTCAAGATAATGCTATGGAAAAAGTGTCAGCAATTACTCTAAAATATAAAAGTGTGCATATTATAAGTCCTACTTTTTAAAAAATGTGAAGAAAAAGGACTGAAAGAAATATATAAAAAATGCTAATGATGAGAGTGGTTATTAGTGATTAGTGATTTTGGTTTTCTTTTTTATGTTCTTCTATAGTTCCTAAAATTTCTTTAATGAATAATAACAACATTAACAACAAAATGTCCTGGGTGCCTCCCAGGACTGAAGGTGTTTATTGCGTGAACAGAACACCACCTTACCTGGAAAATGAGGTCTAGAGTACTTTTAGAACCTGGGCTACATGTGATCAGGGAGGTACCTTCTCTGTTACACTCTACCCCCCAGTTTTCTTCCTTAATTGGCTGCAAATTTATAACTGAAGAATGAATTTTAAAAATACACATTATTTTTATTGGTTGAGAAACAATAAAAGAGAGACATTTTCTATTTCTTACTCTAAACAAAAACCCTAATTTAAGATCCTTTTCATTCATGCGATCCCAATTGATTTTTTTCTCTTTGCAGTTCAGATGGTCTTTGTCGGAAGGATTTTCTGCTCCTGCCTTAAATGGCCTCTGAAAGCCCAGTTTAAAGTAATACCCTGTTGCCTGGCCTATTAGTAATACCAGTCCTGGCAGCTTTACTGCAGGGGAATGGGAGGGAGGGGGCTTGCTGTTCTAACAAAGTTTTGTGGTTGACCATGTTTGACATTGACCCCCAGGTGAGCCCAGAGAACGTTTGTGATCCTAACTCAAGAATGGCCTTTCTATTTCTATTTTGTGGATACGGATCAGGACTTAGCACCATCATTTGGCATTTAAGGCGCCTACACACGTTGTTTGGATAAATACTGGCCTTTGTGGCAATATTTACTCCCAGCAATGAGACCTCTTTTGAGTTTATTTTATTCAAGTTTATGAAGAAAATGGTATCCTAGGCGGTGGAGAAAAGAGGTTTTAGGTCAGAGAGGTTTGGATCCTGACTCACTAGCATAGTTGATGTAACCACTTCTTTTAATTTCTGAGAACCTCAGTTTCCTCCTCTGTGAAATGGGTATAATGCCAAAACCTCATAGGGATGGTATAAGGATTAAGTGAGCTGATGCTTTTAAAATTCTTAATGAAGGATCCATAAACAAAGATTAATATTAAAACGGTAATATTGTTATTTTTGGAGGAGAGGTTCCCCCATTGGATTTTAGTTCTCAACTTGTGTGGGGTGGTACACTGGCCAGGAAGGTGGGACCAGAGGTCCATTATCCAATGGGTCCAGAGCCCCAACCACCGTCCCCCACCTAGGCCCACATTCAGGACCCCCTTTTGGACCTGAAAACACCAAAGCTGATCCCACCTGCTTTCTTGGCTGTTTGCACTCAGGATAAACTTTCAAAAGCCAGATGGCCTGTTTTCAGATCATCTTCAAGGTGGCCTTAAACACAGAAGCTGGATTTCTCCATCTCCCCACCAATGCATACCTTCCTGGCCTTACGGTGAGTCAGCACCCTGCACACCCCGGCAGGCTGCTGGGGTGCCATTCTCTGTTCCACACTGGTTGGAGGAAAGACAAATCTGTAAGTTCAGGAGGTCATCACCATTGGCATATTGTTTTCTTTAAAAAAATTATTTTATTGTGGCAAAATATATATGATGTTTACCATTTTAACCATTTTTAAGTGTACAGTCAGGGTTCCCCAGGGAAACAGAACCAATAGGAGATACACACACACACACACACACACACACACACACACACACACACACACACACACTCACTATATATATATATATATATGATGATTTATCATGAGGAATCGGCTCAGGTTATGGAGGCTGAGAAGTCCCACTGGAGATCCAGGTGGTATAATTGAGTCTGAGTCCAAAGGTCTGAGGACCAGGGGAGCTGATGCTGTAAACCTCTGTCTGAGGACAGGAGGTGAGATGCAGTGTCCCAGCTCAAGCAGTGAGGCAGGAGGAAAGGGGCCGATTCCTCCTTTTCCCACCTTTGGTCTCATTCAGGCCCTAAGCAGATGGCTCAGTGCTCACCTGCATGGGGAGAGCGAGCTACCGAACCCATTGATCCTGACGCTCATCATCTGAATCACGCTTCCTAAGGCACCAGACCTAGTTTGATCTGGGCACCCCCTTGGCCAGTCAAGTTGACACATAAAATCTACCTTCATAAGAGGTGTTAAGTGTGTCCACCTTGTTGTGCAGCCACCATTACCATCCAGCTCCTGAATGTTTTCATCCTCCCAACCAGAGATTTGGCACCCTTTAACACCAACTCCTTATCCTTCCCTCCCCCTGCCCCTGGTAACCACCATTCCACCTGCTGCCTCTGTGACTCGGACTCCTCCAGGGCCTCATGGATGTGGAATCATACAGCATTGATCCTTCAGTGCTGGGCTTACTTCACTGCACGTGTGTCCTCAGGGTTTGTCCCCATTGTGGCTTGTGTCTGGACTCCATTCCTTTTTCAGGCTGAATAACACTCCATTGTGTGGATGGATCATAGTTTGTGTACCCATTCACCTGGGATGGACATGTGGGTTGTTTCCACTCTTAGGCTGTTGTGCATTATCATTTTTCTAAGAAAAATTTTTATTAAGGTAGTATTGATATACACTTTTATGAAGGTTTCACATGAAAAAACAATGTGGTTACTACATTTACCCATATTACCAAGACCCCACCCATACCCCAGTGCAGTCACTGCCCATCAGTGTAGTAAGAGTGCATCATCATATTTTAAATTAATTTACCACCCTCCTTCTGAGTCATCCCAGTGGTTCTCTAACCCACGCACATGTGTGTGTACACACTCTCTCACATGACTGTATAGTTCAAATGATGGTCGTGTGATTTCGTAATAATAGTGTATACTCACAGGTAGTTTTCCTGTGCATTGGGTCTACCTGTCCATTTCCCTCATTAGGCTGTAAATGCTCTGAGGCAGGAACTATACTTAATTCCTTTGACTAGCTCCTGAGAGTCTGTTTTTAGGAAGTGGTTAAGGACCTTGGTTAACAGTGTGGGTTCTGAGGTCAGACCACATGGGTTTGTGTCCTAATTCTACCACATGTGAATTTGTCATTACACAATTCACTTAACTCTTCAATGCCCGCTCTATCCACTTTTGAAAAGGTGGTGATGGTGACAGCCCTTCACAGGTGCATGAGAATTAAATGAGGTCACCCCTGTGTGGGTCTAGCATAGTGTCTGATACAGTGTAAGGCCTTACGTGTTAGCTTTAAGAAAGAATGAAGCTCTCAATGTACCTTTCAGACTTTGCCCCTTTAGTCCTCATAGTTTCCTCTCAAGTGGCTGAAGAGTAAGGTGAATGGCTGCCCCTGTGGATTGGAGCCCCAGGATCAGAGGGGAAGCCTTGCAGAACAGGCAGAGTTAGGGCCTGCTTCCTGCTGGTCCCTAACATTCCCCCCGCCCTCTGTCCTCCAGGTGGTGGGTGGACCCAGAGCGTGTCCCAAGCCCCTGGCTCCTTGGTGCCTCCCCTGCAGCCTCTTTCCTGTCTGCCGCTCATCAGTGGGCACCATACCCACTAGGGCGCCTTCAGGGTGGTGCGTTGGGATGGCCAGCAGGTCACTTCCCAGCTGCCCCGCCTGCCCGGCCGCAGCAGAGCACAGCAGTGTGCCAGCTCAGGAAACTTGAACACCCCTCGCCCTGCAGAGCCAGCACACCAGCAGGGCTGGCAGAGCGCTTAAAGTGGCCTGAGGTTTCTTCCTAAAGCTGATTGAGCTGGTGAAAACAGAAGTTTCTCCGTTTTTCCCCTCTATTTAACAAGATTTTCCCAAATTTTCCCAAATGTTTACTGGATCCTTTCTCAATTTCGTCTTTGCATCAGTGCCTAGCTTCAGCTTCCTGGCTGCGGAGAGGCAGGGAGAAGGTTCTGGTGCGTGGGGCTAATTTCCTGCTCTGGAGAGACTTTTGCTTGGAAGCCAAAGGCAGGAGTCCAAAGGCAGTCACCCCTCATGTCAGGTGACAGGGCTGCTCGAGGCTGGCACTTAGCATTGGCCTGGGACACAGTGGCCGAGTGGGTACCCCCCACCTTGTGACCTGAGCTGCTTCACCCTTTCAGCTCTGGCCCCTCATCAGTGAGATGAGGATAATCACAGTTTCTGCTCTGTAGAGGTGTGAGGCCTCAGTGAGGTGACCTGTGGAGAATGCTTAGCAGAGTGTCTGGCACACATGGTGATGCTCTAAAAATGTATGTTACTTGTATTTTTATTGGCAGACTTTATTTTTGCTGTTCCCAGCCATTCTCTACACCTCTTTTTTGGTGGCACCCCTGATTCCTCTTGGATGGTGGTGTTCTTGAATTGCTCCTGCCTCTTCTAGTGAAGCCCCCTCTTGGGAAGAGGCCTGTTGCAGCCCGCGCCATCTGGGTCTGCCCCATCTGAGTCAGGTCCGTGCTGCAGGCGCCTCTGCTCACCTCGTTGGCAGGGCTCTCTACCTGCTGAGATTGTTTACTGTGCTTTGTAATTTCCTCCAGTTTTGGAGAAAGAAAATGAGCTGAATGTTTATGGAGCCCCTTTATGTGCTGGGAGGTGCGGGGCACCGTCATCACCTCATTCCCTCGTCCCAGCAGGCCTTGGAGCTGGTGGATGGTGGTGGTGCAGTTTTTACAGGGGAGGCAAGTGAGGCACTGCAGCAAGACTGAGTAAATAGCCAAAGGTCACACGTAGAAAGTGAGAGTGGGACCTGGTCAGGCTGGACTTTGTGAAGCTCCAGGTGTGTTGTCTGCATAGACGGTGGCATACGGTGCTGAGGCCAAAAGGGTGATGCTCACCCCTCCACTCACTGTGATGGGAGCCAGTTACCTACCTTCCCTAAGCCTCAGTTTGCTCACCTGAAAATGAGGATAATAGTAGCGTCTGAGGCTACTAAGGCCATCGGCACAGTACCCGGATAGGGGTGAACGTGCACGACATGTTGGCAGAGGCACCTCACCCTGGGAACTCACAGGACACGTCCCATCCCGTGGCCACTTCTGGACAGGCCTTCGAGTGTTTGGCATCAGGTATCACAGCCTCCCTAAAGTCCTCTCCGTTTTCTAAAACACTTTCTTGATTGTGGTAAAATGCACATAATATAAACTTACCATTTTAGCCATTTAGAGTGTTAGTTCAGTGGCATTCAGCACACTGGCTGAGCTGGGAAGCCATCGCCGCTGCTTAGTTCCACAACTTTTTCATCACCCGAAACGGAAATGCCACAAGCCTTAGACATCACTGCCTGGGGCCCCCTCGTTGCAGCCCTGGCAACTGCTAATCTGATTTCTGTCTTTGGGTTTGCTGATTTTTGACATTTTGTATAAGTGAAACCGGTACTTCATGTGGCCTCTGTGACTGGTTTCTTTCAGTACTTAGCATGCTTTCAAGGGTTGTCCAGCTGGCAGTCTGTGTCAGCATTTCATTCCTTTTTATAGCTTAAGTAATATTCCATGGTGTGTATGCACCACATTTTGTTTACCCATTCATCTGTTGATGGACGCTTGGGTTGTTTCCACCTTTTGGCTATTGGGAATAGATGTGCTGTGATTATGCACAAGTTTTTGTTTGGACACCTGCTTTCAATTCTCTTGGGTATGTACCTAGGAGTAGAATTGCTGGATCATACGGTAATTCTGTGTTAAACATTCTGAGGATCTGCCAAACTGTATTCCACAGCAGCTACACCATTTTATATTCCCACCAGCAATGCATGAGGGTTCTGATTTCCCTACATCCTTGCCAACACTTGTTATTTTCCATTAAAAATCCCCAAAGCCTATGGCCACCCTAGTGGGTGTGAGGTGCTGTCGCACTGTGGTTTTGATTTGCTTCTCCCTCATGATGTGTGCATGCTCCTTGCTCCTTCCGTCTAACATTCCCACTTCCTCTTGAGCCAGTTCCCAGGCCTTCCACCATTCTTCTCCTGCCTTTCAAAGGTGGCCCCAGGTGTCTGGGTGTTTAAAATGCTAAGATCCCAGGCCTCCTGCTGGCTGGGGGCCAGCTGGAGGGGGAGACTCCTCACCACGAGTTGCAGGTAGACTGCCTCCTCTCTTCCAGCATCCTCTTGATGGCGGCATGCTTTCCTCCAGCCTGTGGAGCTCCACAGATGCTGATTCCTTCATCCCCAGAGGTCACAGTGGTTTCAGCCTGGCCCTTCCCAGTCCTGGTCAGCTGGTTCTTTCCTCCCAGGTCAGGGGAAGAGGGATGCCTCCCTGCAGCCTCACCCTTGGACAGTTATCCCAGGTCATTCTGTTCTCCAACCGCAGTGTCCCCATCCTGTCCACAGGACTATTCTGAGAGCCTTGTATGAGCCTTTCTCCCCAAGGCCAGAGACCTCGTTCGCTCTGAGTGTCACTTGAAGGCACCGTTTTGCATCTCTCGGGTGGGTTTACAGTTTCAAGCCTATTTCTGACCAAGGAATCAAAGACTTCCCCTCAGTGAAGGAATTTCAGGCATGAATGAGCAGATGGATGGGGTATTTTGGGGGGCAGAGGGTTTGTCTCTGTGCTCCAGAAACCGCTCCACCATCTGCCTCTGTGCAAGAGACCCCACCCATCCTGGGAAAAGGCGTGGGCTCATTTCCTACCCTGGGGCCCCATCCTGTGTGACCTGGCCTGGCTCCCCAAACATTTCCCTTACAAATACAGGGCTCAGGCATCTGCCATTGATCTATCTTCATGAAGTGTTAACTTTAAAATAGTGACTCGATTATTGCATGAAAATTTGGTTGCTGCAAAAAATAAAATAATTCCCACGTCCCTCCCCTTACCCCACGGCCCTTCCCAAGGGAAATTGCAGGTGAAACTTGGTTTGGATTCTGGAACCTTCCAAGCCTTCCATTCCTTCCATTCCTGTGATTCACTTTTTTTTTTTTCACTCTCCTCTAAGGGCAGCTCCAAAAGAAATAACACTATCAAGCTGAGTATATCAAATAAGATGAGTTCAGAAGTGTCCTAGAGTGGTGCTTCTTAAAAGCTGGACAGGCGGTTGGATTTCTCCCTCAGGTTGGTTCTACTAACTGGTGTGCAGACTTGAATGAACAGTAACCTGGAAGGAAAACCCTCGTGTGAGGAGGTGGAGGGCCCCAAGAATCAGGGAAAATGGACTGACAAAGGTGGGACCACCTGCCAGCACGCAGGAGTCGGAGCTGGGCTACTGCCCTGCTTCTGTTCCTAGCTCGACACTGGCCGTATTGCTGAGGATGCAGGCAGGTTACTGACCCTCCCCAAGTCCCAGTTTCTTTAAGTGTGAACAGAGTCAACTCCTAGGGTGGCATGGGGGTTAGTCCCTCCAACAGTGCCTGTAGAATGTGAAACATACGGGTGTTTCGCCTGTCCTGGCTGTGCAGTGAGCACAGGGCTAGTGCTTTCTGCCCTGCTCTGCCTGCGCCAGCCCAGCATCGGCCTGTGGCCTTCCTCATTGGCCTGGCTTCCTGTAGCTAGAGTAGAGCCAAGCAAGTCTACTGCTAAAAATAGCCATGGCACCACCTGCACATGGGTGTTCAGTGTGTTTTTACTGCATGAACGAATGGGCGATGGGTTGAGGCTTTCCCCCTGGCAAGATAAAAGTATTGTGGGAATAGTTACACAGTTAGCTCTTATTTGTTACTCACACATTAGTATGAATTAAATATTTATATTAGGTCATAGATATTTTGACCTGAAAGGGACCCAAGAAATGATCCTTCATTCTCCAAATGGGGAGAGTTTAAAGCTCTAGGAAGGAAGACACTTGCCAGGAGTGTCAGGTAGCCAGTTAGGGGCCAGGCGGGGCTGGAGCTCAGGTCTCCTGATTCTGCATGGTGCTCTGCCAGTCTGACAGGGGAGCCTAGCCTAATAACTGGGACCTGCTTAGCTCTGCTCAGAGTTGCTGCTTCCAGGTGGAAGGTCACCTGTGGCAGGAGGCTCACAGATAGGCCCCTAGACAGATGGGCCCTTTGGGAGGATGAAGGGAGTTCTGGAGACAGTAGACTTGCCATGGCAGGTTTAGTGCCCTGCATCTTCCAAGGTAGGAGGCAAGAAGCATTTGGGGCTTGAGATCCAGTTTCATGCTGTTGCGCCCGGCTGCACAGCTTTGAGGATGTGGTGTCTAGCTGGGATCTAGTGAGGGAGGCGGACGTTTGACCTAGAGATCACAGTCCAGAGAGGGAGGGTGAGGGGAGGGGACAGCGTGTGATGCTAAGGGGCAGTGATGTTTGCACAGCAATGTCCAACATAGAAGCAAAAGAGAGAACAGCATGGGGAAAGGCATGACTGAGCCGGGGGCTGGATGGATGTGTGTGACACTGGAGGTTGCATGGAATGCAGCAGATGGGGGAGAGGCTGCACAGGCAGGTTCCCGTGGTTAGGGCTGGCATCTTGCTTACCTGCTTTTTCTCAGCACCTCTGCAGTTCTCTGCTCTGGACCGGGAGCATCATTTTTATTTCTTACATAGTTGAGTGAACCATACTCCTTCCTCAATCCCTGGAGGATACCTAGCAGGCTCTTTTTGTGCACTTTTTATTTTTTCTTGCACCCTCTGCTGTCTGCTAGGTTCTGCCTCACATAGCTTGTCACTCACCGCCAGTTCAGGTGAGCAGGACTGACTGTGGTCAGAGACCTGCTGGTGTCCTCTGGCTTGTTGATCGCTCTTACTTGTATTGGCCACTAGATGGCAGCAGGAACCCTATCAGTTCCTCTTCCATGTTGACTTTATTCAGGTCAGACCCTTGGCTGTGGGTGGATCAGTTATCACTTCCTGAGTGGCACAGGGACTCTCACATTCACGTCTCGCTGGTTCTGGGACAGGTATGAAGAGAGGCTTGGGATGTTCCGCAGCATCCCTGAGAAGTGGCTGTCCAGTCCACACAGTCCCAGTGTCAGGAGGGGGCTTTTCAGGAGCGCTCAGGCACACACTTAGCAGAGCTCCCAGGGTCCCGGGCGAGGCGTTCATGTCTCAGGGGAGCAGAGGCTGAGACCCAGTGTCCTCAGGGAGGCCCAGCACTCTGTGGGCAGTGCCCTGGCAGCCTGCCCGCACATGCCGGCTGCACTAACAGTGACCCACAGTGATGTTAGTGTACACAGAGACTTGCAGGAGCCAGGGAGCGCCCTGCCTCACTCCTACACGAACTGTGTCACTCCTCACAGAGCTGGAAGTGTGCCGGGTCGAGTCTGGGTAGGCGGGCTCCATGATAAGTCACCACTGAACGTGGGTCTTTTTAAGCAGCTTGTATAACCCTCCCGTTCACAGGGTTCTCCTCACTTCCTTGGTCTCATTTGGCTTCCCAGTGGGCCTGTGTTGGGTACCGGGGTACTCCCTTTTTACAGATGAAGAGGTTAAGGAGGTGAGGACATGCCCGGCACTTCAAAGACAGGGTGCCACCCCGTTGTCATTACATTCCCTCTGGGGGCATTTGTCTTCTTTCCACATCACCATGTGGCCTCTCTTTGTAGTGGCATATGTCACGGGGTTCCCGTGAGTAAGAAAAGTGTGCCCTGGTGCTCAGGGTCCGGATGGCTGTCACTTTATAGTCACAGCCAATGTCTGTAAGGGGAAAGGTGTGCAGGTGCCCCATAGGAAGCTGAGGAGCCCAGTGCAAGGGGACTGGGATGGAAGGAGGAGAGAGCAGCTGAGGCTAGGAGCAGGGCGCTGACCCCCCCCCGCCTGCTCCGGGCATCCCGTTGTGGGGCACCCAGGGCAGAGGCGGGGCTGGGGCAAGTCAGTGTGGGGCCCAGCCCCGACTCCCACTGTGCACTGTGGGGCTGCCGGGTGGTCCCAGCCGCCAGAACTTTCCTCTGGCCAGCGAGCCAGGAGGCACGGGCCGAGTGCAGGGTGTTCTTGGGTGGGGGACCAAGTCTCCCGCTGCCCTTTCCAGCTGCCAGTGCTGCTCTGAGCTCATCTGGAACAAGGGGGCTTTGGCTGGGATTCCTTTTCAGTCGGACCCCCCTTCCCCGGGGCAGCTGTAGTGATGGCTCTGTGCCTCTTCTTATCTGTCCCCCTCTCCAGGACAGGTCTTCTTGAGGTTCATGCCCACCCTCTCTGGGCGCCATGCAGGGCCCTCATGGCCTTGTCCGCTCTGTCAGAGCTGCAGCATCTGGTGGCAAGTTGATGGGAAGATGGACGCGGTCCTTCCTACCGTTCTTTGGCCCACACCCCCTGCTCACTGGGGGCCCAGGCATCTGCTCTGGAGCCTGGGCTGATGTCCTGACTCCCTGTTCTCCCAGAGTTCTGCCTCCTGTTCTCACCTCCTCCCTGCCTTTCCGAACAGCAGGTTCTGCAGTAGACGCAGGCCCCTTGATGTCTCTGGGCACCCCATGTCCATAACCCCAAATTTGGGCCCCAAAAGATCATCAGCTCCCTGGGTTGCCAGTTCAGAGGCTTTTGCTTACTGGCCAGACCCCTGCTGAGGACTTTGTCTCAGGCTCTGACATCCCGCCTGGCGTGTCTTCCCCCGCCCTCTCCCTGGCTCCAGCTGCAACCTCCCTGTTGTGCTCCTGGCTGTAGGCTTGCAAGGGATGGGGGGCTCCTTTCCCCTTGGCTTCTCTCTGTATTACATCAGCTTCCAGCCAAATACCCCTGGGGTCTGGTAAGGGAGGGCTTTATATTAATTTTTTTTTTCAGGGGAAATAATTCCATCTCGTGTCACATGGATTTCTGCATTCAGCTCTTAAGGGGCCCTGACTTCCTCCCCACATCCTGTCCCAGCCCTCTTGATGCTCTAGAGGGGTAGCTTGTTTCCTTAACTGGGGCTGCTTTGGGCTCTGGGGCTCAGTGGGAGGCAGTGTGGGGAGTGGGGACAGCATGGTCACTCAGTCAGGTGTCTGGCGCGTGGCTTCTCCTCACTGCTGTGTGACCTTGGGCTAGGCACTTCCCTTTTCTGGGCCTAGGCTCCCCACCATGACCCTAGGACTACATCTGTTGTCAGCAGTGGCTACGGGCAGTGCTCAGTGGTTCCCACTCTGGAATGGGGGCTCTAATGCAGACTTGATGGTGTGATTTTTCCATCCTGCCCTGGCCGTGGGCTGGCCCCTCTGCCTGTGGTGGGTGTGGCAGAAGGTGGGGAGGGTCGTGCACCTGTTGGGGATGGGAAGCCCGTTGGTGCCAGGAAGACCAGATTCCTGCCTAGGGGCTGGGAAGTGCAGTGTGTAACCAAGGACGTTAGTGCTGTTTCCTTGCTGGTTCTCACTCAGCACCTCCTGGAGTCACGGGATGTTGGAGGAAGTTGCTAGTCCAGGGCCAAGTCCATCAGCGGACAGAAGTTCGCATCCAGCCTGTGCTAAACTCCTGCAGCCCTCTCTCTGTGCTGGTCCCTGCCTGTTGGTTTCTTCTCTGGCTTCCTCCATCTGCCTCCTTTCCTTTGCTTCTCTTCCCTCCATACCTCTCCCCATACCCAGGATTCCCCAGTCCTGCAGGCCCCTCAAACCCCTGCTCTGGGACCCCACTCCCAGCTGCACCCAACTCCTAGCCCAGAGCCCAAGCTGCTCACTGGGGTACCCTGGGGCTGGAGCCTCTGGGCCTCTGTGCCCGCCCTCCCCCTGCCCGGTGCACACAGGCTGTTAGGCCCCAGCACCTGACCCCAGGGCCCACATCTGGTCCAAGCACTCATTTTTCCTGGCTGTAAATTGCCTCCCCCCTTGCGCTTGGCATCTTCTCAGGTTTCAGCTTCAGGAGCCTTGTCTCTTGTGGGGTTCAGGGATGGATGGCGGTGCCGCTTGCTCCCTTCTCCATCTGTCCGAGGCCACGGGAGGGGTTTTGTCTGTGTCATCGGGGATGCTTCCATCTGGGGCACGTGGGCTGTGGTTTTCTGCAGTGGCTGAGCTGGAGCCTGTCTCAGTGGGATTCCCCTTTCTGTTCACACTTCTTCCTTCATCCCCCACCAGGCTAGTCTGCTCCATGTGCCCCCTTACCATGCCGTCGGGGGCTCTCTCCCTGAGGCCTGGCTTATGTCGTGGGACAGTTTGGGGACAGTGGCTTCTCTTCCCCCCGCCTGCCCCCCCACCCCAGGCAGCATTTGTAGCCTCAGGGCCCAGGTGCAGCCTTCCCCAGGGCTTCCCTCAAGTCCCTCCAGCCTTGGTGGGTTTTCTCTCTTTCTGCAGGTGGTGAGTCTCCAGCTCCGTGAGGGGCTCAGACACTTGCCCCCACGTGGCCCCACCCAGAAGCTTGGGAACATGATTCCAGCCAGTCCCTAGGGCAGGTCCACCCTTCACTGTGTGGAATTTGCTCGCAACCACCTTAGCTCTTGGTCATCCACACACCTGGGAAAGCCCTTTGGGCCTGAAAGGGTGGCTCAGGCAACCTCCACGACAGTCTCAGAGGGAGGCAAATGCTGCTGCTGACGTGGTCTGTGGACCAGGGCTCATGGCGACGGTGGAAGGATGGGAATGGAAAGTAAGCATTAGAAATGTTCCTGGCAGTCACAACTTTGGCATTGTCTAGGGGACGCTCCTGGGAAGCCTTGGAATTTGGTGGTTGGGACCAAGGACATTCTTAGGGTCAGTCAGAATTGAAGGACTTGCCTCATCAGATGGGGTGTAGGCAGGTTTGGACTCTGTAAAAATCTCCAGGAGACCGACCCATTCTGGGAGGTGTGTCCAGGATGGACGGGACATAAAAAGCCTGGCATTTGCCACTGAGGGGGATTGGGAAGCACTGCCTCAGCATCCCCACATTGCTTGAGTCCTTAAAACGAAACTTTGAGGATTCCTTTGGAGAAGCTCAAGATTGAGATTTGGTGGGGGAAGTTGGGGGGACTTGGGAGTTTGATGATGAAGGTGCTGGGTAAGTACAGGCTGTCCTGGGGGAGTCGGAACACGGAAGGGCTGTAGTTTGGATGGGAAGTTGAGGCTATGTGGAGTTTGCAGGAGAAAACGTGGGGTGTTTGGGATTAGGTGTGGTAGGACAGGTGACCCAACTGCTCTGAGGTTCTGTGGGTGAGGACAAAGGACGTGTGGGTTCCTGGAAAGGACAGAGGGAAAGATGGGCTCAGTGGTGTGGACCCAGGGCAGTTTGGAGGTGTATGGTGGGAGAGCAGCCATGCCCTTGCTGTGGAACACACAGGTGTCTTAACTCAGAGCCCAAAGCCCTGGCCCTCCTCCATCTGGCTCCAAACAGCTCTTGCAGTCCAGTCCCCTGGTTCCCCGCCACGGCTGTCATGATGTCCTGCCTGCCTCCAGGGTACACTGTGATGGTCCTGGGGTCAGAGCCAGCTCTTCTGTCCCCTGCCCCGTCTCTGCTCCTTGGAGCCCAGTGGGGCTTTCCAGGTTTAGGGGGAGCTCTGCTTTTTTGAGGAGGCCTTGTGTGGCCCTGTTGCCCAGCCTGCGGCCTGTGGCGGGTCCTCTGGGCCACTCCTTTGCTCTTGGCTTGCATTAGGGGTAGTGACAGCTCTCATGTTTGGCCTGACTTCCCGGCGTGCACTTGTCTTTCCAACTAGACTCTAAGCACCACAGAAACAGAGCCTGGGTGGCTCTGTGCAGTATCTTGGTTGCCCCCTAAAGGCTCTCCTCTGAGCTGGGGTGGTCTGACCAGCTCTGCTCCCCACAGGGGAGCTCTTGCCTTTGCCCCTTGCAGGGACAGCCCCTTGTCAGAACAGACCACTTCTTCTGAGTGGGCTGCTACCTATGGCTTGGACACAAGGTTCCTATTTCACGCTGCTCAGCAATAGACTCTTCACAATTGGCCACGTGGGAGAACCTGTGGCTTCCCTCCTCAGGACCAGTAGATGTCCCTACACTTCCTACAGCCCATGCCCAACACCCATGTGCTCAGTTGGGCCCTTGTTCTGGCTCTTTCCCACGTGGCCAGCAGGTGACCAGAAAGATGTGATGTCAATATTATGGTAGGCACCAAACATGGATGGATGCTTGTAGGACTCCTATGTGATAGGCACACTCCACGGTGGAGAACTTGCCCAGCAATTGCACAAGTTAGCGGCTGAGAGTGGATGACCATTCTCCCCGCCTGCTTCTGCGCTGACACTATGTGGCCTCTGCCCTGGGGAGCCGCTGCCCACCACTCGGCCCCTTGCCTGGCCTTTCTTTCATTGTGGAGCACACACTCACCCACCTGCGGCAGCACCCCCTCTCAGCAGCTGAGTTTCCTCTTCTTCTCTGATTTGGGATCCCAGCCCTCCCTTTCTCAGAAACTGAGTGAGGTTTAGGTCAGTCTCCTGGGTGTTAGCGGGCCCTCCCCTGCCGGCAAAGGACTGAGACCATTCCCAGGCAGTCCTAGCTGTAGGCAAGGGCTGTGGGGTGAAAGGTGATATATAAATGTAAGGTGGTGATTATTTATTTGACAGGGACAGCTGCCTGTGGTAAAGAATGTGATCTAGTAATCCTTTTGTGAAAATCGGATCCGAGGCTCAGCATGCTGCCTGAAACAGCAAAGGCCGCCCTCCCCCACCCCACACTCACCCATTTCCTGGCATTCCTACAGGCCTGCACTGGGTGCCCCGTCATGGGTATGTGTGTGGCACACACGTGCACATACCCTCTCACTTAGCTTTTTTGGGTTGTTAACAGTTCACACAACCACTACAGGAGCTCAGTGGTGGTGTGATGTCACCGCCTAGCTTCCTTTGGGTCCCCACCCACATCCTCGGTCTGCCCTAAGAGCCGATGTCGCATTTAGTTGTCGTGTGTCCTCAGGCTCCTCCATCCCGTGACAATTCCTTGGCTTTTCTTGGACCCTGTGGCCTTGATGGTGTGGAGGGTCCTTCATCAGCTGCTGAGTGGCGTGTCCCTCATGCTGGGTCTGTCAGGCTCTTCTGGCGATGAGGTCAAGGTTACGCATTTTTGGCAAGGTTACCCCAGACATGATCCATGCTCTTCTCAGCGCACTGTCTGAAGGTGCACGTGATGCCAGCCTCTTGTGCTCATGGATGTTAACCTTGGTCACCTGGAGAAGGTGATATTGGCTGGGTATCTCCTCTGTTTTTCTCTTGGTAATTAATAAATGTCTTGTGAGGAGACACTTGGAGACTATACAAATACCATTTTCTCCTTGGACTTTCACCACTGATTTTAGCTTCCGCTCCGATGCAAGCACAGTGCATGGGCAGCAGCCTGTGGCATCCTCGAGGGACAGTGTTGTCCTCTGCTCGGGCATGAGGCCCTCCAGTGGGGACAATGCTTGCCCTATGCTCAGCACCTGTGGCCTCTCACATTTGCCCCTAGGTTCCTGAGATCACACCCACCTTCCAGAGTGGCCCGCTCCTTTGTGTCTGCCCTAACTGCGCTGGCCCATTCCCCTTGCCCTGTGTCCTCCACTAGGTAGTGCTTTCAGTTGGGAAACTACCTTTTCTGTGAACTTGTTTGGATTTGCTAGCTTGATTGGGAGCAGACCCACACCAGGACCCTTCTCCACCTGGAAGTGCCCAGCTCAGCTTGTTATAGGTGTTCTCCTTTGTACCTGGAGATAGAGGAACCCACATCTCAGCCCATCTTGCTGAGTTTGGGGCTGAAGACTCCCAACTACTTATGGGGAAACTGAGTCCCAGGAAAAGATTAGCATGCCTATCACTGCTGCGTCCAGATAGCACATATACAGCGTGGTCAGGAAGGGTAGGGACCAGGTGTCCTTAGCTTCCCATCCATCCTCTCTGCCAGAATCATCCTGTCCTGCTCTTCCCTCATTTTTCTGTCCAGATGGCTGGGGGAGGGCATGACTGGCATCAGCCAAGGTGATGTATGACTACATGGGGCTCTGAGCAGAGAGGGCTTGGACTATTAGGGGTATCAGGCTGGGAAATCGGAAATTAAAGGCCTGGTGCCACAGCCAGCAAACCTCCCCCTGGTGCAGTGTTGTGAAATCACCTGCAGTGGGGTCTATCAACACAGGCATGCTGGGGAAGGAAGGCCTCTTGGCAGGCGGGAGAGACAGATGGGCTGCGGGCACTGGGGCCTGGTGCTGAGCTTCTGTTGTCAGCTCCTGCTGGCACTATCACCAGAACCTCTCCACTTTGAAGCTGTGCCCTGGGCAAGCCAGCTGCCTCGAAGGCCTCAGTCTCCACATCTGTAAAATGAGAAGATTGGAACAGACCTCTGTGGCTTCTCTTGGCCTGGACATAGCCTAGATGGCTGACCTGTAATGGCCAGGAGTGTGGTGATGGGGCAGACAGGCCCAGGATGTGGCCCAACAGAGGAGGATGGCTTCCCTGTACGTTCCGGAGCCGCTGCCTTGCTGAGCTGCGCGGGGTCAGGAAGGCTTCTTAGAGACAGTGGTTTCTGGAAAGGCAGGAAAGAGGACTTTACTTCTTCCATAGTCCATTGGCACTCCGTCACTCCAACCACCCTCCGTCTTTCCTACAGGTACTTACTGTGCACCTGCTGTGTGCCAGGCACTGTGCACGGGCTGGGAACACAGCTACAAACAAGACTAGGGCCTCTCCTTTATGGAGCCTGAGATCTAACGGAGGAAGACAGGGGTAGGCGAACATCGCACAAACAACTAAGTGCGTTTGGCAGTTTCCAAAGCCTCCGTGCACTCTGCTCCTCTTCCTTGATTTTACTTACTTTGCTGTTCCTCCTTTCCGCCTTGTCCTGTTCCACCTGCTGTTTCATGGCCTTTCTTCACCTCTCCAGTGCTAAGACCTTTCTGAGATTTTGTCTAGAAACTCAAAAGCCCTTGGTCTTGGCCTTCATGCTTCTGTGTCTGGAGACCCCCCCAGGGCAGGGGAGTGGCATCTAATGCTCTCCCTTCCTCTGTTGGCCATGGACCTTCGGCCTCCGACAGGGTAATGGATAGTAAGTCTTGGAGTCAGACATTTGTGGGTTTGCATTCAGGCTGTGATCCTTGATAGCTCATCAAACTCACCTTCTCTGAGCCTTAGTTTCCTCACCTGGAAAATGTATTTAACTATACCTACCTGGCTGTGTTTTTGGGGATCAAATGGGAAAATGGACATTGAATTATGGTGGTGTGGTACCTTGACTGTAATGGGTGCTTGATTAGAACCAGCGTTTGCACCTTCCTTGCCCTCCACATGGGTTTGCAGTTAGAGTTCTGATTCTGGGGTGGGAGCAGAGGAGCTGCTGGCCCCTGTAGGTCATCCTTCAGTGGAAGCTGGGCATTGGAAGGGTGGCAGTGCTGGCTCTGGGACAAGGTGCAGACCTTGAGTGAGGAAAGGCCAGGAGACCCCAGGGACAGGAGAGAATGACAAACGTCCCATGCATCCCAAAAATGCAGTGTGGTGTGACAGCTGCCTGGCATCCTGCTGGACTGTGGGGCCTGGGAGACCCTCACTGAGGGGTGTACTGGAGTTGGTGGGCTTGCTGGAACCACCACTCTGGAAAATGGCCCCTCCTCTTCCAGGAGTGCCTTCCACCCACTCCCTGTCTCTTCCAGATTCAGCCGAAGCCATGCAGCTCGGGTGTCTTCAGTTCTGCCCCTGAAGGGCATCTTCTAAGCCGGTGCGGGGACAGTGGGGTTTCTCAGTTCTGCACCGCCCAGCACAGAAGCCACTGGTGGCACCAGGCTATCAAGCATTTGAAATGTGGCTAGAATGCCTGAGGAACTGAAGTTTTAATTTTATTTAGTTTTAGTTAATTAAAATGTAAACTTAAGTGGCCACGTCGCTGTGGCTGCCATGTTCTAAGCCAGAGGTTTTCGCCTGCAGTGTTGCCACACGCTGGTGGGTCAGCTTTGGTGTCTGGTGTGTTATGGGTGACTTGTTCTTGGTAAGAAATTCCTGAACCGTGTGGCTGGTTTACATATGTGGTGGGTACAGCTTGGCAGACAGAGGGCTGGCCCTTGGGAGTCTGAGCTGGGCACGTTGGGACCTTGGGTTGTAGGGTGTGGGCAGGGGAGCAGGAGGGGAGAACCTCAAAGGCCTCATTTATCTGGAAGATACTGCAGAACCAGGGGACATGTTTTGAGCAGTGATCCTCTTCAGAGGAAAGGGTTGAAGGGGACTCATCCCAAGGTTATTAGTCAAAAGACTGAGTTGGTTTCATAGATGCTGGAGATGTGATCACCCATTCTACAGAGGAGGAAACTGAGGCCCATCATACATTGGGCACTTATCACAACCCAGGATATGGTTCCTCTACTTACAAGAACTACCCTGTTACAGTAGGTTTTACCTCCTCATTTTACAGACAAGGCAGTCAGAAATCAAAGTCATGAAGTTTTTTAGTGAACCAAGATTGATCCCAGGCGTGTCAAGAGTCACAAGGTTAATTTGTGACAGAGCCCATGTCCGCTGTGCGTCAGGTCAACACTCCGCACGGCAGGTCGTTGCATGGCCTCCAGCCACGCAGGGAGGGGCTCAGAACGCCCAGCTTCTTCCTTCGGCTCCCATGGCCTGTGGGACAGCTAGTGGTGGGAGGGCCTTGCGTCCTCCATGGGTGGAGGGGGCACCAAGTTTACATGGCCGATGGCAGTGTGGGGCTGCCCGTGCCAGGGCCTGGAACACGTGGCTGCTGCTGAGTGGCCTTGCCATTTGTGGAATCCAGAGACACCTGTCTGCCTGAATGACCAGGAGGGGCAGGAGCAAGGTCAGGGGGAGCTGAAGGCTTACATTCCGCTCCTGGAAGAGGGGCGTGCAGAGGGGACCTGTCTCTCCTTCCTCTCCAGCTCTGGCTGGGACTCTGCCCAGGTGGGGGAAGGGACGGCCTCCCTCCCCCTCCCTCTGTCCAGCTGTTGTTTCCCCTCCCACCCACTGCAGCTGTCCCGGCTCCATCAATCTCATCCAAGGCTGGATGGGAGAAGGGGGCTGAGGGAAGAGGGGCCTCCTGGGCATGTCTGGCTCAGGTGACTGGCTTCTACCTCTCAGAGGTATCTCCCATTGCCTAGGGAGAGGGCTCAGAGTGGTGTGTGCCCCCTGGCTCCTGGGTAAACTGTGGGGTGTGGGTAATTGGCTTTCAGCCCCTCAGTGTTTGTCCCTCCAGGAGGGCCACTCATTTGTTGAAAAGAATAGGAATAAAATTATTCCTTCATCTCCACTTGGGACTCAGACCCCTGCTAACACTCCTCCTTGGTTAGCAGTTCTTAGCTCTATACAGTTTTCATGAATTAATAAGTGAATGGCCCCTCACCCGCTACCAGGACGGGGAGGTGGCTGCAGACTGAGATGTAGGGATGGGCTCTGTTCCTTCTGGCCAGATGGTGTGACATTGGTAAGATGCTAGGTTTGAGGGTCAGACTTAGGGTGCAGGAGCCATCCAAGGACACGTGTGCTCTGTCCTCCTGGTCTGGGCAGGCGGTGTGGGGACGGTGTGCTGGCATCAGCACTGCTGCAGCCAGACTGCTTGGCCTCATTCTCCCCACCGACCTTTTTTTTTTTTTTTTTTTAATCTAGCTAAATCCTTGAAAGCTCTAATACCCCTTGTTCTTCTGGAGCTAAAGGGAAAAGTGGAAAGAGGAAATAATACTCTTCCTGGCAGACCTCAGTTTGCCACCCTACAGAATGGGGAGAGGCATTGTCCCATTCACTCCAACAGGCAGCAGCATCACAGCATGAAAAGCTGATTTGAGCTCTTTGGAAAAGAGGCTCTAGGAGAGAGTCACTTATTTTGTTTTCATTTTGTAGCTTCATCCAGTCCCAGCACAGGACTGAATGGGTGTTAGCCAAGTAATATGCAGCAGTGGTTCCAGACCTGGCGTTGAGTTAGAGACATCTGGAGAGCTTTTTAATAATTCAGACTCCTGGGCCCTTAGCCCAGATCTTCTGAGTGATAACTGTGGGTGTGGGGCGGGAATCTGTATTTCGACAAGCTTTCCAGATGATTTCAATGCAAACTTTGGTTTGGGAAGGTCCAACTTCTCTGTATTTGAGGAGAAATCTAGGAAACAGATATTCATACGTGCTTTTCTGCAGCTGCCTGACATTTGCTCATGCATTCATTCACTGACTCATTCATTCAGCCAGCTGATGCTGAGTGAGTCCGCTGTGCCAGATGCAGCACTTTGGCAGAGGGTCGCAAGCAGAATTAGGTGGCGTGTTCTTCCCTGAGGGACTGCGCAGGCGGTTGGGGACCCAGACAGGCACAGCAACAGTTGTAAGACAGGGTGGGGGGTGTTGGGGATGCTCACTGTTTTTGACCAGCATTCGGAGAACCATGTGAAAGGCCCTTTGGTCTGTCTGAGCTCCTCTGCCAGAGTTATAGTCTCACCTCCCCTTTCTGCCTGTATTTGAGGAGGAAGGGACCTTGGCAAGCACCTCAGCCACCCCCTTATTCTTATAGAGGCACAGCTGATGCCCAGAGAGTTTAAGGGATTGACTAAGGACCCCAGTGAGCTGGGTTTTGTTGTTATTCAGGGAGGGGTCTGGGGTAAGGGAGCTTACTTTTGGAAAGACTGCCCCATGTTACCTTGAGTGGAGTATGGCATATCTGGGCTCTGGGGTGCAAAGAGAGGAGAGGGTGTCAGTCTGGGTTCCAGCCTGGTGGCCCAGGGTGAATCTCCTGACCCCCAGATTGCTTGTTTGCAGTGCTGGAATATCATACCCCCTTTGCCTCAAGGTCTTAGGGTTAGTGATAGCAGATGCTTGGACTGTGCTAGGCGCTCAGTAAATGCTAGTGTTTCTCCTCTGAAGTGATCATGGCATGATTTTGGCCTCGGTTTTCTGAGGCTTCCTTCTAGCTGGGGATTGCTGATTCCCACATAAGGGCTGGTTTCAGGGTGCCACTGCAGGAAAATGCTGTACCCCCTCGCCCTGTGCCTGACCTGGAGGAGCTCAGCCTCCCTGCACAGCCCCACGCAGATTGCCAGAGTGCTCAGAATGCCTTATTTCTTGGTTAGGCACCTTCATCCAAGCCTTTGTCCTTCCGCTTGACATTCAACTCTTAACATTTTTTCCCGGTGAAGTTCTTCCTCCCCTGCACAGTCCCCAGTCTCCAGTCCGCCTCTCTAGCCAGGGACACAATCGGATTGCAATTGCTAGCACTTCCTGGAGATCAGGTCCCTGGAGAGCTATAAAAGTCCAGGAGTGTTTCTGGCCACCTCTCCCTGCTGTTGCACACTCTCACACACCCACAGAGCTTGGGGCGCGCATGCGTGTGTGAGCTCGAAGGAGACCCTCATATTGCATTACCCATGTCACTAGTTTCTGGCTGCCAGTTTGAATTTCTTAAACGGATTTGCTGATTACAGGCTCTGGAGGGCTCCCCCCCCTGGATGTAATTGGGCACGGAGCCGTGGTGGGGTGGATTTGGGTAATGGCTGGGCTGCATGCCTCCCATTCTTTTCTCACAGGAAAAAGTGCCTGGAAATAACCCCATGGTGGGGGTTGCTCACAGGAGGAAGGGCTGGCTGCCTGCCACAGGCCTTTGCCTTTGGTCCTTCTGCACTCTCCAGCCCTCCCCTACCGACTCCCCTCCAGGCAGGTGCCACCAGCTGGCAGGCAACAGGGTTACAAATGCCCCTCAGTGGGTGTAATGACCCGACCAGCTGGGCTGCTCTCCTCCCATCCTTGCTGGTGGGACTGTGGCCCCCTGGGGACTTCCTCTGTAAACCCAGACCCTGAACAGAATAGGGCAGCAATGGATGGTATTCCTCTCATTCCTCCTTCCTCCCCCCCTTTCAGAATTGAAGCCAGTCTTTGGCATTGAAAAGTAAGAACCCAACAATCGAGTATAAGTGAATTTCCTTGCAAGTGGGATGCCTGCTGGATTTGGGGTGTGATTTGGCTGCATGGTTTAGACAATTCTTGGAGGAGGATTTTTCCTTCTCCAGCTCTCAGTCCTGTGGGGAATTCATGCTGGAAATCTCTCCTTGGGGAGTCTGATCAGACTGGAAAGTGTATGTAAGAGAGTTTCTCTTGCTGTTTTCCAAGGCACCTTTGCTCTCTGTCATACTTTACAGTAAGACAGCTGTCACCTCTAGCCCACCTGGAGGCCACCGTGGAGTCAGGTCTTCTGGTGTGCATGTGGCCGCATACTTAGCTCCCCACCCCTGGACTTTCCCTGCTCTGCCATGGACTGTGGCTTGGTTCCATGGGGCCCCACTTTTCAGAAGGTGTTTTGGTGGTCCTCCTGGTCTTGTGACACTCCTGCGTCCCTCGGCAAGCAGCCTCTTCCCTAGACCTGGCTCCTGAATCTCCAATGATGGACACGAAATGTGAATTGAAAAGAAAAGAATGAGTGAGAGAGAGAGAGGAGAGCTGGTATGGCTGCTTCCAACTGGAGGCCCTCCGAGCCTTCTCCTCTCCTCACCTGGCCCAGAAGACAGGGACCCTGAAACCACTGTGTAAACATCACAGCAGCAGAGGGTTATGCATGTGTGCCTCACGGGGTCCATCTAGAGGGGAGTGTGGCTTCTTGTATAGTTGTGTGGGGTGGTGGGGTGGGGGGCCTTCTTTGAAGCACTCCAGGTCTGCAGACTAATTATGTCATGCCTGGCCCCTGTGGGACCCCCAAAGGCCCTGAACAAAGGGGACATTTCCCACCTAACCCTCATCCTCATCTGCTTTTGGATTGCACTAGCTTATTTTAGGGGGAGGAGTGGGCTGAGTGTTAAAAAAAAATCTCATTGTGTAAATAATGCTGTGCAATAAGAGTACAAATCAAAAGAATGGGGGAAAAATACCTTACAAACCTGCCACCATGACAAATCAACTTTCCATTTTCTGTGATGTCTTCTGTCTGTATTTACTTGCAAACATAATTTTCACGTGGTTATGGTCATGCTGAATTTTTCATTTTGTTTGCTTTCTGTAATATTCTATCACAAGCTACATAATCATCACAATTATACTTTTACATATATATATATAGTAATCATTGAGTATCACTTTTCCCGTTGTTGAGCATGTAGTTTGTTCACATTTTGTAAACTTATTTAATGATAATAGCACAGGAAATTGCATTAATGTATATCAAGATATAGTGTTATTATTATATATGTGTGTGTGTGTCTCTGTGTGTCTCCTTTCTCTCTCTCTCTTTCTCCCCATTTTTAATTTTCTTAGGACGGGTCAACGAGCCAGGCATTCTTTCCTAGAGCAATGGGCGGTCTCATTCTGGGTTGTAAAATATCAGCTGAACTCAGGTGCCTGAGGGCAGCCATGGGATTTAGCTCAGATCTTGGTCTAAGGCTGTCCCTGCAAACTATCCTTGGGTAGGGGTCTGGGTAATACAGCCCCTGTTTTCGAGGCTAGCAGTAATACATAGCAGAAATAATTGAAGCTCTGGCTCTGAAGCCTGCTGGTCTGGGTACATAGATTCCGACTTGGTATGTTTAGCTCAGCGATTCTCTGAGTGTACTCTGCCATCTGCCCGTCCACATCTTGCCCTCACCCTGCGGGGTCTTGTGGTCTGAAATGACCACAGGCCCACCCTTCAGTTATATCCAACCAAATGATGCAAAGCTGCGAGCTCAGGGGCATGCACTGGGCTAGGGTCTGCGACAAATGCAAGACGGTGCACTCTGGACCTGCCGATCAGGCCCACCACATGTAAGCCTGGGAGTGCCAGATCTCCCATTTTCCAAGGGAAACTTGAACTCCCCATTTTGGGTTAAAATCTGATTTTTAGCTATTGGCAACAAATTTCAAAAGTTTAAAATCAGTCTTAATTTGATCTGCACTGTATCTTTGGTTCAGGGTGTCCATTTGTGATCCCCGCTGGGAATGCTGGGCACTGTGGTGGGGGCCAGAAGGAACACGAAGCTATAACATGAATAAAAATAAGGGAGGGGAGTGACTTGCACACAGAGTTACAAAGGAAGCATTCAGGATTGGTGACACAAGTGTGACGGAAGACAAGCCACTCGGGAAATGCCCGGGCAGGGACAGTTGAGTGTGTGGTGAGGGTTTAGGAAATTGTCACAAGGAGGTCTCTCCTGTAGTCAGAATGAAGTACTCATTCTCTGTTCACTGTTGTAGTCAGCAATGAGAGTGGATGTCTGTCTGTCTGTCTGTCTGAATCAAGCGGCCACATCTTCATTTTCTAGTCCTCTGGCAAGGCCTTTGAGAGGAGCTAGGCATCTGGTGCAAGCAGGCTTGAAGCACAGAGTTGGAACTGGGAAAACTGGATTGGTGGGTGCTGAGTAAATTGCCTTTCCTCCATTTTCCCATCTGTGCAGTGAGGAAAATTGTCCCCCTTAGGCAGTTAGCAAGTATTTATTGTAGGCACACTGGAGGCAGAGTTGCCAGGGGCCCCTCTCTCCTTCCTCCTCAGAGAGCTGTGGAGAAGATAAAGGGGGTCCGTCTGAGGTGCTTTGAACTCCTCAGGAAGAAGAAGGGACTTGAAGGCGCCGGCATCACTCCACGGCTCCTCCAGATGACAGCCCTGACGTATGGGTCTAGTGATACGTAAGAAATATGACTTGCTAGGGGAATAAACACCCTGTATTATTTATTACTTACTAAAAAAACGAAGCTTTCCTCAGCTGGGAGATTTCAGATCACTGACAATGTCAGGTCCAGTTTTCCTCTATTAGTAACACGTTGGTATCCTTCCCAGCCCATGTCAGGGCCTCAGGATGTTTGTCTGGGTGTATCTTTGGCCCTTTGGCCCATGACGACTACCGAATGGAAGGGATGTGGGCTTGCAGAGCGGAAAGGCTGTGCTATTCCTGAGCCCAGATCTCGTTGGGAGCAGCAGTTTGGAAGAGCGGCCTTGGTGCTGGACCCTGGCCTAGGCTTGATCCGCAGCATGCTGTGGAGCCCCTCCAGGCTGGGGGTGGCACAGGGGGCCCCAGAAGTCAGGGTGAGGGTGCTAATGGAAACACTGTCTCCTGAGAGAACAGTCTCTTGGAGTTGGGAACCAAGGTGAGACTTGGGCTTTGTGTCTAAAAGTTGAGTAGCATCCAGGGACCAAAACATCACGAGGAGGTGATACCGGGTTATCAGAGCCACAGGGCGGGGGTTGGGCTGGGCTTACTGGGGGGTATCTGGAGGAGGAGGGCCTGGGCCGATCCCAGTGGGAATGAGTTCTAGCTCACTTGAGGGCCATCACATTTTGACCTTGAGCACCTGCAGTGCCGATGAAGACAGTGTCCTTGCAGCAGTGAGGGCACAGATCCTCAGGGCAGGCAGGTGGTGGAGGGGAGAGCAGGTTTCCCTTTTCCCACTTAATCATGTAAGCGTGATATAGTTCAGGAATGTGCGTTTTGAAGCGAGACACATCTGGGTTTAGGCATAGCTTCCTGACCTTGACTAACCAGATTAACTTCTGGTCCCAGTTTCTCCATCTGTAAGATGGGGAGACTAGTACTTACCTTGCAGGGTGTTGTTCTGTAAGGGATAAAAACTGCAAATAGTGCCGGCACACAATGGGCACTGGCTACTGAATCACAGCTGAGACCTAAGAGGGGAAGTGCCTTGCTCACTCACGGCCACACAGCCAGTAAGGGGAGCATCCGGGTCTTGAACCTGTCAGGCTGTGCTCTCCCGTTCTCCATACGGACCTGGGCTTGCGCTCCTACCCCCATCAGATGCATGTCCAGCAGACATTGCAGGTGGGCACTGCTGCTGTCCAGAACGCATTGATGCCTGAATCCTCAGTTACAGGCTGTGTCCCTGCATTAGACGTGATTATAGGGCTCTGACAGAGCAGCACACCCTGAAAAGACGAGCAGAACTGTACCAGGGCTTTTGTTCACCAAGCAACTCCATTGTATCTTGCTCCCCTTCCCCCACTCCATTTATCTCCTAAAAAAAAAAAAAATGGAAAAGATGAAGGGCTGTCAGCACCAGATCACAACATGGGCTCTGGAGTTGGCGGCTTTTCAGTGCCTGCAGAAAGTTCCTTCCTCTCCTTGCTTTCCACAACTTCTTGCTTTTCTAAGTCTGATCAAGATAAACCTGAGAGAGCATCCCTAGAAGCAGGGCACTTCCTGCCTCCCTGCCTACTATTGGCTCTTTCCCTTCACCTCTCTGTTATCACCTCCCCTTCCTCTTAAGGCCTCATACACTGAATATTGAAATGGCTCCGGTCCCTCTGCTGGCTAGGTTAGAGCCACCTTTCCCTAGCGCTCTTTGGGGTGTCCCACATCAGCCCCAGAACCTTCAGTGGCCCTGGTACCTCAAGTCCATGCTTCTAAGTGTAGCATGCCAGGCTCTCCAGAATGTGAGCTCAGCCTACCTTCCTCTGTGCTTCCCCACTGCTCCTTGTATAGAGCATATGCTTCTGCTGCACTGGCCAACTTGCTGTTTCCTGAACACAGGTTTGGAAATTACCTGCCTTTGGTCACGTGGTTCCTTTTGCTTGGAAAGCCCTCACCCAGTGGAATCTGGCCCATTCTTCAAGGATTAGCTGAAGAGCCAGCTCTTCTATAAACTGCATATTGCTCAGGAACATGCTGCTATTTCGCCTGGCATACAACAGTTACGGACTTAATGTGGGCTGCACTCCCAGCCCCTCTGCTTGTCATTGAGCAGGTCTCTTCCAAGGCCTCCTCTGAGCGTTGATGTCTGCCCCCCTTTTCCCACATGCCATGGAGCGTATTTACCCTTAATTGTATATGAGCTAAGTTCTTAGGCATTTTTCTTTTTAGGTTTGAAGTTCTCTTATTTTTCCCATCATTGTTCAGTTTATGTGCCCTAGAGGCTAAGGTGGCTGGAGGAGGGTGTAGTAGAAAGAGCACCAGACCTTGGGTTCTCCCAGCTCTGCCTATGACCAACTCTGATTGGGGGCAAGTAGCACCCCTTCTCTGGGCCTCGGTTCTGTATTTGTAAAACAAGGGCTTGGACTAGCTGATCTCTAGGATTTGTGGATGGGATTTTAAAAAACTGTTGCATTGAGATATAATTCACATGCCATTAAAGTTCTCCTGCTGTTATGGGCTGAGTTGTGCCTCCCCAGTTCATATGCTGAAGTCCTAATCCTTTGTACCTCAAAATTGGCTGTATTTGGAAATAGGATCTCTAAAAAGGTAATTAAGTTTAAAGAGGTCTTTGGGGGTCCCTAATCCAGTCTGACTGCTGTCCTTTAAGAAGAGGAGATTGGGACACAGACACACACAGAGGAAGGGCCATGTGAGGACAAGGGGAAGGTGACTGTCTTCATGCCAGTGAGAGAGATTCAGAATGAAACCAGTTCTGCCGATGCCTTGATCTTGGGTTTCTAGCCTCCAGATCTTAAGAAAGTAAATTTCTGTATAATCCACCCAGATTTCTGCGGTACTTTGTTGTGGCAGCCCTAGCAGACTAATCTACCCATTTTGTGTAATCAGTGGTTTAGGATGTTCCCAGCATTGTATAACCATCACCACAATCTAGTTCTTGAACATTTTATCACCTCCCAAAGAAACTCCATACCCATCAGTGGTCATTTCTCATTTCCCACCAACCCTCACTCCGCATCCAGCCCCGGGCAATAGCGAATCCCCATTCTGTTTCTATGGACTTGCCTATTCTGGATATTTCTTATAAGTGGAGTCCTGAATAAAAGTTTCAAGGTTCATCCATGTTATGGCATATACTAGTACTTCATTTATTTCTATTGCTGAATAATAATTCACTGTATGGCTCTGCCATCTTTTGTTTATCCATTCATTACTTGATGGACATTTGAGTTGTTTCAGGTTTTTTTGGTTATTATTTAGTTATTATGAATAGTGCTGCAGTGAACATTTGTGTACGAGTTTCTGTGTGGACATGTCATCCTTTCTTTTGGTTGTCTACCTAGGAGAGGAATTGCTGGATCAAATGGTAACTCTATGTTTAACTTTCTGAGTAACCACCAAACTGCTTTCCTGAGCGGCTGTACCATTTTACATTCCCATTAGCAATGCCTAGAGGATTCCAATTTCTCCACAATCTTGCCAACATTTGTTATTGTCTGTCTTTTGTAGACAGCCTACTGGGTGTGAAATGGTATCTCATTGTGGTTTTGATTTGCATTTTTCTGATGATGATTAATATCAAGCATCTGTTCATGTACTTATTTGCCATTTGTATCTATCCTCTTGGGAAAAATATATATTAATATACTTCGCCTATCTTAAAGTTGAGTTATTTGTTTTAATTATTGAGTTATAAAAGTTCCTCATATATTCTGGATATAAACTCCATATTTGATAATATGATTTGCAAATATTTCCTCATATGCTATGGGTTGTCTTTTCATTTTCTTGGTAGTATTATTTGTAGCATAAAAGTTTTGAATTTTGATGAAGTTGAAGTTAACTGATTTTTCTTGTGTTACTTTTGCTTTTAGCATTGTATTCAGAAACTACTACCTAACCCAAGGTCACAGAGATTTTCTCCTATGTTTTCTTATAAGAGTTTTATAGTTTTAGCTCTTACATGTATCATGATCCCTTTTGAGTTAATTTTTGTATATGGCATGAGGTAGGGATCCAATTTCATTTCTTATATGTGGATGTTCAGCACCATTTGTTGAAATGGACACTGGAAGCAGCCCATCACCTGGGGATGGCCAGCATGGAGCCTGCCTGGGGCAAATGCTCTTGGTTGCCCTTCCCATTCTTCCTACAACAGGACCAACACACAGCCCCCAGCCCCTGCTTGACTGTCTTTTGTGTTGAGATTTTCTGATTCTATGTTTGTTTAGCTTGCTCATCACAACTTTCAGTGTTGTGTGCATGAGAATGCTAAATAATTGGTTTTGGTGATGATGAAGGTCAGAGCAAGAGGATGTGGGCCTCCACCCAGGGGTGTCCCTGGCTCGTGAGACCTGCTGGAACCAACAGCAGAGAAGTTAGCATCACTTCTTCCTGCCGGAGAGGCACTTGAGGGCCCCCGGGTCCATGTGGCATGGCTCTTCAGGGCCTGACTGGGCTGGGGAGGGGATGGTAGTGACTGACAACAACTGATGGGTTTTTGGGGAAGGAAGGAAAGAGCCCTGTCCAGCCTTGTGGCTCCTGTACTCCCACTCTGCCTTTAGGCCAGAGGAGGGCCGTGTTCTTTCCCCCTCAGTGCTTTCACAGCATTGCTAATAGGTCCCCTGGGCTGATTTAAGAGAAGTTAGCGAGACGGGTTGTGGTTATATCAGGCTCTGGGTGGCATGTCCCCCTTCTCTCACCAGGCCTCATGCTTCCCGGCATTACAGCTGAGGCAAAGGTTGAGGCACCGGGTAGCTGCTGGGTAGCCTGGCTGTGAGGACCTTAGGGGCACAGGCCTTCTCCTTCTACCCTCTGTCCACAATACAGAAATGGGAGGGTTGTACTAGACATTGGTGAACCTCTCCTGTGGGGCCCCCACTCTGTTCTGCAGGCTTATTCCCATCCTCTGCCTTGGTACCTGACTCGGTCAGCACAGACCACCCCATGCTTGCTTGGACTGCTCATTTCTATGTCCCCAGCATGTGGAAGCTGCCTGGCACTGTAAGTAGTTGTTGAATGAATGAATGAATGGCTTTCCATCTTGAGCTCAACCTGTTCCTTTTACCTCATTCTCCATTGCCCTTTGGCTGTCTTCTAAGGCCTATCAGCCATTCAAGGTTCAGCTTAAATATCTTGTCCATAAAGCCCTGCCACCCTTCTTGCCCCTGTAAGTGAATATGGGGATCGCTTCTCTTTTTAATCTTCTCTTCATTATGTTTCTACCTCTGTTTTGCCACTTGCCACACTCTGCCCTATGGTAAAATATTTGTGTGCATGTCTTAACCCCATAATTGAAACACAGGGCTGAGATAGGGACCTTGCTTTCTCCTTTTTGTGTTTTATTATTTTTCTGGGTCTGGATGCTGGATCTCTGCCCCTTGAGGTTAGTGTTCTGCCTACAGCTTGTGCTGCTTGGAGGATTTTCCTGGGTTTCACATCCTGGAGTAGGAAGTATCTTCAGGGACAGATGTCAGCATGTGGTGCACCCTGTCCATTGTGTATAGTTTGCATATCTCCATGTAGGGAGCGTCAGTGGGGCCACATTGCTAAGGTATTATGCTTGTCTCCTGGCAGGAAGAATTGGAGTAGATAATGCATCAGTGTTAATCCCTTGCTCTGCCCTGGAGGATACAGAAAATCTCCGGTGTAAGTTGCTGCCTGTGAATATCAGAGACTCACCTGCTGTTGTTAATGGGGTGCCTGTATTTCCCCCTCTGATTGATTAGGCACCTCTCCTCTGTTTTCACTGCACCTCCCCTGCCCCACACCCCCAGTTCCTGACCTGGAAGAATGCTGGGCTACAGAGGGCCTCTGGGCATGGGGGGTGTGAGTCCCTAATGAGAGAAAAGGGAAGGAGGGGATGGTGGTGACCTTGTGCTTATGTGGGGCTTTCTGTTTCCTGACGCATTTTCATGTAGATGTTCAGGCCCTCACAGCAGTTCTGGGAGAGGTTTCCACTGCTGTCTGAGGACACAGGGTCTGCGGAGCAGCAAGGAAGGTGACTTGTTCCTGAAGTGAGTAGCTTGGACAGGTGGGAAGTGTGCATTCCCTGGGATGTTGTATGGGTTAGGAGGCCAGACACGCTTTGCACATGGTGGTCATGTTGTCCAATAAATGAATAGCAGGCCCTCACTAAATAACAGTTAATTGAGACAAGGTCAGAGTTTTTGGATTTTACTCCCAACTCACTCTGGTCTCTTCATTGTCTGACTCAGTTTCTTCTCTTCCCCATAGGGAGATCCACTCTGCCTGGCCTGTGCACATGTCCCAGCCTCCAGAATGAGCCCCAGAGATTTTGGGGCAAGGAGATGCAGAGAGTTTGTCCTGGGAGTCCATGTGGCTTAGTGACTGGTTGGCAAATTCTAAACTACAGATGCTCCCCTGTGGCTTTAGGCGGGTGTTGCTTATTGAACACAGCACTCTTTCTTCGGGGACCCTGTGCACTCAGTCCTTTTCAGTGTAGCAGTCCAGATCATCACAACCCAAGCCAAGGAGGCATTTAAGATGCCAAGTAGGATTTATCTCGGGACAGTAGAAAGAGCATTAGGCTGAGGGTCTGGGGACCTCACCATCCTGCCTTGTGATGTTGGGATAGTCCCTGGATATTTGGAGCCCTGAGCTGAATGGTCTCTCAGGTCCCTTATAGCCCCGAAATGCCAGGCTTCTGTGGTTCCCTTGGGTCGGGAGGGGCCCATCCTCGTGTATGTAGCCTGGCCACAGAGGGGTGGAATTAACCGCCGGGGTCAGCGAGGTTGCAGAGCTCAGGAAATGCCTCTCTGTGATCCGTATTTGGTCCAGGGACAGGTGGTGGGGCCTGGAGGAGGGGAAATTGACTCACAGTCTCAGGACTCAGGAAGGCAGGCCTAACTCTGCTGCCTTTTTTCCTGATGGAATGCACGTCTTTAGGTGGAGTCCTCTGTGCATTTAGATCTTAGCAAAGAAGCTGGACCCTGTGAGTTAACTCTCCCAAGTCAAGTACGGGGCACTAATCCCATAATCTGCTCTGTCTGTTATCAGGGAGTTTGCTGGGAATCAGGGTTCACTTGCCCACTCTTCAGTGGACCATTAGGAGATGCTCGTCCATGGGCAGGCAGGTGCTCTCTGGACTTGTATCATGGCCTATGGGAAATTACTTCTTTGAGCATTATTCCTCCATGGTTTCTCGCTTGGTGAGGGAGTCCAGAAATATTTAAAGTGTAAGTGAATCAGTTGCTCTGTCAGCACAGTGAAGCAGGTGAGGATCATGGAGTGTTTCTCCCCACTGTACAAAAGGAGATACCGAGGCTCAGAGGGGGTCGCTGGCAAAGCTGTGACCAGAGGGAGCCAGAGGGAGAGGCCTCCAGCCACAAGCTCACAAGGCTGCAAGTGAGCTTAGTCTATCTGTCTGTCTGCTTGTGAGGCGCCCGTGAGATTAGCCACTGAGCAGAGGTTTTATTTACGATGGCGCCTAGAATTCCCATCCTGCTGCTTGCTGGGAGCTGCGGCCGTCACTGGTGCTGCCAGCTCCCAAGGGCGTCTTAAGTCTCCTAAGTAATCTGCGTGTCTGCCCTATTAGAAGGCAGCCTCGCGCAGAGGACCATCCTTAGGGAGTGGGATCAGCACAGGGCTCAGACTGGGCCCAGCGTTTCCCAGGTGTGGGGCGTAAGCTTCCTCTAGCAGGGCTGGGGAGTTAGACGTCTGAGTCTCTGTTACCATCAGAACACTCTAATTTGGTCATTTGTTGTAATAGAGCAGATGTAGTAATTTGGGTTTCATGACTCCTCTTGATTAAAATGGTTGAAATAAGGATCTAACATGGGCAAGACACAGTATTTTAATAATATTCAAGCAGTATTAAGTAATATAAGCCTAATGTAGGTTGTAATTTTTTTCATTAACTTCAATTTAGTGGACATTTATATTTTGATTTGTAATGTGTTTAGTTCATAAAAGTTGTCACATTGCTTTCATTAAACAAATGCTCCATATTTTTTTATTTTTCACTAGTTCGGGAAGGATTTCTTATTACTGATTAATGAGGTTTTACTAAGAATAGGATCAAAGCATCATACAGTCTTGAGCTGCACATTTCCCTAGAGATTATCTCATATTCTTCATTTTAGAGATGAAAAAACTGTAGGTCATTACACACACTCACAGATGATCTTTTCCATGAAGAGCTCCCTTAATATGCAAAGGGCTACGGGGTACACAAAAGGGACAGAAATGGAACATTATTATAGCTTTTATTGAGGTATAGCATACATACATAAAAACACAGCATTCAAGGAACTTTTATGAAGAGGACACATTGGTGGGAGGGGCCAGTACCCAGATTAAGAAAGAGAAGGTTATCAACATCCTGTGAAGTACCCCTTTGCCCCCTTCCAGCCATTACCCCTGGTCAGGGTAACCACCATCCTCACTTCCAATCACATGGATGTGTTACTGAGCTTCACATCAGCGGAATCATACAGGATGGCTCTTCGGCCTCTCTCCCACAATGTTTTTGCCTGGAGATTCATCTGCGATGCTGACTGAGTCACCTCTGGGGCCTTGGCTGGCGTCTCCTGGGCAGGGGCTGGGGGTGCCTTACCCCAGACCTGTGGAGCCCCCATCAGGGGCAGTTTGCTTGCTTGCACGGGCTGCTCCCTGGGCCCATCCCACTGCCTCCTTCGGGTGCTCTGGGCCTGATTCTGCAGGGTCAGGTCATGAGCATCTATCCTTGTGGGGAGTGAGGTCAGCAGGGGTGAGGGCCTTTGTGGACGAAGGCATGGCCTGGGGTGATTCCCCCATATGGCTCCAGGGAGCCCCAGGGAGCAGGGGAGGAGCAGCCCCAGGAGGCAGCCGTCCTGTCACACATAATGCACCAGAAAGCCCTATGGAAACCCTGGCTTGGGAAAGCCCAAACCCCATCCTGCTTGGCCCCCCGCATGGCAGGCATAGCGTCAACTGTCCTTGGCCGAGAACCACTCATCACTCCTTATCGCCAGAAAAATCTCATCCCTCTACGCTGCACCAGCTCCTTCCAGATGCTTCAAACCTATTTAGTTGATAAGGTCTTAATAAAATTTCCCCTCTGGCCCTCTTCTTTATGCCTCCTTCAATTAAAACAAGAGCCAGCATGTGTGTGCTCCCTGTATGTGCCTTCCAGCTGCCACAGGGGCTCTTGCTTCTACCCGGGGCCTTTCAGCCCAGCACACAGCAGAGCGCGTGTGCACCAGCCGGGTGCAGGAGGACATGAGGCTGGGGGTGGGCAGCCAGAGCAGGGCGAGTTTCCTGAGGCCTGTCTCTCCCGCCCCTCCCCAGTCCCCTGCTCTTTCTTACCTCCTTCTGTCTGGGAAATCATTACTTACTCAGGCAGTGCTGTGTCCAGTCTGTTCCCCAGTGGACACCTCAGCAGAGGTAACAGGGGTTGGGGATGAATTGGGGTCTGGGTGGGGAGCGTTTGGTAAATCTCAACTGTCTTCCCAGGTGAGGCCCTGCCCCTCCAGGAAGTCAGGGCGACTCCCCGCCCCTCCTTCCCTGTGTGTCTCTAGCTGTAAAGTACTTGTTGAGCAAATGAGTGAATCAGGTATGGTCCGTTACCGGGCCCGCCTCCTCTCCTGGCCAGCAAGGCGTGCAGATGGATGAGCTCAGGTTTGGACGTGACTCAGGAGGAAGGTGGTGGAGGAATAGAGGGTGGTGATCTCATGTGGTATTAAAGCTGGGAACAGGAAGTACGCACACTTATCTTGTCATTTCTTTCCTCGTGCCAGACCCCCTGGCAGCAGTCTGCCTGGATGGAACTCTGTGGAGTCAGAGGAGAGAAAACGCTCCATTGTCACCTGCTTATGAGTTTTCACTGACTATTCCAGCCACCAGAAGGGGGTACTGGAGAGGGTAATCGCCACGTGGCTGCCTCCCTCCCTGTGAAGTGCTGTGCCTTCCCTTGTGGTGAGCGGAAGGTACTCACTCTGTTTCAGGTGGTCAGGTGTCGCGACCCTTCAGGGACCGAAGCAACACGCCCAAGGTCTTGATTCTTCTCTAGGCTTTATTGTCTAATCTCTCACGGTGGTTACAGCAGTTGTCGGGAAGCTCCCCTCCCTCCTGGCGGGCTCCCTTATATTCAGTCACCCAACCAATCCGGGACAGTATCATGCGTGACCTTTAAGCGGATAGGTGTCACGCACCACTCTAAGCGGGCAGCACGAGCTGTGCACGGGTACGGAAGTCTGCTGGGCCAATCCCCAACAGGGAAGAGGGGAAAGGGTGGTGAGCAGGAAATGGGCGCCATCTTTACGGCGTTGTTCAGCTAGAGTGGGGCTCAGCCTCGGCCATAGGCCTGGCCCCCACATCTCCCCCTTTATTGTTTTATAACCAAAGTGCTGTCGGGATCATGCCTGTCTTAGGTCGTCCGGAGTCTGCGGCATTCTTACCTGTCCTCAGGCAACAGACAGCTTAGGTCTGCGCCCTGTCTTAGGTTGATATGTGCAGCTCCCGATCTTACCCGTCCTTGACTACTGATCCAGCATATTAAGCCATACTCTAGGGGAGATGCCTTCCTCTAGCGCTGCCATGGCCTGCAACAGGACCTTCCGTTCTCCCCGTTGCTGTTTTTGTAACAGACTTTCCTCCCAAGCAGGAGAGGCCCACAATTAGCAATATTCCTATGACACCTACACCTGACCAGGCTTTGGTGGCGTTTAACATCTTGCCTAACTGTCTGGACAAGTTGGCAGCTTTAGAATAATTATGAGAAGGAATACCAGTAATACACCCTCATATACACAGCCCACAGACAAAACCTCCCCCAAGAGGTCAAATTGTTCTTGAAGAAGGTTCCTGCGTTGGTTGACCAAGGCCATCCCATTCTTAAAATGGCCGTTGATGATGTTCTGCGTTGTCATTGCCGAGGCAGTGGCCTGGGACAGACCATTCAGCGTCTCTGCCGTAGGAATGGTGATAGTCAGCGCGGCAGTGGCTGCAGCTGCAGCTCGGCTCCGCCATCGCCTGCTGTAGGATCCACGGCAGGAGCAGAAGCAGTGCGATCATCTTGTACCTCCGCTCCGGGGTTTTCCACTCTGCGTATCAGACGTTCAGGCACCCAAACGGGGTTCTGCTGGTCCTGTGGAAAAACACAAACCGAGCCTCGGGTCCAGATTATCACTGGGTCCGGGCCTTTCCATGTTCCTTCCAACACATCCTTCCACAAAACTTTAGGCATGTGTTTTGGATTGGATTGTTGGCCGTGTCACTCTGCTGCACTGCGGCCATTTTTGTCCAATGTTAAAAAGTTTAAAATGAATAATATGATGTTTAATTTGTCTCTGGGGGATCTAAAGTCTTCTCCTATTCCCCCTTTTTGTTTATATAAGGCATTCTTGAGGGTGAGGTGAGTGCGTTCCACCATACCCTGACCCTGAGGGTTGTCTCTAGCTCCCTGCTGCTCTCATGACACAAAAGGATGTCATCCATATAATGATAGATGATTATCAGGGGAAACTGTTTCCTGACAGTTTGTAAGGCCTTCTTTACATACACATGGTGGGGCTATTAGCCATGCCCTGTGGCAGTAAACCTTTGACAGTCTTTGGGGTGAAGCGGGATGGAGAAGAAACAGTCTTTGATACTTTTTCCTAATTACAAAAATAGGTGTTCCATGGCGAGGTAGAGGGCTGGAGGTGACCAGCTGCTATCTGTTCTTGTACTAAAGTGTGGGCTGCTTCCTTCTTTTCTTTGGTGAGGGGCCACTGAGGTACCCACACAGGCCTTTTTAGGCTGTTTTCCCTCAGTGGCCCCGAAGAAAAACCCAATCCTGGTCCTCCGTCCCCATCCTCTCTCTAAAGGGGGAAGTATCCTAGTTATGATTTAGATGGACTACGTCGCTAATTCCGCGAACCTTTTGATTTCGTCGCCACTCTGCGAACCTTTTGATTTCGTCCCCGCTCTGCGAACCTTCACTGGCGCCTCCTCGTTCCATATATTATAATAAACAATGTCACAAACACTAACAGGACACACACACTACACATAAACACCCACCGCAACTGCCTGCCGTCTGCCCTGCCACGTATACTTTCAGTTTACTCGCCGATCCACTCACCCTCCTCAGTTCCCTCTCCCGGTCTGGCCAGCCGACCGAACGGCGTCCAGCAACGTTCCTGAAGAGTTACAGGCTCTACTTCATCGGCAGGCGCCAGGGTCAGCGGATCAGGTCGCGACGAGGTTTAACGATTCCCGGGGTTTGGCAC
The DNA here is from genome assembly GCF_040802235.1 of Manis javanica. Classification (NCBI taxonomy): domain Eukaryota; kingdom Metazoa; phylum Chordata; class Mammalia; order Pholidota; family Manidae; genus Manis; species Manis javanica. The sequence goes on along the minus strand of NC_133170.1, from coordinate 29,041,478 downwards.
CACTTGTCGCGACCCTTCAGGGACCGAAGCAACACGCCCAAGGTCTTGATTCTTCTCTAGGCTTTATTGTCTAATCTCTCACCGTGGTTACAGCAGTTGTCGGGAAGCTCCCCTCCCTCCCGGCAGGCTCCCTTATATTCAGTCACCCAACCAATCCGGGACAGTATCATGCGTGACCTTTAAGCGGATAGGTGTCACGCGCCACTCTAAGCGGGCAGCACGAGCTGTGCACGGGTACGGAAGTCTGCTGGGCCAATCCCCAACAGGGAAGAGGGGAACGGGTGGTGAGCAGGAAATGGGCGCCATCTTTACGGCGTTGTTCAGCTAGAGTGGGGCTCAGCCTCGGCCATAGGCCTGGCCCCCACAGTCAGGGACTGGTCAGCCTTGGGCCAGGGGAAGATCTGGATGACGTCAGCACTCTGCGAGGAGATGTGGGCAAAGACCCTGACCTAGGAGGTCAGGCAGAGAAGAGGGCATTCCTGTGATCTAATGGAAAGACCTTGACCTGCAAGTGAGAAGCTCTGGCTTCTGTTTTAGTGATTCGTTTGGTGTCCTTGGATAATTCCCTATCCTCCATGTCTCAGTTTCCTCATATGTCAAGTGGCAATAGAGGTGCCTGCTGTCCGCAGCACCCAGAGTACGGGAAGGACCGTGTGAGCTGACACTGGCAGCCAAGGCACAGTGAGAGTGCTGTCCACAGTAATGCATCAGTGTTGATGATAAGTACCGTAAACACTGAGAGCCGTGGTGGTGAGTGATTTCAGCCAGAAAGGTCTGTACATCCGGGGCCGTACATGCAGAGCCTGGCATTTGGGAGCTACTTCCAAGTCAACTAGCTTATTGAAGGAGTAGAGGCATGGCGTCTGGAGGCAGTTTTGAACAACATTTGCAGGAGGAAAGAAGACTGTCAGACATCACAGTGGGCAGGTGACTTCCTGTTGACAGGAAGTAATTGGGAAGGTGGTGGTCCTGGAAGAAGGTGGTGGGGAAGGAGGCAGGAACACTGAGATGTGCCCAGTTCCCTGAGTCAGACTGAGCCTCCCCTTGAGCCTGCTTATGGGGTCATTTCTGGCCTCATCTTGGGAGACAACACGGCGATCTAAGAGCTCTGCTTTAAGAGTCAGAAGGCGGTGGGGAGGAGGGTGCGCTGTCCTGGACCTGTCTCTGTTGTTTTCTAGCTGCTGTGAGCTTGAGCAAAGCCTTTGCTCTCCACGTCCACATCCTTCCTCTGGGAACCATGCTGCCCATTTCACAGGGTTGCTGTGACGATTCAGTTAAGCCAAACAGCCTGGAAATCAGAAGGCGCTCAATAAATGCCACTTACATCTGACTCTTTCCATTGTATGATGTTTGCAGGGAATGTTCCAGAGCCATTTGACACACCCATATTGGTCCATGCCAGGCTCAGTATTTTCCTTCCTTTCTGTAGAGACAGACTGTGTCCTCTTTGTATCCCGGTATCATGCAGCATGGATTTTGCATGTAATGTATATTCTTGGGGGAAGAAACCCCTCAAATTCAAAAGCAACTTTTATGGAGAAACCTCTAGAAGCAGAGATCTTTCCTTCCTTGTCATCAAAATTTCATTCCTGGAAACAAAATCTGATTTATTTGTGGATTAGTGGATCTGTGTGGCATAGAGAAGGGATTATTGCCAGGGAGGAGTGGCCTTGGGCAAGTCACTTGGCCCTGCCTATAGAGTACCTCACTTATCGCATAAGACAGATGCGTGGATCAGGCCTCCCCATCTGAGCCAAGTGGGAGTGTTAAGATGATGTTCTGGGCCCCGAGTGGAGGGAGCGACCGGCATGGCAGTGGCGCCTGCTGGGAGAGTGGCCAGGTAGGGCTTCCTCGTAGGGCAGCGCACCATCACTCAGTGGGCCAGGACTCCCGGATCGTTTGCTCTAAAGTCTCTTCTGTTTCAAAAGTTCTTTGACTTGCAAAATCCTGGGATCAGATTGCTGCTTAGATGACTGATAGATCTTAACAGCACTGAACAGTGCACTTGTGGCCACCCCAACCCCATCTCCTTTGTAGAACAACCAGCATCCATCTCCTTCTCACTACTTCCACTGCTACAGCCTTGGTCCAAGGCACCATCTGTCACTTCTTGCTTGGACTGTTGCCGTAGCTGCCTAGCTTGTCTCCCTGGCTCCACCCTTACCCAGATGTGCTGCTGAGACTTCCCCTAATGCTGATGCTTGGCTGCCCTCCTCACCCCATGTATCCCTTGGTGTCCCTTGTCCATGTCTATTTTTTTTTAAGCATAGTACTTTTTAAAAATTTATTTTGGTATCATTAATATACAATTACATGAGCAACATTGTGGTTATTAGATTCCCCCATTATCAAGTCCCTACCACATACCCCATTACAGTCACTGTCCATCAGCATAGTAAGATGCTATAGAGTTACTACTTGTCTTCTCTGTGCTATACTGCTTTCCCCATGCCCCCACACCCTACTACATTATGTGGGCTAATCACATGCCCCTTTTCCCCCTTATCCCTCCCTTCCCACCCATCCTCCCCAGTCCCTTTCCCTTTGGTAACTGTTAGTCCATTCTTGGGTTCTGTGAGTCTGCTGCTGTTTTGTTCCTTCAGTTTTTGCTTTGTTCTTATACTTAACAGATGAGTGGAATCATTTGATACTTGCCTTTCTCCGCCTGGCTTATTTCACTGAGCATAATACCCTCTAGCTCCATCCATGTTGTTGCAAATGGTAGGATTTGTTTTCTTCTTATGGCTGAATAATACTTCATTGTGTATATGTACCACATCTTCTTTATCCATTCATCTATTGATGGACACTTCAGTTGCTTCCATTTCTTGACTGTTGTAAATAGAGTAATTGATTACTCTATTGTAAATGATTACTGTGGCTTTGTAGAAGAGATTGAAGTTGGGAAGTAAGTGCTATGATAAACATAGGGGTGCATATGTCTTTTTGAAACTGGGTTCCTGCATTCTTAGGGTAAATTCCTAGGAGTGGAATTCCTGAGTCAAATAGTATTTCTATTTTGAGTTTTTTGAGGAACCTCCATACTGCTTTCCACAATGGTTGAACTAATTTACATTCCCACCAGCAGTGTAGGAGCATTCCTCTTTCTCCACAACCTCTCTGACATTTGTTGTTGTTTGTCTTTTAAATGGTGGCCCTCCTAACTGGTGTGAGGTGATACCTCATTGTGGTTTTAATTTGCTTTTCTCTGATGATTAGCGATGTGGAGCATCTTTTCATGTGCCTGTTGGCCATCTGAATTTCTTCTTTGGAGAAGTGTCTGTTCAGATTCTCTGCCCATTTTTTAATTGCGTTATTTGTTTTTTGTTTGTTGAGGTGCGTGAGCTCATTGTATATTTTGGATGTCAACCCCATATTGGATATGTCATTTATGAATATATTCTCCCATACACTATGATGCCTTTTTGTTCTACTGATGGTGTTCTTTGCTGTACAGAAGCTTTTTAGTTTGATATAGTCCCACTTGTTCATTTTTTGCTTTTGTTTCCCTTACCCATGGAGATATGTTCATGAAGAAGTTGTTCATGTTTATATTCAAGAGAGTTTTACCTATGTTTTCTTCTAAGAGTTTTATGTTTCATGACTTACATCCAGGTATTTGATCCATTTCGAGTTTACTTTTGTGTATGGGGTTAGACAGTAATCCAGTTTCATTTTCTTACATGTAGTTGTCCAGTTTTGCCAACACCATCTGTTGAAGAGACTGTCATTTCCCCATTGTATATACATGGCTCCTTTATCATATATTAATTGACCATATATGCTTGGGTTAATATCTGGAGTCTCTATTCTCTTCCACTGGTCTATGGGTCTGTTCTTGTGCCAGTACCAAATTGTCTTGATTACTGTGGCTTTGTAGTAGAGCTTGAGTTGGGAAGTGAGATCTCCCCTGCTTTATTCTTCCTTCCCAGGATTGCTTTGGCTATTCGGGGTCTTTCATGGTTCCATATGAATTTTAGAACTATTTGTTCCAGTTCATTGGAAGAATGCTGTCGGTACTTTGATAGGGATTGCATTGGATCTGTATATTGCTTTAGGCAGGATGGCCATTTTGACAATATTAATTCTTCCTACCCAAGAGCATGGGATGAATTTTCATTTATTAGTATCCTCTTTAATTTCTCTTAGGAGTGTCTTGTAGTTTTCAGGGTATAGGTCTTTTACTTCCTTGGTTAGGTTTATTCCTAATTTTTGATGCACTTGTGAATGAAATTGTTTTCTTGATTTCTGTTTCTGCTAGTTCATGTTTGTGTATAGGAATGCAACAGATTTCTGTGCATTAATTTTGTATCCTGCGACTTTGCTGAATTCAGATATTCTAGTAGTTTTGGAGTGGATTCTTTAGGGTTTTTTATGTACAATATCATGTCATCTGCACACATTGACAATTTGATTTCTTCCTTACCAATCTGGATGCCTTTTATTTCTTTGTGTTGTCTGATTGCCGTGGCTAGGACCTCAAGAACTATGTTGAATAAAAGCAGGGAGAATGGGCATCTGTGTCTTGTTCCTGATCTTAGAGGAAAAGCTTTCAGCTTCTCACTGTTAAGTATGATGCTGGCTGTGGGTTTGTCATATATGGCCTTTATTATGTTGAAGTACTTGCCCTCTATAACCATTTTGTTGAGAGTTTTTATCATGAATGGATGTTGAATTTTGTCGAATGCTTTTTCAGCATCTATGGAAATGATCATGTGGTTTTTGTCCTTTTTGTTGATGTGGTGGATGATGTTGATGGATTTTTGAATGTTGTACCATCCTTGCATCCCTGGAACAAATCTCACTTGATCATGATATATGATGTTCTTGATGTATTTTTTAATTTGGTTTGCTAATATTTTGTTGAGTATTTTTCATCTATGTTCATCAGGGATATTGGTCTGTAGTTTTCTTTTTTTCTGTCTTTGCATGGTTTTGGTATTAGAGTGATGCTGGCTTCATAAAATGAGTTTGGAAGTATTCCCTCCTCTTCTATTTTTTGGAAAATTTTAAGAAGTATGGGTATTATGTCTTCTCTAAATACCTGATAAAATTCAGCGGTGAATCCATCTGGTATGGTGGTTTTGCTCTTGGGTAGTTTTTTGATTACCGATTCAATTTCTTTGCTGCTAATTGGTCTGTTTAGATTTTCTGTTTCTTCCTGAGTCAGTCTTGGAAGGTTGTATTTTTCTAGAAAGTTGTCCATTTCTTCTAGGTTATCCAGTTTGTTTGCATATAGATTTTCATAGTATTCTCTAATAATTTTTTGTATTTCTGTGGGGTCCATCGTGATTTTTACTTTCTCATTTCTGATTCTGTTTATGTGTGTAGATTCTCTTTTTTTCTTCATAAGTCTGGCTAGGGGTTTAATCTAATTTGTTTATTTTCTCAAAGAACCAGCTCTTGGTCTCATTAAGTTTTTCTATTGTTTTATTCTTCTCAATTTTACTTATTTCTTCTCTGATCTTTATTATGTCCCTCCTTCTGCTGACTTTCGGCCTCATTTGTTCTTCTTTTTCCAGTTTTAGTAATTGTGACTTTAGACTATTCACTTGGGATTGTTCTTCCTTCTTTAAATAGGCCAGGATTGCTATATACTTTCCTCTTAGAACTGCCTTCGCTGCATCCCACAGAAGTTGGGGTGTTTTGCTGTTCTTACCTTTTGTCTCCATATATTGCTTGATCTCTGTTTTAATTTGGTTATTGAACCATTGATTATTTAGGAGCATGTTGTTAAGCCTCCATGTGTTTGTGAGCCTTTTTGTTTTCTTTATACAATTTATTTCTAGTTTTATACCTTTGTGATCTGAGAAGTTGATTGGTAGAATTTCAGTATTTTTGAATATACTGAGGCTCTTTTTGTGGCCTAGTATGTGGTCTATTCTGGAAAATTTCCATGTGCACTTGAGAAGAATGTGTATCCTACTGCTTTTGGGTGTAGAGCTCTGTAGATGTCTGTTAGGTCCATCTGTTTGAATGCATTGCATTCTATTTCCTCCTTGAATTATTTTAGTATTTGTGTTACATATGTAGGTGACCCTGTGTTTGGTGCATAGATATTTATAATGGTTATATCCTCTTCTTGAACTTACCCCTTTATTATTATGTAATGTCCTTCTTTGTCTCTTGTTACTTTCTTTGTTTGAAAGTCTATTTTGTCTGATACAAGTATTGCAACACCTGCTTTTTTCTCCCTATTGTTTGCATGAAATATTTTTTTCCATCCCTTCCCTTTTAGTCTGTGTATGTCTTTGGGTTTGAAGTGAGTCTCTTGTAGGCAGCATGTAGATGGGTCTTGCTTTTTTTTCCATTCTGTAACTCTGTGTCTTTTCATTGGTGCATTCAGTCCATTTATATTTAGGGTGATTAATGGTAGATATGTACTTACTGCCATTGCAGGCTTTGGATTCATGCTTACCAAAGGTTGAAGGGCAGCTTCTTTACTATCTAACTGTCTAACTTAACTCACTCATATGCTATTATAAACACAGTCTGATGATTCTTTATTTCTCTCCCTTCTTTTTTTTCTCCTCCACTCTTCATATGTTAGGTGTTTTATTCTGTACTCTGTGTTTCCCTTGACTGATTTTGTGGATAGCTGATTTTATTTTGCTTTTAGTTAGTATTTGGTTGGTCTACTTTCTTTGTGGTGGTTTTATTTTCTCTGGTGATAGCTATTTAGCCTTAGGCATACTTCCATCTAAAGAAGTTCCTTTAAAATACATTATAGAGATGTTTTGTGGGAAGTAAATTCCCTCAACTTTTGCTCATCTGGGAATTGTTTAATCCCTCCTTCAAATTTAAATGATAATCTTGCTGGATGCAGTATTCTTGGTTCAAGGCCCTTGTGTTTCATTGCATTAAATATATCATGCCTTTCCCTTCTCACCTTGTAAGGTTTCTGTTGAGAAGTCTGATGATAGCCTGATAGATTTTCCTTTGTAGGTGATCTTTTCTCTCTCTCTGGATGCTTTTAATACTCTGTCCTTGTCTTTGATCTTTGCCATTTTAATTATTATATGTCTTGGTGTTGTCCTCCTTGGGTCCCTTGCATTGGGAGATCTGTGGACTTCCATGTTCTGAGAGACTATTTCCTTTCCCAGATTGGGGAAGTTTTCAGCAATTATTTCTTCAAAGACACTTTCTATCCCTTTTTCTCTCTCTTCCTCTGGTACCCCTTTAATGCGAATATTGTTCCATTTGGATTGATCACACAGTTCTCTTAATATTCTTTCATTCCTGGAGATCCTTTTATCTCTCTCTGCCTCAGCTTCTCTGTATTCCTGTTCTCTTATTTCTATTCCATTAACAGTCTCTTCCACCTCATCCAGTCTGCTCTTAAATCATTCCATTGTTTGTTTCATTTCTGTTATCTCTCTCCTGAATTCATCCCTTAGCTCCTGCATATTTTTCTGTAGCTCTATCACCATGCTTACGAATTTTATTTTGAATTCTTTTTCAGGAAGATTGGTGATTTCGTTCTCACCAAGCCCTCTCTCTGGTTTTTGAGGGATTTGGGACTGAATGAGGTTCTTCTTCCTTTTCATGGTGGTGGGAGTGGTCACCAGTGAGTGGCATATGTGTCAACTAGGAGAACAAAGCTCCTTCCTGCTTGCTGGTCGCCTTGCCTTTCTCTGCTGTCTGTGCCAGTTAACCGCATACAGGGAGCAGCCTCTGGGTTAATCCCCTGAGCTGCCATGGACAGGATGGCCTTCGAGATGGCCTGGGGCAATGGCAGAGGTTGCAGGCCTGCAGCATGTGTTCTGCCATAGAACAAAGCCTCTTTATGTCTCCTGGTCTCCACGCCCATCTCCACTGTCTGAGCTGGTCAACCATGCGCAGGGAGCTGCCATGGGCTGGGCGGCCCTCAGGATGGCCTAGGGCACTGGCAGGGGTCGCAGGCAAGCAGTGCATGTTCTGCCCCAAGAACAAAGCCCCTTTGTACCTCCTGGACTCTGCGCCAGTCTCCACTGTCTGTGCTGGTCACCTGTGCACAGGGAGCACCCTTTGTGTCTGGGCTGGTTAGCCCACGCAGGGAGAAGCCTCTGTGCTAAGCTGTGTGGTTGCTGTAGGTGGGGCTACTCCCCAGCTGTTCTACAGCAGTGGCGGGTCAGCCGGTTTGCTTGCAGTCCCGGCAGAGGGAAATGAATGGTAGGCTGCTTATCGCTGCAAGGGTCTTCAGAGCTGTGTTGCCATGCAGGGGGTTAGGGCACCTGAAGTTCCTTAAAGTTCCCAGCCTGCTGGGCTGCGTGTGCCAGGACAGTTTTGTCCACCTGTTAAACCCTTGTCCCTTTAAGACTTTTAAAGCGCCCGCTTTTCTTTTGTCCCAGGGCAGCTGGCTGTGGGAACTTGTTCTCAGTCTCAATCTTGGACCTTGCTTTTCCGCTCCCCCAATATCCAGTGCACCATGCAATGTGTATCTGTGCTCCCCGGGAAGACCACCAGGGCTGGTTACTTAGCAGTCCTGTGTTCCCACTCCCTCCCCACTCTGATTCCTTTCCTCCTGCCTGTGAGCTGGGATCCGGGGAGTGCTAGTGTCCCACCAGGGCCGGGTCACAGCTTTGTATCCTACCCTTTTCCGTGAGATGCTGGGCTCTCACAGATGTGGATGTAGCCTGACTCATGTATTGTATCTTCTCGTCACTCTTTTAGGAATAGTTGTATTCCCTGTATTTTCAAAATATATATGGTTTTGGGAGGAGATTTCCACCAACCTACTCACACCGCCATCTTGAGAATCCATCTCTCTTTTCTACATGACTGATCAGACATGAATTTTTTTGTTTCTTTTTAAATTATCTTCATTGTTACCCCCTTGTCCTCACATCAAAATGTGAGACATATGAAGGCAGGGTTTTTTAAAATCTTTTTTTTTTTCCTCCACTGGTTTTATACACTGCCATAAACCACGTAACTAATCTGTGATCTTCAGACACTGTTAGCAGTCTGGGAGTTATTGTCCACCCTCTTCTCATGTTTTCCTTGATGCCAGCCCCGACCTTGAGGACCCCTTGGCCTGGATGTCCTGGCCACTGCCGCTCCTCCCCTCACCTGCCAGGCTTCTCCCCTTCCTTATTCCTGGTTATCCAGCCCTGTGTATCTGGTGACTAGATCTGGTAGGTAAGATAGTTGAGAACTTGGTCTTATACTGCTAAGCCCATTTGCCTAGCACAGATACAATATGTAATTCACTAATTTACTGGCAAATGTTTAGTGAATTGCTACTGACAGATGATTACAATTCAAATGATCTTTGGAAGCTGTGTCATACAGGCCTGACCAGACAGTGGTCTGCCACTGGTAGGTAGGCTATAGCTGGCACAAGCTCCAGGATGCATCTTTGGGAGTGTGGCCACCAAGTGTTGGGCTCTCCTTGGGTCTGCTTCAAGAATGGCCACAGTCCCCAGAGGGTGAGGAGTGCACCTAATTCTTTAAATTCTGTGGAGGGTCGAAGCTGCTCCTTGAGATTTTAAAATATGCTGCACAGTCCCAATGGTGTCAGCTAGGTAGTTTATGGGTCCCGTCTTGGCTGTGATAACTCAGGCTAAGCTGGATAATAAACGAAAGTGGGACAGAGCTGCAGGATAAATATTGCTACGGGGCATCTCAAGGGGCACAAATCACAGGGAAAATATCTCCTCGGCTTTTCATTTCTCCTCTTCCTCCCTGGCCCTCTGGCAGCAGCTGGCAAAGCAGGGTTCATCCATCACAGTGCTCTGCCCCCAGCCCTAGCCTCTCCTCCCAGTGCTCTGCTGTGGAAGAGGGATGTGGACTGGTCCTCAGATGCAGATGCCACTCTGTCTCCCTGCCCAGCTTGCAGGTGGCCTTGGGCTGCCGGGAACATGGGGGACCAGCATGAACTGTGTCAAGTCTCCTCTGTGTAGCCATCCTCCATTCAAAGGCATGGACCACTGCTTAGCTTTGCTGGCATATTTATCTCTCGAATGTGAGGGTTTAGTAATTGGTGGTTCGTAGTCTTGTGAGCATTTGAGTCACCCAGGGGATGTGAAAGCAGCTTGCTGAGTCCACCCTTGTGCTCGGAATCAGCATGGTGGGGGTCTAGTCTTAAGTGTTTCTACTTGCTGTCCCCAGGCCCCTGCCCCCAGTGTCCCCACTGCCCACTCCTGGTTTAGGGGCCACTGACTGCACACATGAAGGGGGTGAGAGGGGCCTGCTAGTGAGCCCCATCAGGCATCAGGCCCTGCAGCACTGTCACTTAGGGAGGCTCTCTTCAGCTGTGTAATCTATATCAACCTGCTGGTATTGATTGAGTCCCTGGGGAATACAGGGCTGTCTTAAGGCATGTAGGCACGAGAAGTAACTAACTGTGTGAAGTAGGTGAGGCCATTAAGTGAAGAGGATGGTCTCAGTGAAAAGATGCTGCCACCCAGCCCAGCCCAGCCCTCCCCTTCTAGAGATGTCGGAGTCATTCCTAGCTTTTCCTTCCCACTCCCTCATCCAGGTTCTCTGGTCTCTGCTTCCACTCTGTCTCTTGGTCCCATTTTCCCAGTGCAGATGCTCCAAGTGTCTCACCTGAGCACTGTAACAGCTTCTTAACCACGCTGCCCTGTGCCACACTGCAGAGTGGCCCTGCCTGCTGACCTGCAGACCTATGCAGGTGTGCAGAGGAGGCACATGGGCATTGTGGATTAACATCAGTGGGTCCCCATTGTCCTGGGGGAAACCCAGACTCAGTGCAGCCCTCCCGGCCCTTCTCCTAGGGCTGGGTCCTGCACCCACAGTCCCCACAGGCCGTACCAGCTCACTGTTCCTCTTGCCCTTTTTGGATTCTGCGAGTATGCTGGTCTCTGCGTCTGCTCTCTCTGCAATGGGACAGGACGGGTCCCCCTTTTTCCTCTCCATGCTAGGCAGGCAGACTCTTCCTCACCCAGCAGACCCCACACAGGTGCCCCCCACAGAAGTAGTCACCTCCCCGTCTGTAGTCTGACTTGTATTACACCACATGTCCCATTCTTGTGTTGTTTAAAGAGTTTATTTTGTTTTAAAGTTTCTGTTTAACAACCCTCTCCTTCCCTCTCCCTCTCCCTCCCTCTCCTTCTCTCTCTTTCTTCTTAAATTTTAAGCTTCTTGAAAGCAGGGACCAATGATGTTTTAAATTGACCCCATATGCCAAATACAGTGGCTGGCAGATCTCTGTCTAGTAAATGTTCATTGAATGAGTAGAGTGTAGTGGAAAAGACGCTAATCACAGAGTCAAGAAACTTCTTTCATATTGGTTGTTACTACCTTGCTAGCTGACCCTGGATAAGTTTATTTTTCCCTCTGGAGGCTCAGTTTTTCTTCAATGTAAAGAGGGTTTACACATTAATGATTTTTTGGTTGCCTTCCAATTCTAACATTCTGTGATTCTGTGTGTTGGAAAACAGAGAGGGGTGTGTGTCCATTTCCACAAGCATGTGCATCCTGCTGGCCTGGGACAGGACTTACCTTAGGGTATCTAGTTACATGCCTGGTGCACAGCGGTTGTTCAGCCATGGTGTGAACCGACATGAGCAGGACCTCAGGAGCCTCCTGACTGGTGATGTAAGATGGCTGCCTGGTCTTGAGCCTCCCCTCACCCCACCTTTCATCCTCCCTCCCTCACCTTCAGAGGAGCTGGCCAGGGGCACTTGGAAGGTCCTCACCACAGCTCTGTGCCCTGCATAATGGGCAGTGTTGGGTCCGAGCCTCTGACTTCTTGTGTGCTCTGTGGATACGGGCCTCGTCAAGCAAAGGGTGTTGTATGCGATGTGCTGGAGCTGGAGTGAGGCTGGGGAGTAGGGCAGCCCCCCAGAACCCAGACCCAGATTGGGAGGGGAAGCCAAGGAGGGCTGCATGGGAGGCCTTGACCGTGCAGGCATCAGATATCCAGGCTCCTGCAGGTTCGCGGGGAGGCAGAGGGACAGAGAAGGCACTGGGAGGGGGTGCCCTGTCCTGCGTGCCGAGCTGCATCTGCCCCATGGGCGGAGTGTGACTGCCATGGAGGAGGTGAGGCAGGGGGCTGCCCACCGGCAAGACCAGAGGCCCGCATCAGAGGCCAGGCCCTTGGCTTCCCGCCCACAGGCTCATGTGCCCTAGTAGACAGACCGTGGGAGGCCCAGCCTGCCTGGTGGTGGTCATGGGAGGCCTGAGAAAGAGCAGCGCCCGTTAGCTGGTCAGGAAGCCCTCTGGTGAGGGACCCCAGGGTAGGGGGATAGTGTCTCTGGTGAAGAAACCTGCCTGGCATTTCTGGCACCTTGTTTCTAGGCCTCAGTTTCTCCTTCAGCCCTACTCACCCACCTCCATGGCTGGGTGTGGGGCCGGCATTGCACCATTGCAGTGAGAGTTGCTTTATAAATAGATACTTAACACCAACCCTGGAACCAAGCAGGGAGGGTGGCTCCAGGCAGCAGTGTTTTAAAAATGAGCATTGATTTCTGGGAATCTGCATCTGCATGTTAAGCAGACCTGTGCTGGCTCCCAGGGCTCTGCTCAACCCTGTGCCCTGCTCCTTTCCCAACCTGGAACATTCGCTGCCCAGCCGAGCACTTGGAGGGCCCGGAGAGCCACAGGTCCGGGATTTGTCTCCCTCTGCGGGCATTGTCTGCCTGGCATGCATCTACTCGTTGGCTCATCCATTCATTTTTCATTTCTCACCTAGTATGAGGCAGGCAACATGCTGGGTTCTGAGATTCAGAGATGAACTAATCTCTCCTGCTTCCCCTCCCCTCTCCGTTCTGAGCATCAAGACTCCCGAAGCCCTGTGCAGAGTGAGAGTCCTGATACACGGTCGGGCTGGGGCTCAGAGCATGGAGAAGAGAATGTCCAGTCTGCTGCGGGTGGGAAAGGAAGAGCCTTCATAGAGAAAACTGAGTGGCCAATAGGGGACTGAACTTCACACAGGGAACAGAGTGTGCACAGGCACAAGAGAGCTTGCCCTTCCTGCCATGTGCAAGCAGTGGGCATGTAACAGGCATCTCACCACTGCTACCTGAGTTATGTGTACACCAGTGGGTTGTAATGTCCACAAAATAGGTCTGCTCCCTCCTCTTAGCCTCCCATCGTATTGGAGAATGTGCCATCAGCATCTGTAGATTGATTGAAATATCTTGTCTCGGTCTAATCACTATGAAAAAGTTAGTTAAGAGAAGACTAAACAGTTGAACATTTCCAGCCCTTTTTCTTTTGGTGCCTTGGACTCCATTCTGGCACCTAGTCACCCTAGTGGGGAGAAGGTGTGAGGCCAGCGTCAGAGAGAATCCCAAGGAAAATGTACATGGGTCTCCCATCTTTACATCATTCCCCAGTCCCAGCTACCCCACCCCAACCTTGGCTGAGAATTGGCATCTTTTAGGCCCTACCAAGTCCTGTACAGTCTTTTCTGAATTACCCACTTTTCTTCAGACACTCCATAAAAACTGGAGCCATTGAAGTATTTCTGCAGGGCTAAGATGAGCAGGGCTGAGTGCTAGGAAGAGGCCCTGAAGAAGCGCTGGAGGGGAGGGAGAGACAGCTGGGAGGCCAAGGAGTCCATGAGCAGAGAGGTGGGGCGGTGGCTGGGCTTCTGGGAGTGGGAGACTCCACGGAGATGCGCCGCACTCCGCCAGCACTGGGTGGCCTTGCCGATCTTTATATACACAGTGTTTACTAAGCTGATAGACAAACAGTGGTAGTTCGGCTGTTTTAATGTGGATTTCCATGACTTCCAGTGTTCCCACCTAAGAAGCAAAGGAGTGAATGCCTCTTCTCAGAAGTGATTGGCACAGAGCCTACGATGCTGGTGGAGATGTGGTCGGTGAGGAGGGTGGGTTGGGTGCTCCCTGGCATTGTGGGGTCCTTTGAGCTCTGCTGCGGGGTCCCCAGGCAGATCATAAGCTCCTCATGAGCCGAAAGCCAGCTTGTGTTTTTCTTGCCTTCCTCCCCCAGGGCCGGGTGCTGGGGACATGTGGCCCTGTGTTGACCTGGTGCTACAGGTCAGGTGTGCAGCCAGCTGCTCCCCCTTTACCCTTTCTTCTGACCTCTTCCTCCTCCTTTCCTTTCCCTTTCTTATCCCTCTCTAACTTATTAGCACACAATTTGTTGTGTTTTTTCAACATTTGCATTTCTGTCTTCAGTGTGGCTGGTGACCTGTAGAGGTGAAGAGGTCCTGACCCCCGGTGTGTAGCCCAGTACCCGACACTTGGGCCCTCAGTAGACACAGGCAGTCTTCCTCTGCCTGAGGGTTTTGTGGCAGTTTTCACAAGAAGTCAGGGAGGTAGCTGGTGTAGAAACATTGACACCGAAAAGGCAGCACGCCCGACTGCAGGCATGGGCAGGCTCTGGCCACAGTGGTGCACAGGGGGTTGAGCTTGTGTGGAGGGCGGGCAAGCGGGCTCTGGCAGGCTGTGTGTCTGCTGCAGGATGTCTGATGGACAGCGGTGGAGACACCCTCTGCTCCCACCCACCCCTACTCCCCATTACATGGGAACTGGCTGCTTGTCTTCTGATGTGGTTTGTCCTGGGAGGGCTGAGGAATGGGAGTTATTCAGTAGCTTTTTATGAAGAGGAATATGTGATTTGAACAATGCTGGGCCCAGGATGCCCTGGATTCCTCACTCGATGTTGGCATTAGACAGGAACTATCAGGAGCTGGAAATAGGCTTTGGGGCCCAGGGGAGGGCTTTTTGTTTGTGGCAACCCCACAGTCGCCATCCCGCTTCATCCTGGAACCATGGATGCCACAGACAGGAAGGCACCTCCCAAAGTCATCTAGGAAGGAAGGGAGCGTGCTGGGTGCGTTACACACCCTGACACTCAGCCAGCTCGGACTCCAGGTGGGGTGCAGTTGGACGGGCCTAGGGTGGTAGCTAGCACCTGCTTCTGTCACCTGTCCCTGTCCTTAACAGCCCTCTTTTGGAGGCTTCCTCTTATATTCTAAAGCCCATTCCTCTCACTCTGGCTGAAATGAAACAAGACACAAGGCCATCGTCCTCTGCACAGAGCCTTTAAATGTGTGAGGGTGTGATGTTTTCCTTTTGTTTTGGAGAACCAGTGGGAGGTGGTGTCTGCTCTAGACACATGAGGCAGACAGCTAAATAGGATTTGTAATGGATAAAATATTGGCTCAATTCAGAATTGGTTTCCTCTAGTTTAATGGGTTAGGAAGGTATAGTTCTATGCTGAGCTAACTTCATGCATTTTTTAAACCAACTTTGATTTGTTTCAGCAATCAAGAGATGAATACATGAATAAAGAGTCCATATTTATATATTGTCCATTTGAAGTTTTGCTTCATTACTGTGAGGTGGGCACTCTTCTCCCAGTTTTGAAGGTAAGCACCCCAAGTCCACATTCCCAGCCAGAGTTGTGCCCAGCAGATAACACTGTGGGATCAAGTGTCTTCCAGCCATACCTTTTTGGCATCCTTAAGCACATTTTCATCTTGGAGGGTGAATCCAAGTGTGTTTCCTGCAGCTGGGTAAACCTTCCTGATCAGGTGTGGCCCCCTGCAGAAAGTGATTGGCTCTGAATTCCATGCCTAGAAAGTGCATATTCTCATGGGCAGTCAACCCATATTCTGGGACTTTTGTGGGCCACATATGCCACTATTAAAGATCCAGAGCCATGTTTCTTAAACTTGATGGAGTATATGCACATGTGTATGCATGCTATACCTGAAAAAATGTTTCATGAAATTACCATGTGATATACAGTCTCATATTTTGTTTTGTTTTAATTTTAAAAAATCCTCTTCCTGACCCACTGAACTGGTTTCATAACCCAATAATGAGTAAACGACCTGGCAGTTTGAAAGGCACCAATCTGGGAGTTGCTATAGATTAAAGCAAATGGAAATAATTAACAGATTAATTCATTTGGGTCGTAGTCACACATCTATTATAGCTCAGATCTTTATTTCTTCAAATTGGATTTTTATCTTCTTTATTGTCATGGATGCCTTCGAACTAAGTGCCTGTCAACCAGGAAGCTTGGATTTCATGCATCTTTTAACAATGACCCCTGTCAGTCAGCATTTTAACATAATCTTTCCAAAAGAAATTTGATCTTAACCCAAGACACAGGTTTTTACTTAAGTGAACAGAAGATTGTTTTTTATAATAAAGTTGTAAACACAGCCCTGAATTATGGATTTGCTAATTTACTCAACAATTTTCCTTGAGGGTTTTCAAGGTTGAGTAAATTAGCAAATAAATGAATCGAAGTTGGGGCTTCAGAGGTGCTGCCTTCTTGCCCTGGAGCAGCTCACACATAAAGGCAGCGAAAGGCATGGAGAGAAAGTGCAGCGGGAGAGCCCTGCGGCCGACACTTGACGGGCTCCCCGAGAAGGCCTGGCAGGGAAGTCAGGTGGGCAGAACCCAGACGAGAGAGAGAGGAGATTGGAGTTGGGTTTTACAGGATACATAGGAGTCCAACTGGAAGGCCTGCTAGGTTGTTGTGAAAGAATTGGTAATTTGGAACAGAAAAATTGGAATAGAACCAACACAGTTTTTAAATTGGAGAGACACAAGATCAGTTTATTTTAGAAAGATGATTGGGAGGGCAAATGTAAAAGATGTTCAGGAAATAGAGATGAGCTGGGGAGGGAGGACACCAGACAGGATTGGCTCACAGTCTTTTGTCAGTTTTGTGAGGAGGAGACAGGTTGAGGGGCCTGGCCAAGGGCCTGGCATGAGGGAGAGGAAGGGCTTGGCCTCCAGGGCCCGGGGACTTGCTTGAATCTGCAGAGTTAAGAGGTAAAGTAACAGAGTCTGAGGAACATCTCCAGGTTTCTAGTTTAAGTGACTAAGTTGGTGATGGTGCTATTAACAGGGTAGAGGCTGCCAAAGGAGGAACAGGGAGGGGTGGGCACGGGAAGATAAGATTTAGATTCAAGCCTGTTGTTTGGGTTCCTGGGGACATCTGGCTGGCGAAGTCCTGATGCTCGGAGGCGTGGGGCAGGGTGTCTGGAGTGAGACAGAGCAGGGTCTTTTCCCGGCTTTGGTGTGTACTCCTGGCCTGCGTGGTCCAGGACGGGTTTCCTAAGCTTTCTCATCTGTCAAGTGGGAAAGCAGTGTTTATCATGCAGTGTCATTTTGAGTGATGGAGAAAAGAAGTATTAAAATTCTGGCACAAAGTACATATTCAGAAGTTTCAACAGCAATACTGTTAGTCAGCTGGGCTGAGAGGAAGGATCCAGGACTCAAATATCAGTTTTGCTGCAAAATTATAGGTCTCCTTGGGCAAGTTACTTCACTGCTCTGGGCCTCAGTGTCCTCATTTGGATATGGAAGGCATTTCATTTGAAAATTCGTAATAGCCTTTCTAGGGTAGAAATTCTGTGATCTTCCAAAAGTTAAGAGAACTAATTTACCAATACATTGGGTGATAGAATTGAGACTTCAACTCACAAGTGTGCTGTGACAATGGAGCAAATGAACAGGATGGAAGGGAATGGTGGTATTCACAGGTGTCCCTCTTACTGGTATCCTGTATGGAGCTTGAGAATACTGCAGGAGCATTGAAGGGGGTGCTCTGCCTCAAAATACTTGAGGTGATGCCCTGAGGCAGCCCTGGCACTGCTCAGGGCTGCTGTCTGTGAGGATCTCATGCACCGTGTGGAGGACATTCAGTGCCAGGCTGCACTGGCAGAAACAGAGCATCCGGATCAGGAGCCATCACAGCCTGCTGCTGTTTGCAGCGTTCAGATTCCATGGAGCAGAGTGTTCGCTCATTCATTGAATACTCTGCCACCAAGAATTTCTGTGCACCTACTACGTGCAAGGTGCTGGTGGGGGTGCCGGATGGGCTGTGCTGCTCTGCTGTAGCTGCTCAGGGTGCTGCATTTCAGGGAGGGCAGAGGCAGACCAGGGGAGGCAAAGAGGAGGGTGCACGGCTGGCAGAGGCTCTGTTGGTTGCTGTGGGACTAACAGTGAAGGGAGTGGGGATGCTCTGCTTGGAGCAGAGAAGGCTCCGGGGCATGTGATACTATCTTCTTCCATGTGGAAGGCTGGCACTTGGGAGACGAATTAGGCTTCTGCTTTACTGCTCCACAGGGAAGAACTAACTCTGTTAGCCAGAATAATGATGATGATGATTATTAAAATATCACCTACTATTTATTAAGTGTTGCATGAGCCAGGTGCTGAATCAGGCACTGGGTGTGGACCATGGACTCTAAGTGTCATTCGTCATTTATTGTACTCATAATTCAGGTGAGGAAACTGAGGTGCAGAGCAGTTAAGTAACTTGACAAGCAGCAGAGCTGGGGTTTGATACTAATGTGACTGATTTTATATAGCCCACGGCTCCCCACACCCTAAGGCAGAAGGCAGAGGCAGGCAGGTGGGACTCAGATTAAGGAACAGCTGTGTGGTTGGTGGGGCTGTGAAACGACAAGGCTGCCTTGCAACGTCTTGGGCCTGGGCAGTGTACAAGCAGGGTGTAGACGGTGCCTGTGGAGGGCCCTCCTCCGGGGACCTCTGCAGAGGAGATCGGGACATGAGTGAGTAACTCTTACTGGGCTCATTGGATTCTCGGATAGCCCTGGAGGGAGGGAGGCCTTATGCCCATTTTTCAGATGAAGAAACTGCAGCTCACTGGAGTTATTGATACAGAACTGGTCCTCTGGCCCCATCCTGAGTGCCCATCCTCCTGCCCCGCTCTGCCCCTCAGCCCTTCCCAGCATCCTGCCTTGTGCGATTCGAGTTAGTCTTTCACTCAGATTCATTCCATCACTCCTTCTGCTCCTTTGCTTTTTGGGACGGGCTGCCGTGATGTCCTGTGGGCACCTGCGCTCGGAGCTGGAGCCACAGCCAGGAACGCAGCTGATGGAGAGGTGGCCCACAGTCAGTGCCTGTGCACAGTGTGTGCCTGTGTCCGAAGTCCCTGTCCCAGAGGGCCCTGGGGGGCGTTTGGAGTCTTTGGGGAACTGTGTGTGATGTGGGATAGGCAGATATTTTGGCCACTTGGGGCTGGTGGAGAATGCTGCAGGATCCCAAGGGACAAGCCAGCTCCCCCTGCCTCGTCAGCCCTCCCCAGGGTGCTGATCTCCCTTTCTGAAAGGTGGGCTAGGAGGGAGCAGATTAGGGGAGTTTATATTTTACTAATTCATCCAGATCAGACAGGCTTTCTGCTTGCAAGATGCTTTGCTGAGGGAATGAGGAAACTGCTGATTTGCCAGTTCTGGTTACTGACAGGGTGTGGGAGGCTAGGAGGCTGCTGGCACACCCCACTGGGTCCCTTGGGCTTGTGGCCCTCTGAGCTGATGAGCTCGTCCTTGGCTCTGGGGCATGAACTCTTCCTTCTTGTTCTCTGTTCTCTCTCCCTGTGATTTCCTTGCCTCTCCTTTCCCTCCTTTTGTTCACAGCAGGTACCATGGACAAGCATTTAAGTTACTTGACAAGCAGCAGAGCTGGGGTTTGATACTAATGTGACTGATTTTATATAGCCCACGGCTCCCCACACCCTAAGGCAGAAGGCAGAGGCAGGCAGGTGGGTTTTTCGGGCTTGGTTCATTCATTCAGCACGTGCTCATTGAGTCACTGCCACATGACTAGGATGCCGTAGCTGCTCAGGGCACGCGGCAGGAATCCCACTGGTGCTCTGCTGTCTTGGAGCTGACAGTCCATTTGCAAAGACAATACTTGCGCCCTCAGCAGCTGTCCAGGCTGAGCCAGTGAGACCATGTGATTAGGCAGCTCGGGAGGGCGTGTGTTGGGGCCATGAGGAGGGGCAGTCTATAACTGGGCCAGCGGCCCGTGGAGCCTCTGTGCCATGCCACAGGAGGGGATGCTAATGGAAGCCTAGAATTGGAGCAGGCCGGTGGAGAGCAGAGCCAGGCTGCCCAGCCTTCCCTGAGGCTGGAACAGCCTCCTGGGAGCTGAGTCTAAGACAGGCTGGTGGATAAAGGTTAGGGCAGATGATGGAGCACAGGTTGAAAGCCACCTCGAGGGCTGATGTAGGAACACCAGGTATCTACTTTGTCAGCATTGCTGCAGTGAGGTGTCTGAAAGTGAGCAGTCACACTGATGCTTACAAGAGGGAGAGAAACGCAACCCTGGGGTGCCCTGATCCTAACCTTCTGTTCTTCCTTCGCTTTCTCTCTCCTGTCACGTTCTCTTCATTAGTCACGTCTGTGACTGTGGGCTTGGGCTGACAGAGAGATTTTGGCAGATAAGGCCCTCCTGGAGAGGAGCAGTTTTGGCCAGCATTGTCCCCTAGCTGGTGTGACCTCAGATTACGACAGAAGTTTCACGGGGTCACTCTGGTGATTATGTACAGATGTATCTTCAGGAGGTGAACCAGAGAGAGCAGTGGGGGTCTGGTACCCAAAAGCCTCTAGTTCTGGAAGATGTGCTAGAGGTGGTGGATGTGGGAAAGGAAGAGCTATCAGGGCCCTCACATTTTAGCATCTTAGAACCCCTTGGAGACTTTATTAACCAAGGAGGGTATCAATGGTCTTGCTTCCAGAAATTCTGACATGGTAAGGCCAGAGTGAGCCCCAGAATTTGCATTTGGTACCAGATATCCTAGGATGTGAAAGTAGGTGTCTTGGGGACCACAGGGAGAGATGCTGTTTGGGAGGGAACTTGGTATTTGGAAGGAGATTCTGGCCTACCCAGTGGCTGGCTTGATGCCCGTCACTTTACCTGGGATACAATGATGTCGGCTGCAGTTGCTTCCTAGGTCTCTTGTGAGGGTGAAGTCCTCACTTAAATGATTCCTTTGAATGAAGGATATTTTCCTGTAAATGCAAGCTGTTGTCATTACTTTTATGGTTAGAACTGTTCAGAAAGTCTGCATTGATTGAAGCCAGAGAAGGGAAGGGGAAGAGAGAATGGATTCAATGATCCTGAAGACCCATCACTTCTGGATCTTCTTCCAACAAGAAAATTCAAGGAATTTCCCCCTCCAACTCACCAATCCTTCTTTAAGTTGTGGGTGGCTGGCTCAGTCTGGAGATAGATGGGTAGCAATGAGAGAGGAGGTCCCAGAGCTCCCTAATTACATCACCTTCTGGATTCCCTTTCCTCTTTCCCTGGTGCTGATGTTGCTTAAACTGAGCAATTAGAGCTGCAGGATGCAGCTGGGAGCCCCAGGTGTCTGTGACCTGTCCTGCCCCGGGTGGTTTCGCTGTTGTCCTGCAACATGAGCTTGGGGGTGGAATCTGTTCTGCACACTGCCTCTCAAGCCAACTCCTGGCTGCTGGGTGTCATTTGGAGAAGGGTGGGTGGGAGCAGGGCCTCCCTGTTGCATAAATTCAGGGACATGCTTCCCAGAGAGCTCCCCTTTGGAGCTGGTGGGGCTGCATCCCCGGATCATCACTTAGCTCTGCTGGCTCCTTGGTCCTTGGGTCTTTCTTCTCAGTTTTGGTGCCTAATGAAGTCAGCAGAAATGTGCACAGTAATGATGATAATGATAATAGTAACCAAGGCTAGGTTGTCCCTTGACCACTTTCATCGTATTTGGTTTTAGAATACATTTAGAAACAATCACTTAATCAGCAAGTGTTTGTTGAGCGAGGTTGTGTGCCAAGCACAAAGCAGAGGCGCTGAGGGGCCAGGCGTGTGGCAGGGATGCGGTGGAAAGCCATTCCCAGGTAGCAGTGGTCTGGCGCCTGTCTTCAGTCTGCATCCTTGTCACTGTCCTGCACTGTCAGGCCCAGGAAGGTGGGTGCTGTGCTGGCTGTAGCTTGACTGTAATTCCTGGGGGTTGGCAGGGTGGGGCTCAGAGTCATTTTTATGTGGCAACTCCGGGGGTCACATTCTGAAATGGAATCTGGGTGTGTCCAGTGCAGCTCTTGACTCGCTTTCCCCATGGCTGGTGTATTTGAGTGTGTGGCCTGGGAGCTTCTGGTTCCTCCAAAGAAGGGCTGGTGTTTTGCAGAATGACCAACCCCCCCACCCCTTTCTGGGTGCCTCAGGTCAACACTCTTGGTGAGTTAGCCTTCCCTACCTCCAACCTAGGCCAGCAGCCTGCTGTGGCTACGTGCTGCAGCTGGGTCCGCAGAGCTTAAAATAGCAGTGTGAGCTGGCCGCTTTGCATGTGGGGAGTCAGCCTGAGGCATGATGGGGCGGCTTCGCTGGCTCTATCCACTGGGGTGGGGAGCGTTCTTTGGGGGTTTCTCGTAGGCTCAGGGCTG
This sequence comes from Manis javanica, assembly GCF_040802235.1. Taxonomy (NCBI): domain Eukaryota; kingdom Metazoa; phylum Chordata; class Mammalia; order Pholidota; family Manidae; genus Manis; species Manis javanica. The sequence continues at coordinate 29,019,379 of NC_133170.1, read as the reverse complement.
GGGCCCAGGTGTGGCTGGTGCAGAGGAGAAGCAAAGAGCTTGTCTTTCATAAGACCTTTTAAAGGAATGCCTTGAGCTTGATCTCAGAGCCTCCTACTGCAGAGCTCAGAGGCCTTCAGCTTGGTATCCTGTTTGGCACTAGCCCTGGCCCTTGGTACTGCCCAGAGTTAGCCACTGAAGGTCACTTCCATCTAAATAAAGAGAGAAAATGAGGCACAAAGGTGGGGTGCAGGTTGTGGCTGTGGCAGGGCGCTGACCACTGGGGTCCCTTGCTCCCCAGCTGCCTCTTCTTCAGAAGCCAAGATGGTGCCTGGAGGATCTGGCAGCGACCTCCTCTGGGCATTCAGTCATTCATTCAGCAAATATTTATTGAGCACCTAGCATGTGTAAAGCTCCAATCTTGGCTATGAAAATACAGCAATGAATGAAACTTACCCAAATCTCTGTCCTCAGGAAGCTCAGTCCTGATAGGGGAGAGAGATCATGGGCAGTCAATGAAAAAGTAAAATTCTATTGTATGTTGGAAAAAGCCGAGCAGGATAAGAGGGACTGAGTGTGCTGGGGGCAGTGCCGTTTTAAGTGCAGGGCTGGGAGGGACTCAGGGAAAAGGTCGCATATGAGCAAAGGTGGTGTAAAGGAGATGCGCAAATGGGCGAGGCAGAGATCTAGAGGGAAGTGTTCCTGTGGAGGGAATGGCCGGTGTAAAGGCTCTACTGTGAGAAACAGCGAGAAGCATGGCCAGAGAGGAGAGAGTGAGTGGGGTGAGCGTGTGGGTGTGAACTGTGAAAATGTGCGTGAGAACTTTGTCTTTTACTCTGACGGAGATGGGAAGCCATTACAGGGTTCTGAGCACAGCAGTTGCCTGGTCAGATGCACATGATAGGGTCACTCCAATCCAGGACCCTATACTTGTCTCTCTGGTGTGAAGTCACCAGTGGGCGACCCCAGGAGACGAACAGAGGGCTGCCCCACCCTTCCAGCCTCCATTCCCATCCCCACACCCTAACCCCAGACTTTCCCTCTGGGGCAGGAGGAGCTGCAGGGAGGGGAGCCAGGCTGTGGTGGTGGCTTGTTGGCGCCTCCATGTACTGGTTCTCAAGAGCCTGTTGATAAATGATCAGAAAATTTGCCAACTGGATGTTAAGCCACTGGTAGCTTGAAATTGGCCATTGTGGGAGTATTTACACCATGGAAAAAAGCAAGCACTATGAATTGGGGCCTTTCCCCTTGGAGAGCTGGGTGGTAAGCTTCTGTCAGCCCACCGCTGGCTTGTATTTCTCTCCACCTGAGCTGTGGTTTGGAGTATGGGCCTCTGCTCTCATTCAGCACAGCACCCACGTTCATGCTGTGTGAAGTCAAAAAGAGTAGCGATGCTGGCTGAGGGGTGATGCAGGTTGGTGTGAGAGGGCTGGAGTGTCCCCAGGACTGGCAGGGCTTGTCCCCAGATGCTGGGACACAGGGCTCCTCTGTTGTTCCTGGCTGGGTCATCCTGATGCACGAGTGTGCTCCCCACCCTCCGTTCCCTCCCCCACCTCCCTCCGCGTGTGTGAGTATGCCTTAGCACGGTCAGCTTTAAAGGCATTAAAGCGGAGCTCAGCCTGGGCCCAGGGAAAACTGCCTTGTGTAGGGGAAGATCGCTGGTTTGGAAGTCAGGAGACGCGGATTCCCCTCCAGCTCTGCCCCTAATCACCCCAGACAAGCCCGGTCCTCTCTTTGGCCCTTAGTTTCCTCATTTGTGAACTGGGAGGACTGCTCTGTTTACACGTCATGGAAGGGTGTGGGGAGGGTCGGGTGGGTCCGTCAGCATGAGAGCCCTGAGCGAGCCTTCCTCTGCTTCCCTGTTAGAACGGTAGACCAGCACACGTCCCACCTTCTCCAAGCAGCCTTCCCAGATAGGCCAGGCTCACTGGGCAAGTCCTCTGAGCGCTGTCTGTGCCGCCCCCTCCGGCTCCTGTGCTTCCTGTCACCCTTTGGTCTTGCTGCCCTTCCGCCGGATGGATCTTAGCTCCTAAGGGCTGTGAGCCTCGGTAGCAACTGCAGTGGCAAGCCAGGACAGGCACTTAGTGGGTGCTCAGGGGATGTTCAGTGGCTAGTATCAGTGTGCTCTGCCTTGATACCGAGCTCATGGGAAATGTGATGGATGGCTCCGGTGGGGGTGGGTGAAAGGTTCTGCAGTGTGGAACTGCCCGTCTGATAGAGCCGTCCTCTGCACGATACCTCACCTGCCCTCACAACCATGCCTACCACCCTCTTACAGATGAGGACATGGAAGTGTGCTCACTCATTCATTCACTCTGAAAATGTGTACTGTGCTCAGAACGTTGTGAGCCTCTGGCCCAGGTCACGCAGACAGTAAGTGTCAGAGCAGGCCCAGCCCCAGCCCTTCATTCTGCCGGCTCCCTGCAGTAGGACTGTTTCCCGGGCTATGCCTGTAGGAGGCAGACAGGGCGGCAGGGCCGAGCAAGCCTTGGAAGGGTGGGGAGATGCCAGGGTGCTGGTGGGCTCAGGCCTGGGGGTGGAGGAGGAGGGGCCGTGCCAGTCCTCAGTGCCTGGCCCCATGTGTCTGTCTGGCTGGGGCTGCCAGCTGGCATTTCCTCTGGCAGGAGTGTGGGGGAGGGGAAGAGCAGGTGTGCCCTGGCATCCAGCCCGACTGGATAAGGAAGTGCCTCTTGGGGCCTGAGCTTGGGGGATGGTGACACGCAGCCACCCAGAAGCATTGGGCCTTGTGGAGCCCAGCCACACTCTCTGAGCTCCAGGCTGGACATCTGAGCTCCCGGTGGTTTAGGAGATGGCCGAATCTGGTGGGTGACTGCAGAGAAGGCCTCCAGATGGGAGGACAAATGGTGTGATCTAACAAGGTGAACACCTACCAGATAGGGTGACAGCAGTGTTGGTGTCCAATGCATGGGTCTAGGTGAGCACATATGGTGAAGGCAGGGGTGGGTCTTGGGGACTGTGTGCATTGTGTGAGGGATCCAGTTAATGTCACTGCAGATTTCTGTGTGTCCACCTCTTATCAACCTAGGCTGGCTGCTTCAGGGGGAATAAAGGTGAGTTTATCACCTCAGGAGCTTCTTGTAGTCTTGGAGGAAGACATTTGTGCAAACCACCATCGTATAAGGCAGAGTAAACTCAGTGCCTAAGGAGAGGTTAGGAACAAGAAGAGGGCCTCTTAGTTCTGGGAGATCCTTAGCATCAGGGGATCCTTCATGGAGCACGTGGCATTTGAGACAAGTCTTGAACCGCCTACTAAAGACAGATGGGTGGTGGAGCCCTGTGGGGGCAGGCGGTGCACAAGCCTGGGCGTGGAGGCAGAGAAGTGGGTGTGTCCAGAGAAAGGTGAGAGCTCTGGCTCCTGGGAGCACAGGACATGGGTTGTAGGGCACAGGCTGGGGACTCGTGGGAAATAAGGCAACAAAATACAGTGTAGAAGGTTTCAAAGAAGCCAAGCTTGAGTGTGTTAAATCCCTAGGGAGCCAGTTAAGGTTTTTGAGCTGGTGGTGGGGTGGGGGGCAGTGTGGAGCTCAGAGCTCTCTCAGGACAGTGGTGGTGGCAGCATGTGGCAAGTGCATTGGGACTGGAGGCTGGGGCGGATGGACGCAGAGTTGGGCTGGCTGTCGTGGGGAGGGGCTGGGACAGGGGACCTGCATGTGTCCTGAGTCAGGGTTGCGTGTGGGCTTGCTGGCTGCATTCTGGGCTTGTGTTGAGCAAGTGTGAGCCAGTAAAAGTTCCTTGGGTACACATGACCTATGGCTGGGTTATAACAGGAATAGATTTCTGCTGGAACAACCTAGGAGAGGCTTTGGAAAGACCTTTCTGGGACTTGAAGGGTTTTGGTAGCTGAACAGCAGACTAAAGGGTGTGGTCTGGGGCTGCCTTCCCCTCAGGTACTTTGAGATGAGAAGGATGCCCAGGTTTGCAAGGGCTGGATGGCTCTCTGAGGCCCCCTCAGTGGGAGGCGCCTTGAGTGACACTGCGTGGACGTGCGTCAGCCTTGGGTGGGCCGAGGGAAGAGGCGGAACGGATGATGCTGGAGCTGCTGCCTCGCTTCACAGAGGCCCCTGGAGGTTTGGAGACCACAGCGACTTCACACCCTGTGAGTCCTTAGCCAGCCATATTGTACCCAGGAGGGACAACCCAGTGACACCTCCCATCCAGCCACCCACACACCCCAGCCCTTCAGCAGGCAGACCTGACCATGTGCGGGCTCCCGCTCCCTGCCGGCTTCAGAGCAGGTCGGAGCATCTGTGGGGCGTCCCTGGGGTCCACTCACATGCTGCTCTGCCTGCGGAGGCTCCAGGTTTGCAGAGAGGGAAGAACAGGGCGGCACTTCCGCATCAGCATGAGGGGCCCGGCCCCAGGGCTGCCTCGCAGGCAGGCTGGCAGTGGGGTCAGAGAGCGCTGTCCCAGTGGCAAGGCGGTGCCCTCCGTGGAGTGGTTTAGGAATATTGGATTTGCTGGGTCAGTGAATTTCCACAGGCGCATGGCCATAAAGCTCAGGCTTCATCACACTGCCCTGTGCCCACAGTCTGGCCTTATCTTATCCTCCACAATGCCACCTGCCCTCCGTGATAAGTACTAATAACAAATTCTTTCTTTCTCCTCTGTCTTCCAGGAGTGAGTGGCTCCATGCGTGTGTGTGTGCACATGTGGTACATCTGCCCAGTACAATGCCCTGCATACCAGGTGCTTTTGAGGATCTGACAGGGTTGCTGATTGGACTGGGGATGAGAGGTGGGGCTGCTTTGGGACTTGCCTGGAAAAAGGGCCCGAGACCATAGGGTGGGCAACTCACCATGGGCCACCAGCCTGTGCTTCCAGGGCTCAGCCTCTGCTGCTTCCTCTCCCTGTAGGCCTGCTCAGAGAGGAGACTGTTGTCCTTTGGGGGTGCAGTTCTGGATCTCTGCATAAATCCTGTGCTGCTCTAAGCCAAGGCTCATTTTCCTCAAGAGCAGCTATCACCTCGCCCAAGAGCCTCTCAAAGGCCTGTCCTGCCTCATTCTCGTGTTCATGATTCAAGAGCTCCTGCGTGCTGGGCACAGTGCAAGGGCTGAAACACAAAGATGGTGGACACAGCCCTCACCCTGCCCTCAGGAGCTCACAGTCTAGGGGAGGGAAGGTCAGTGAACAGGAAGCCCTGGGGTGTGATGGACTCATGGCATATTGGTGCTCCGAGGCCCCGAACTGCCTCCCCAGATGTCACAGAAGGGGCAGCGCTAGTGCCATCAGGACTGTGGCAGTGGGCTAGTCAGAGCGCTGGGGAAAGTGATTCTGGACAGAGGGGCGGTGACCGTGTGTGTTCCTTTTGTTGGGAGTGTGGGCCAGGCTGCAGGGCACGGAGTTGGCGAGAGGAGCAGGGGGAGGGGAAGACGGCACAGACATGTAACTGGCAGCTGGGGCCATCTGTCCTCCACCCCACTCCCCTCTCAGGTCTTTCTGTGAAGCTTCATTTCAGCTGGACATGTGGACATGTTCTCCCAGGTGTCCTGGGCACTCTCCTGCCCTCTGGCTTTGCCAAGCCAATTCCCCTGCCAGGATTCACTTCTTCCTGCCTGCTGCCTGTCCAGTCTTGCCCCTCTTCCCAGAGCTGAGTCAGGTCCAGTTTCACAGTGGGAATTTCAGGGCTCGGGGAGCCTTGCAGAACCAACTAGGTCAGCTTCCTCGTCTTGGAGTTGAGGACCTAGTGACCACACAGGTGACTGTGTCCTGAAGCTCTCTGTTCCTTGGGTAGCCTGAGATGGCCACATACCTGAAGGCCCATGCAGCCCTTCTTCTGATGCTGGCCTGCCCTGTGCACACTCCCTTTGTGCTCCTGCTCATCTGTTCATCAGGGATTTATGGGGCTCCACTGCTGGCCGGGCATTTCCCTGGGTGCACAGCAGCAAGACAAACAGACCCAGTCCTCGACCCCCTGTGGTTCTGGGTCCACAGCAAATTGTCACTCACGTAAACATGCACTTTCAAGTTGGGATGGGTGCTACGTGAGGAAGAGGCACATGGTGCTGAGACTGTATATTGACGGGAGCTTTGCTCTAGGTGGGAGGGGAATAGCGGGAGAACCAGAGAGACTAGTTGGAGAATTCACAAGAGCTCAGGGATGAGCAGAACTGTCAGGCAGTGAGTTGAGAAGGAGCATTCCTGGCAGAGGAAACAGCATGGGCAAAGGCTCTGAGGAGCGTGAGCTTGGGTAGTTCCTTGGCTGGAGCATGAGTGACAGGAGGGTGTTTGGAGATGGGCTGAGAGGTGGGCAGGGACACGTCGTTCCTGGTCTTTAGGACTCTGGATACATGTGTATTGCATGAAGATGGGAGAGCAATGGGAGTGAGATGGGGTTGGCTGCCCCATACAGAAGTGGGCTCTGGGGCAGGAGGGAATGTGTGCATTGAACATTTCCATTGCTGACATGTGAGCTCTGTCCCAGGCTGCTGCAGGCGCCCAGGTGAGAGGCACTGGAGGGCTGGACTAGGCGGTGCCTGTGGAGAGAGAAGGGGAAGGTGGCTCACTGGATTGGTCTTGCTTGATTGGCAGCGGGGGCAGGTGATAACAGGGAGTCCAGGATGACTGTGAGGCTTCCAGCATAAGGGGTGCGATGGGTGTTTAGGGCATTTGTTGAGAAGGGAGGTACTGCCAGGGGAGCAGGCTGGGTAAGATCGTCCCTCTGGGGCATGTGAAGCTGGAGCCGCGCGTGCAGATGCCAAGTAGGACTCCTAGCAGGTAGGCGTGCTGGGGCTCAGAAGACAGGGCAGGCCCAGGCGAACATCTGCTATCACGAGCAGGCAGTGGCCAGATGCAGGCAGAGGGGAGGGCCTCCTGGGGGCAGCTGCCTGCCCTCAGCTGAGCCCAGAACACTTTCACTGGCTGTGTGTTGCATCTTTCTCTGTCCAGCTATATCATCGTTAGATGGGAACTGGGACCATACATATTATAATAGTTATTGTTGATAATGATAGTAGTGCCTCAGTGCATTGAACATTTCCATTGCTGACATTGTGCTACGTGCATTGCAGTCGTAACCCTTCATCTCTATTTTCTTACATACTCAAGGGGGGCTGTATATTATTGCATACATTTTGTCGCTGGGGGAACTGAGATACACAACAGGTAACTGGGCATTCTAGTTTACTTCACTCCCCCAGAGGGGATTCGGGCACAGATCTACTGAGTTCCAGAGTCAGGGTTTGTTTCCGTGACCTTACTTTGCCAGAGCTTGGTTCCCTGTGGTGAGTTGGGTGATGGGTATGGGCAGGGGTCCCTGAGCCATCCGAGGCACGCCACCCTTTCCCCCAGAGCGGGGCCCTGTGGATCCACACTCACTAGGGTGTGCAGTGCGAGCTGAGTGGTGCCAGTTTTGGGGCCACCAGCCACACCTCTCGTGATCTAGAAGCTTCGTTTTCCAGACTCCTGGCTGTGTCAGGAGGAGTGTGGCTGGTCTACAGCTGTGACCCTGTTTCCTTGGAACTAAGCTGATTGTGTGCAGTATCACCAGGGCCTGCTCTGACCAGTATGCCTATCTGTGTTTGCGGAGTGTGGACATTCAGCCGAGGGTCTCTTCCCAGTCCTGTTTCCTCCGTAGTCGAGAGTGGCCTCCAATGGGGGGTGAACACAGCCCGCTCTTGGACTATGAGACGTGCCCGCAGCGCCAGGGAGACTGTAAGAACTCCCAGTGACTCAGCTGGTGGTGAGCTCCTCCAAAAGCAGGGCCCACCCATTATGGGGGTGGGCGTGTCCCAGAGCAGCTGCTCCCCTGTCTTAGCTGTGTCTCAATCTTCTCTTGTTCAACCTCCTACCTTTCCTGAGTCTTCCTCCAAAATGGCCTTGTGACCCATAAATTTCTTTTTCCTTACATCCCAGTTGTGCTGTGTGCTGAGGATACGGCTGTGAACAAACAGCTGACCTTTAAACTCTGTATCTATAGCTGAACATTTAAATTTCCTGAGTTCCCTAGTCAGGTTCTGATGCCTTCAGATAGCCTGCTTTCTAGGAACAATTGTGTAGATTTCTGGTTTGTATCCCATCCTCTGATTAATGAACTTGGGGCTCCCAGGCTGTCTGTGGAGGGAGTTCAGGGCTTAGGCATGGCGGACTTGCTTCCCCCTCTACCTCCCGCCACTTCCTGAGCACCTGCCCTGTGGTGGTAACTGTGACAGGCGCACTTGGGGACCTCAAGACAGAGCCCCTGCCTCCTTTGGGAAGCCTGGTGGCCAGAGCAGAGGCAGGTGGGCAAACTAATTGCAGTTGGAACAGAGATCTGGGGGCTGAGGGAGGGAGGAGCAAGTGTCTCCCCAGAGGAGAAGGTGCCTGGGTGCAGGAGGCAGGCTGGACGAGCAGCTCCCTTGCTGTGCACCCTCCAACTGCCGCAGCCCCTGTCGGTTTGTTTTCCTTATTGGTCTCTGAAACTGAACAAATAAGACACAAACAGAACTGCCTTTAGTTCTTTCCTCCTCCGACCTTCTCTCTGGTGTTATCATCGTCCCCCCTGAATCCTGGTCAAGTGTGGTAACACATGACAGTGTAGCTCCACCTGGGGGCCTCTCCAGCCTTTCTCTCTTTTGGCGGCATCTATAAATGGGTTGTTAGCAATTAAAGCATTTTCTATATTGCCAAAGAAGTTCCCAGTTTTGGAGTTTAAAAATTGGGGTATGTCTCCTTTCTCTTAGGATGGCAGCCCATTTCACACATTCCTTAGGATAGCAAGTGCCACTGTGTATCTAACGTAAATTCTGGGTGGAGCTGCCTTGTTTGAAATTTAGCTGTCCAGGATATCTCATGAGCTGCACACATTGTCAAATACAGAAATATTCAGGGCAGGTCAGAAGGGGCTGTGTTGGTCCATCACCTGTGATTGTGGGTGGCTGAGTGAGAGACTTAAGACTGAGCTCTGTCTAACACTGCAAGCCTGAGAAATTCTGGGAGAGGCAAAGCAAGCTTGGCATTTACTCTGAAGCCCACATTTCCCCAGTTGTCAGTCAGTGGAGATGTTGCATGTTGACTCACATATTCACTTCTTTTCCTCCCCTCTGGGAATTCTGTACTTGCTTCACTTTTTCTGTTGTTTAAAAAAAATAAAAAAGGAAAGAAAAGGCAGGCTGCCTTGTTCACATGCTCAGAGATCCTCAAGGACGGTCTGTACCTCCAGCCCTCCTGAGCTTGGTGAGTTGTTGGGAGTCAGGAGTGGGGCAGGAGACCTGGTGTCCCAGACCATCTTTTCCATGTCGTGGTTCCTTCTGCACCCAAATTTAAGGAATTGAGGCAACCCCGGTGGCTGATCATGCCTTTCCACTCTGCGACTAGGCCCAGCTTTCTAGGGCGCCGGTTTTGTCACTTGCTTCCATGGCTCGGGAAGCTCCAGGATGAAGCCCAGCCTTTCCCTGTGTCCTGCGTGGCCTTGCCCAGGACCTCACTTTGACTCCATGCATGTTCTCCTGCTTCAGGCAGGCCTGTCTCCTCACTGCCCCCTGAATGTGCCGTGCCCAGGCCTTCCTGGAATGCTCTCTGTCCTCCTCTCCCCCTGGCCATGCCACTCCAGAGAGCCCTCCTCCCAGGGGAGAGCCTGGGAGGCGGCTCTTGGCCAGTGCTGTCATGGTGCAGGCTGGCTACGCCACTGCTGTGAGCCTCTCTAGGTGTGGTCTTGGAGTTGAGATAGAGGGTTGGTCTCTTCAGCTGGCTGTGAGGCCCACAGCCGTGTCTCACTCAGCACTGAATCCTGCAGGGTCCTTGCTCGGTGTACTGCCCATGCAAAATAGTCTGTTAAGAATGCATCGTTTGTCTTCGGTGGGTGGTTCAGGAGGTCAGATGCCTGCTGACTGAGAGTGCCTTTCTTCAGCTGCTTGCCCAGGTTTGTCCAGGTGTCTCCTTTCAAGGACTGGCCCCTGTCTTGCAGACTACATGCTCCCTGCACCACTACCTTCTTCCGGCCCTCTGTAAGATAAGTCAAGGCCATCTCCTCAGGACTCACCTTTACTGGCTATCAGTCCAGGGCACCACCTTGGCCATGGCCCTTTTGCTCTTTACTCAGGGTCCTTCTAGCTAATGACCTCTCATCAGGACATGAGATTTGAAGTTCTCTGTTGTGCCTTTAGATGGTATGTTGGACTGGAAGATTTCCAAGGGCAGGAATTAGGTAGCCCAAGAGAGTATAGAATACAGGCTTTGAGATCAGTTTCCTTATCTGTAAAATGGGGATAATAGCCCTATATCTAGGGTTGTCATGAGGATTCAGGGAATTACTGCATGTGAAGCTTGTTGCCTGGGACATAAGGAGGACTTACGAATCCTGACAGACCCTCACTGAAGCTTTGTTAATGGACTGACGGGTGGGACTTCAGGGCCCTTTTGGCAGGGTGGAGCAGAACTTTTGCCCTGGGCAGCTGTCTCTTCTCATAGCTGCCTGTTGTCCCTCACCTCTGACTCCCTGGGGCCTCAGTGGCTGAGGAAATAGGTACTGGCACAAATCTGTTTATAGTTAGAGATGAAGGTGGACCTATCCAGGGACAATGGGGAGGTTCTTGTCACTGAACAAGGTATGAGTTGGGGAGAAGAGCGAGACAAAAAAAGGTAGGAGGGCCAGTGGGGAGCCCTTGCTGACACCAAGTCCCAGAGACTAGTAAAATCAGCCAAGCGTATTTGCTCAGCATTGCTCAGATACGCCCCTTCACTTTATTCTCATGAACCCTCTAGGGGGTAGGCTCTATCAACCCCTGTTTTAAAGAAGAGGATATGGGAGTGCAGAAGGGCAACGTACCTGGCCCCTGATCACACAACTGAAGAGTGAAAAACAGGCCACCCGACTCTTGGCCCAGCTGGTAACTGATTTCTCTTGCATCAGAGGAGTAATGGTGTGAGAATGACATAGTAGCTGTGAGCCCTTGGGAGCCAGTGGAGGCCAGAGAGGACGAGTCAGGTGGCTGTGGGCTCCGTGAGCAGCCAGCCGCACATCTCCCCTCATCTGCAGATGGCACCCACAGGGCCACTGGGCCCAGCGAGGAGCAGAAGGCCACGCTGTGACGCACACTAGGCTTCATCACTGGGCTGCCATCTGAGTGGGGAAGGGGCTCAGGAGAGCGCAGCCACTGCAGGTCCCTTTAATAAGGAAGCAGAGTGGCCCTGGAACCCGAGCATTCACACACCTAGGATGCAGGCCTGCCTTGCAGGTGGTGAGAATGCGGACCCACCAGCACTGGGCCACGGCAGCAGACCTGTGATGAGGGCCTTGACATCCCCCTGGTCGGAATTAATGTCCCTCTCCCTTTTGGCCACGGACAGTTGTGATAGCTCTGTTCTTGCCAGTCGCCTTGGTGATTAATGTCCTTCTGTCTTATTGACTAGACTGCGTGTGTCTGAAGGGCAGGGAGCAGCACACCTTGTATCTGTTTCCTCAAGGCCCTGGCCCCATGCCTAGCACATAGCAGGTGTAGGCAAATGCCTGATGAGATCCAGGGAGGCCATTTCACACACGCACGTGTCGTGGAGGGCAGGAATTCTATCCAGCCAGCCCTGTCCAGCGCCTCCCAGAGGCCAAGCCCGGGGTCAGGTTCCAGGGACGCAGAGCCTGGTGAGGCTTGGCCCTGCCCTGGGGCTCTCAGCACTCTTTTGCCAGCGGCAGAAAAGACCGCTCCAGCCTTCAAGTCTGTTTGCTAGCTGTTGCAGCCTCAAGTCGGCACTGCATGCACACCTAACGCACGAGCCCAGGGGACGTAAGTGCCGTATTTTACTGTACGACCAAGGGCCCCTCAGGATGTTTGAAGAAGAGCATTCTTCGTGCAGTTTCTTTGACCAGCCCCTTTTGTGCTCCCCTCATAGGAGAGGACCCAGCCTGTGTCCAAGAGCACCGCTCCATCATCCTTGGCACAGGCAGGATTACAAGAAGCAAGGCTGGATCCTACCTCGGCCACCTACTCTCGGCCCGGGTCCCAGCTAGCGCGGCATCCCGCGTGGGCACGTGGAGGGGGGGGCTCGCGCAGCTGCAGGAGCCTCGCGGAGCCGCGTGTGTGCGCGCGCGTGCGCGCGGAGGGGACGGGGAGGCGGTGCGCGCCCCGCGGAGGCCCCGGGCTCCTTTCCTACACCTCGCGCCTGCTCTGCGGTGCCGTGTTCCCTGCGCGCCGTAGAAGCGTGTGGTGTGTGTGTGTAGCCCGGAGACCGTGTGCACAGGGGGCGGCGGCCAGGTCGGGCCGCGCTGCTTTCCCCCTCCAGTTCTCCCCAGCGCTTTCTTCTGGTTTCCTTGGGTCGTTGGTACCTCCAGCCATTCGCCTTCTCTCGCCAGCCCTTTTCTCTCGTAGAAGAGACAGGCGCCTTCTGATGAAGGTTCTGGTTCATCCCCAGCTCCCGAGCCCTTGACATTTAGCGAGGGCTCGGGGCGCACTGGTATAGGCACACAGCAGAACGCTAATCCTATTAAAGATAATGTGTCATTGGGGAGGGGGAAGGCTGCTCACCCCCCCACCCGCCCCCGGCAGGCCTCGCGCTCATTGGTTGAATCCATGGCAGGGGGCGGGGCCGAGGGCCCGGGGAGGAGGCTCCTGGCGATTTCGGAGTCGGGAGTCAGGGCTGGAATTTCGCAGGGAAAGCCCAGCGGTTGCAGCTGCGGCGGATCTCGGCCCTGCCCGCCGCGCGCCGGGGCAGCCTGGGGCCGGAGAGCAGCTCCGCAAAGTAGCGGAGCGAGAGGAGGCGGAGCGCCCGCAAAGTGGTCGGGCTTGGCGCGGGGGCTGCTCTGGGAGAGGTGTGCCCAGGGAGCCCGGCGCCCTTGTGCCTCGCGCGGAGCGGCCCGTGCACCCGGGAGGCGAGCTGTAGAAAGAGAAATCAAATTGCAGCCTCCCCACAGACGCCGGGTTGCGCAGCCGAGCCAGCCCCGGAGATTGTTCGCAAGCGCGCGTGGCGCCGCACCGCGCCGCAGCAGAGCCCCCCCGGGCCCGCCGTCTGGGAGCGGGAGCTGTCCGAGAGCCCAGGGTCCGGCCGGAGTGCACCCGGGTGCAGAGGGGCGCGTGCGAGGCCCCTCCGGCCGGCCTGCAGCCCGCGCCCTACTTGGGCGCCCCCTCCGTCCCACTCCGGGAGCGATGCCCCCCACCCCTCGCGACCCCCGAGAACGTCGCGAGCATGGAGAAGTCGAGTAGCGAGGATTCTTCGATCCACCGGAGCCCATCTTTGGACAGCAAGGACTCGGACTTTGCCAAGCCGTCCACCTCGGGCCGCCCGTTCGGCCGCGGCTTCACGGCCGGCGCCTTCTATGGCACCGCGGGCTCCCGGGGCCAGAGCCGCGCCGAGGGCGGCGTGAAGACTAAGTACAGCACACCCAAAGGCAGCAAGTACGTGGTGTTTTACCTGGATCTGTCCTTTGTTTTCCTCCTAGAATTTAAGAAGTGCAACATGGCCAGGGGCTGCCTCTGCTGCTTGAAGTACATGATGTTCCTCTTCAATTTGATATTCTGGGTGAGTCGTCTCGTTTCTTTGCCTCCTCTCCTCTTTTCCTACCCCACCGTGATACCCTCTTCCTTTTCTGAGCTGCACCGCTCTGCTCTCTGCACAGTGGTGAGTGGGGTTTTTAAAAAATCCTTTTTCTCTCCTTGCTGGCTGAACGGAGGCTCCAACTTGCCTGTTTTCCAGAAGAGACTTACTCTGCTCCTGGGAGGCTGGCAAAGTTTACTGCCACATTGTTCCCCTGTAAGAAACCCATGCTAGAAGAGTCTCTGACTGGGTAACCTGCCAAAATAGGTGTGGGATCAGAATTTTTAACAGCTGTGACCTTGAATTGACAATAGGCACAAGTGTGGATGGTTTTCTGAGTTTCTTCTTGTATTCCTACTGAATATGTAAGAATACAGTCTGCAGCATTTTATGGGCATGAGGTGGATGAGTGGTAGAGGTCACACCCTCCCAGCTCTTCTCATTGAAGCCCAGGAGGAGGAGAAGGGGCCCCTGCCCGAGGCCAAGGGACTCACTTGCCTGCCCGCAGACCTGCCCCTGGGTTGGGGCCTTTGTGGGAGGGGGAGTGTGGGAGGACTGCTGCCATCGGGCGGCGGGCAGCTGCTTTTGAGGGATTGCGGTGGACTGGGCAGGGAGCTGGCTGGCCATGTGCTCCCACCGTGGAACGCCAGCCCTTCTGGGCTCTGGGAGCCCTTAAGGGGAGTGCCGTCATCCTTGGTGAGAGATTGTTTTCAAGAGAAGGTATCAGTGGGTGGGGCAGCTTGGACTTGTTCTCTGTCCTCTGGGATTCTGGAGGCTATGTGAGCACACACATGGGGGCGCATAAGAAATATAGTCAGGAGAATTTGAAAACTTCTTAAATTTACATCTAATTGTTCTTCATCTCAACTGCTGCCGCCTCTCTTCACCCAAGCCCAGACTCAGCCCAGATGTTTGGCTCTGGCCCAGGCCGACCTGCTGCCTGCTGGAGGTGGACCGGTCTGGGAGGGGTGTGGGGGCAGGAGGAAGTTGGTTCCCGTGAAGTTGGGTAGAGGTGGTTGTGCTTCGGTGTTCAACACTTGTGTGAAGTAACCTGCTTTAACTGAAAAAACTTTCTGGGTGTGTGTGCAGGGAGGAACTTTCCCACAGAGGGGAAAACTCAGGGCTGGCGGGGAGAAGACGATTCTAGGTTTGGTTCTGCGTGGGTGTCTTGTGTGACCTCGGGCAGATCATTCACCCTTCTGGTCCGGGTCTCCTTTCCAGTCCAGTGGGGGCTGTCACGATGGTCTCCCTTGTGTCTGTAGCCCGTTAGTTAGGGGATGTCCTGTAGCCTTGCCTTCTTGTTGGGTAGAGGCTGCCTTCCCTGCCCAGGTTCTCAGGAGCCTGGGCTCAGATAATTTGAGTTGTATTTTCCCAGATATCTCCGTGGTCTGGGGCCTTCCAGCTGCTGCTGTGAAGATGTTAGTTATCCTGTGCTGAGAGTTTTGTGGAAACTGGGACAGAACCATTGGAATGTCGAGAATGATTTTGTGGCTGCCTTTGGGCAAGTGTTCCGGTTCCTCATTTGCTGGCGTCGGTGTCAGCCAAGCACCAGGCATGTGTTTCTCTGTGCCTATGGATTTACAAGCCTTTTCATTGAGCACAGCTTCTCTCACAGCCCTTGTTTCCGGTCTCCACCTACCTTTTCTTACCTTTCTGCCTTCCCCTAGTCTGCATATCTTAACACTTACTAGACAGACCCTCTAGGGACACTGGGAGTCTGGGCCGGTACCTCCCACTCAGTCGCCCTCCTCCCCACCCCCACCCCGCCACCTGCTGGTCAGAGTCGGTATAACGGCTGTGGCTCTTCTGAGATGGTCCCAACTGGTTTAGGGACCTCCTCCCATGCTAGCACAGTGCTCTGTGCCCTGCACATAGTACGCACTCATGTGTTTGTGAGTGAATGAATGGCGGGCCAGAGCGGTGGATCCACATGTTATTGTATGTATTGTATTGTGTGGCAAGGATTCCCAGGTCCCACCTGATAGGGAAGAGAAGGTAGTTCTCAAGCGTGCCTGTGATGAAGGCTCTCCTAGCACCTGAACTGTGCAACGACAGGCAGCTCTTTCCATCTTCCCTTGGAAGGTGGGCAGAGCGTAAAAAGATGGTTGCTGTGTCTCTTCCTAATTAGAAGGTATCTACGGCCACCTTTATCAGACAAGGAGTCACTCTCTCCTTGTCTCTGATTTTTCTGTTTAATTAATGTCTTTGGAATGCTTGTGGCATAGTACAAACTGGGAAAAATTGACTCTCAAAGACCCAGTTGTTTTATGCTAGTAGCATATGAGATGCTGAAATAAGACATAGACCTTAGGAAAGATAGAAAATCTAGCAAAAAGGAAACAGATGGGTGTGTGTAAGAGTCTTTGCTCTATGTGTATTGGGTGGTGGAAGAGCAGGTAGCAGGGGCTGGCCAGGATTTGTGCAAGGTGGGTCACTGTCTCACTCCAACGAAGACTTCCTGCAGGCAGGTGCTCAGGCAGAGGCAGGTGGGATAGCTTGTGAGGCAGGACCCCTGGGAGACCTCTGCTTTATTCTAGTGCACACAGGGAGGGAGAGACAGGAGGTGAGCAGGACAGTGGGGGTGAGGACATATGCAGGGCTGCCCAGAGCCCAAGTCCTCTGGGACCCAGAGCAATTGTTAAGAATTATGTAGCCATCACTTTTTCTGGTCTCAGGGCTCAGATCCCTAAAGAAGGCTTTTCTGAGGCATTAGAGTTGAAACTGAGGACTGCAATCAATAGATAGAGATCTTCCCACAAATCTGGGGCCTATCTGGTAGTTCTCCAAACCCACCACAGCTGCCACACCCCCTGCCCCCTCGGACCCTGCTGGGAGGGTTCCCAGTGTGGAGGAGAGGAGCAGCTGTCTTACAGTGCAACCCCCTCACATGCCTGAGGATCCCTGGTTCCTTGCCACTGGGTGGAGCTTCTAGGGTATTAGTATCGGTACGGGCCTGGGTGACATCACTAGGGGCAGGCCAGGAGGTGGAGCTGTGCACCCTGCACTCCTCCTTTCCAAGAAAAGGCAGGTGCCGTATAGGCTGCTGGGTGCTGGCCTGCTGGGGGAGGGGGTGGTGTCCAGGTCTGCTTCTGGCACTGCCAACTTCTACCAGATGGTGCTGGCCATGTTGGCACCCAGGGCCGTACTTCTGAATGCCCAAGGTAGGTGGAGGGGTAGAGGAGGGGTAGTCAGGGGTCATGCCTGACTGAGCCTCACCTCCTCTTCCCCTTGCATACCTCACCCCGATCTTCAAGGCCAGAGAGACTGCTGGCTGCTTGGTGGACAGCAAATATTGGAGGCCTGGAGTGGGACAGAAGTTTCTGCATCCTGGGGGGCCTGTCCACACTAATCAGCCCTACACCCAAGGTATTTCTCCCTGTAGCAGAAACCATTTCCCTCATCAGCCCATCTCTGAGTCCTCCTGGGGCCATCTGGTGTAATACTCCAGGTAGAGGTTAAATGAATTTAAGCCCCTCCAGGAGAGCAAAGGAGGCTCAGAGCTTTTAACTCTGAGTAGGGGAGAGTACCAGGGTGGGCTCTAAGTGCTGGGGCCTCTGTCCCCTTCTCCACCCAGCAAATTGTGTTTCCAGCCCAGCTCCTCCCAACCCAAATCCAGTTCCTATCCATTATGGAGGGGCAGGGGTGAGACTGGTTGCTGGCAGAACTGCCACTCAGGATAATGGTGACTTGTCATGCTTACCAGGAGAGCTGTCCCATCACTTTAAATCGTGGCTGGCAGAGCAGTGACATTCTGGCCTCATTGGAAAGTCTGTTCCTTGTGAATCGCTTCCTTAATGAAGGCCAATTAGCCAAGGAAGTGGTGTTCAGTGTGCCTGCTGAACCAGGAGAGAGGTTGGAGCGGGGCTGCCACGCGCAGGGTGCCGGGTGGCAGCGCTGATTAACCTCCTCCAAGTGGGTTCAGGCCTTGGTGGCTCGGCCCCCCTTAGACTGTTCACTTGTCCTCTGGGTGCAGGCAGCTTGGTTAAGGCCCTCCAGCTGCACTGGAGGCTCGTGTTTGCTGTGGGCCTAGCCTCATAATTGCCACTGGGGTTCCCCTGTGTCTGTGGTGCCTGTGACAGGGGTCTGTGCGCTCTCAGGCTGGGGTGCCACAAGGAGTCCTCCCTGTGATGGCTTCTGTCTGAGAACAGCAGTGATGAGCAGACTGAGGGGTCTGAGCAAGGCCCAGACGGGTTCAGACCTGGCCGCTCCAAACCAGGTACAGGCTAAGCTGTGCAGCAAGAGGCACTAGAAGCTTCCCACCGTGCTCAGATGTGAGACTGGTATCAGGCTGTCTCCCCAGACTGCGGCTGCACGTCAGTCTTCGGGTGGGTCAGGCGTAGCTCTGCTTGGGGCACAGGGCAGATGAAGGGCCTGGCTGATACTTGGAGAGCCCAGAACATGGCCATGATGGAATGCCGGCTCTGTGTTCACTTCCTTTCCAAAGCATTAAAAATTAAACTTCCTTGTCTTAATATCTATTTTTAAATCGAGTCGGAGCCATCATTGGTGTCAATCAAGAGGGTATGGGGAGGAGGTGTGGAGAGAAGAGAAAGTCCCAGCTGAAATGGGGTGAGCACTGATGCTACCTTGAGGAAAGGCCGAGGAGTCTGTCCTCCATCCTGCAGGCCGAAGGAGAGTAGGGAAGGTGTCCGGCTTCCTCTGGGTGGGGGCTGTGCCTGTGCCACCCCCAGCCCCTGCTGCACCTCCACGGGCCTGGCTGCCCTTGGCTGAACTTGGCAGCAGGCTCTGGGGCTTACTGGGCTGTTGGGGTCCCAATTGAGTCTGTTCACTCATGCCACAACTATTTACTGAATGCCCGCTGAGCACACAGGAGCCTGCAGTTGGTGAGACCGGGCTGACTGGGCTCGGGCAGGGCGGATCGGCTTTCACAGGCCAGGAAGTCGTAGAATGGAGAGGTCATCTGGCTTGTCCTCCACCCTTAGTATGGGGCTGCTTAGGCTGGGGTCAGAGCGGGGCCACCTCCCCCTTCCCCAGCATTCTAGGGAGGGGCAACAGCAGACCTGGACCAGCATCTGGGTGGCCTGACCTGTCCTTCCCTTCCCCCACCCCCACATGGTGGCCTTCTGCCTCCCCATCTCTGAAATGTTTGCACTCATCAGAATTAAAGGGGAGGAAAAAACTGCCTAAGTTTCTTTTAGGAGTTCCCTAGTTTGGAAAAAAGAATTAGTGTACTGTGTGTCTTTTTCTGTTTCTCCTATTGAAAGGGCTGATCAGATGCTGTGTGGCTAGTCTGTACTCTATGCATTTATTGAGCACCTGCTGTAAGCCACAGACCCTTGAGCAGCTCACAGTCCCATGGAGAAGTCAGACACATAAACAGATAATTACAGTTCTGAGCAGTAGGTGCCGGGTAGAGCTATTTAATAGCGTAAGTAATACTGCTTAATAGAGATGAGATACAGAGATGACAGAGTAGAGCAAGTGACCCCTAGGTTTGAAGGGTGAACAGGGCCTGGCTGGGTAGGTGAGGGTGGGAGTCTGGGCAGAGGAGGGAGGGTGGAGAGACGAGTTGATGTAGAGCCTCTGTCAGGGGAGAGCTTGTAGCCCAATGGGAGAAAGCCTCTGCACACAGGAAATAGCTGAGCCCAGAGAAAGAAAGGGCGCCATCAGTCTGGGTGGTGCCAGTTGAGAGTGGCTTCAAGGGGTAGTGAGTCTGGCATGGGCTCCGAGGACGAGGTGGCCCTGCCCCACGGTGCAGTGAGCACTGGTGTCTGAGGATACTCCTCTCTGTCTCCAGTGCTCTGAGGAAAGGGATATTTTGTTTTTCTGGTGGTGACCACGTGGCAGGTCTCGCTGTGTCACTCAGGCTGCAAGCTGTTGCTGTAGGTGATCCGGCTTACAGAGATGCCCCTCTTCTCTCCCTCTTTCTGGCCTCTCCCTTCCCACTGCGATGTGCCCGCTTATTTGGTTCCAGTTAGGAAGCTTTGAAGCTCAGCTAAACTCGTCGGGCAGAGTTAAGTCTTCTGAGCCAGCTTTGTCTCTGCTCACGTGTGAAAGCTCCTCTGCCAGCAGAAGTGGTGGGGGGCTGGGGAGGGTCATTCAAAATAGTATGCAGTCAAGAGGGTGAACAGATCAGCAGCTCAGAGAGCCCCTGGGGGTGGAGCCGTGGCTCCCCCACCGCTCCCCTCACCTGCCATGGTGATACTAGTCTGTTAACATAGGGAGCCCTTGCTTCCATTCAGATGGGCTCTACCTTCTCTTTCTTTGGCCCCAGCAGCTTTGAAGGTTTTAGGAGGCCTGGAGAAGCCCTCAGAAGGAAGGCTGCGGGGTTTCAGATCTTTGCCCCTAGAGTTGGGTGGCTTGCTACAGCAGTACCACGCAGGGAGGTCCTGTCTAGTATCTGGTGGGGTGACTGGCCAAGGAGAACAGACACGTGTCTTCTACCTTCAGAGAGCCTTCCGTCTGCTCTGGTCTTCACTAGGGGTTAGATTTAGATCAACCTGGCAGCTTTGTGCTTGAACACAGGCCATGACCCTCCCCCCTCCCCCCACCCTGTCCGTCCCCCACCGATCAGACTTACTGAGTCAGAGTCTCCAGGAATAAGGCCTGAGGTTTGAAGGTTTCCTTAACCTCCTGGTGCCTGGGTTTGTTCATGTTTGACAGTGTAAATGGTCTTACAGTGCTGTGAGAGGCCCAGAGGAGGCAGCATGTGTGTTACATAGGTACACAGCCCAGCAGGTACCCAGCTTGCTGGCCTCAGTGACAGTAGCCACAGTTGTCACACACTGGCTGTGGTGAGAGCCTGTGAACAGGTAGCCCCCTCTGATGGTAAGTTAGATGCCCAGGGGCTGGAGACAGTGCTGAACAGGGCTTTGGAGCCCTGGGAGAGCCCCAGATGTCCCCTAGGCTGTGGTTTGTTCTGAATGCCTTCTGGTCTTAGGGATATGTTGGGGAAATGGGGGAGCAGGAAGTGCAGGCAGGTCTGTTGGAGTGGAGGATGGAGGGGGAAGGCAGTGGGGGAGGGGAGTGGTGAGACCCCAGGGCCTGCAGCTGCCCTGCCATGTAGAGGACACTCACTTCTGGCCTTCCTGTTGGGGGCGGCCTTCCCCTGCCGCCTTCCATTCTTGATGCTGTGAATCAGGACAGGGACAGGCCAGCTGGGTTGGTGGTCATATTGCAGGGTCCCCATGGACTCTGCCCGGGAGCAAAAAGGGCAGGTCCCTTCCTCTGACCTGATGGACAGCTGAGTCTGTAACCTGAGCTAAAAAAAAGAACATGCAGGGTGCCAGGTCACTTTACTAACTATAAAAACAGTCACTTAAAAATTTTTCAGATTGTATAATATATCATATACAAATTCATATGGTTCGAAAAATGATGTAATGAACGTGACCGCACTTTGTAGTTTCAGAAGTAGATATTAGCTATACCCATGAAGCCCCTCGTCTCCTCCCTGAGCAGGCCCTCAGCATCTTCCCGACACAGAAACTTAAGTTTGTGTTAAGTATATTTCTTTATAGTTTTCCCACATATGGAGGCATCCTTAAATACACCATCATTTGGTTTGGCTTGTTTTTGAACTTTTGGTAGATAGAATCATTCTGAATTTTTTTTAGCTCAATGTGATATTTATTGATTCACTATGTTGATATGTAGCCATGGTACATTTATTTACCCTGCTTTATAGTATCCCATGTAGGAATGGCTGCAACGTGTTCTGCTGGTGACGAGCACTGGGGTCACTTTGTTCTTATTAAGCATGCTTCTGTGAACATTCTTGTACAAGTCCCCTGGTGTACACATGCAAGAATTCCTCTAAGGACATTCCTTCTGAAAGTATTGGGAGAAGGGCCACCTGCTCTGTTGCAGCTCGCTCACCTGTGGCTGTGCTGTGCTTGGCTAGTACACAGTTTGTATGACAGGTCACTCACCTGCATCCAGTGAGTTCAGTGATCACGTTCTTGCAAGTTCTGGCAATCTCAAATTGTTGTAATGTTCCTGAGCATTAAGTGTGTCCCTGGACCACACTTTGAGAACTGCTCTTGGGTACAGAGCAAAGGAAGGTATTGCTGAATTTTAGCATATATGTATTTCAGCTTTACTAGGTAATGCCCTATTGTTTTCCTAAGTGGATATATCAGTTGACATTTCTACCAGTGAAATGTCAGTTGAAAATGGAAAGTTCTGAGCGTTCTTTAATATAGCTGGTGTATTTGTATTTCTTTGCTTACTGTGAACATCTTTTCATAGGTTTATTTGCCCTTCTTTTCTGTGAATCCCTGTTTATGTTTTTGTCCATTTTTCTATTGAGTTGTTTGCTTTTCTCTACTACTTTTTTGGAGTTTATGTTTTGAATACTAATTTGTCCATGAAGTGTACCACAGTCTATAGCTTACAGTTAGCTTGTCTTTTCACTTTCTTAGGGTTTTTGATGAACAGAAATTCTTTTCATAGAGTCAGATTTGTCAGTCTCTTTTCTTTGTTAGATTGTACTTTTTATATATTAGTTAAGAAATACATAATATCTTCTGGACATCTTTACATCCCTGGTAATAGGACAGTGGCTTGTCATAATAGGCACGCATGAATTTTTTTGATGAGTCAGTAAATATTGAAAGGTGAGTTCCTATATTTTTTTCAGATACTTTTAATATTTAAGCCCTTTGGATATCTGCAATTTATATTTGTGTGTGATGTAAAGTAGGACTCCGATTTCATTGTGCATGTCAGTTGTCCAGCTCTACTGATTGGATAGCTCCCCTTTCCCGCTGACGTGTAATGCCGCCTGTGTCTTTCCTGTTTTTGTATTTGTCTACCCCTGTGTCATGTTGTCTTCATTACCACACCTTTATATTAAGTCTCAGTGTCTGGGAGGGTACATCCTCTCATCCTACATTTTTTCAAGACTGTTTTGGCTATTCTTGGCCCTCTGTACTTTTGTATAAATTTGGAATCAGTTTGTCTTGTTCCCTCCCCGAAGCTTGCCATCCCTGTTGGTATTTTGATTGGCTTTGCATTGAATGTGTTGATCAAGTTGGGGAGAGTCGATGTCTTTGTATTTCCATTCATGGATATAAATTGTCTTCTAGTTGTGTGTTTCTATCCATGGACATAGTATACCACATATACTGGGCCTTCTTTAATGTCTTTCTGTGAAGTTCTGTAATCTCCTCCATCAATCTTTACACACCTTTGTTATTTATAGAATTTTACTCTTCTGTCCTTTGCTACCACTCAGTTTCTCCTCAGGGTTCAGCAGAGCTATGCACATAAGGACAGAGAAAGCTGGAGGCCCCAAGGATACCTACCAGCAGCCCTTTCAGCTGCTGCTCCTCATGCTGTGATGCTGAGGACCTTGTGAGCAGTCAATCAGGTGCTGTGCTGGGCAATTCCCACTTCTGTTACCTGGTTATCCTGTTTGCTGTCCATGGCACCTGAGGAGGAGAGGTGGCATTATTCCCATTTGCCTTCAAGAAGGTGGAAGCTCTGAGAGGTTAGGGATTTTGCGACAGGTCATTGATCTGGAGAGTGACAGAGGTGGGATTTGAACTCAGGTCAGTCAAATCCCAAAGCACATACTCTTTCCATGACCATCTCTGGAAGTCATCGTGATCCAGCTCCTTCCCTTGCCAACTTTAGATCACGCTTCTCTTAGATGTGTACCAACAGTTTAGTGGAGGGGAGCCCTGTGGCAACAGGACTGGAGTCAGGCATATTTGGATATGACTTGACGATTTGTGCCTTCTTTCCCTCCATCCCAGCCCCAACAGAAATGGGTTAGGAGGTGACCCCCCTAGTGATCATCAGAGACTTCCTCAGATCAGAGGACGGTCAGTCGTGTACAGTGTAAGCTTCATGGTCTATTTTTGTACTTTTTATGAGAGCACTCCAGACTGAAAACTTTTTTTTACAGCCTCCCAACAGCATGACCCTGCATATTGTGCTGGTGAATGTTTCAGATTGCTTATCTTTAGTGGCAGGGTTTACTGTTCTAACATATGGTCCTGCTTTTGTATTTTGTATCTTGCTTCCCCTCTGCTAACATCTTCTAGGCACTTTACATGCTTGTGGCTACCGTGAGTGTGCAGTGGTATCTGCGTGTAGGTGAGGACACAGAGGCTAGAGGCCTCATCACCCAAAGCCACAGGTGGGGGGAGGGGCCTTCATCTCTCTGTCCCTGCTGTGCCTGCTCACACTCGGTGCTCAGTTCAGGCGTGTTGATCGATGCACTGACTGAGCTGCAGAGGAGTGCTAGGTGAGGGGGCAGGGCTTTGGGCAGCTAACAGTGGGGTGCCCCTGGTAGGTGGTGCCCTACATAACAATTGGAGTTTACCTACGGAAAGGTTCCAGGTGGTAGGGGAGCTAGTACTGGCCTCTACCTGGAATATCCCGCTTGCTGGAGAAGAACCCTGGCAGCACCTGTAACTCACAGCTGAGGGAGGTGGCTTTGCGACCGTCTGTCCTTGTGACATGAAGCCCCTGGGGCTGCCCCTACCCTCATGGTTCCTCAGTGTGCTCCTTCAGGCCATGCACAGCACTCTCCCAAGGACTCTGGAAGATACCATCTCCTCCTCTGCATGCATTTCCAGAGTTGCTGAGGACCCACAGGGCTGGTGTGCTGGCACTTGGCTGGCCACTGTGCCCTGTGGTGGGGCCCCCGGCATAGGTAGTTACTGCTCATGATGATGGATGAGAACTTGGAAATTTCTGTCTGTCACTCTTTGCCTCAATTTCCCTTTCTGGGGGGAGTTAAACATTAAGTGGTATGGCCAGAAAAGTAATTTTGGTGGGAGGGAGATTTGAGGAGAGCCTGGGAAAGGACATTTGGAAGGGGACATGTGATCAGTTTGCCCTGTGGCAGAGGAGATGGGGAGGGAGGCTAACTGTATCTCTGACTGTGTACAAGGGGACCAGCAGCCAGACCAGTACAGAGCCCCTGCTAACCCTGCCTGGTCATGTGCAGGCTTGGGTCTCTTGTGCCTTACCATGTGGGCTGTGCTTCAGTGGACCCTGCCTGCCATTTCTCCCCAGTGGCTGGGCAGGGGACGCCCTTCAGGGGTCTCAGGGCACAGGACCCTGTGGTCACAGAACAGAACATGTTTGCCAGTCAAAACCAGAAGAGGTGGGGTCGGGAGTGGGGACAGGGTATGTCAGTCTGTGTGACGTTTCTGCGGGTAGCATGGAGGGCAGGCACGTTCCTGAGGATTTTTTATCTCCTTATCTGTCACTGGCCTGGTTCTGTACTTGCATCTTCCCCTTAGGTACCCAAACTGTAAGGCTCAGCTCCCCCCCTTACACACACCCAGATGTATATATGTATATGTGTGCACCTATGTATACAAACATACATATGGTATTTATATATAAATATATGTATATATGCATTTGAATAATGCATTTAACAACACACTTGTAGCATACATATGTGTGTATATGTTTATAAATAGGTGAATATCTATATTTATCTAGTTCCCTCTGTGTGTGTGACCCTTGGGTATAAGCTGGCATCCTCATTTTCAGCCATTTCCTAGAGGGATTCTGGATAAGCTAGGGCTCAAAGATGGCAAGCAGCACACACCAATGATGGCTAACTTAGGAGCACAGATATAGATCTGTTTATCTGTCTGTGAATAAATCCCAGCAGTGTTGTTCAGCATTTGGGGGGCAAATTGCTTTAGCAGACAACTATTGTTTTTGCTGGCCCACACCCCTGTTTTTCTGTCTGTGGATTGTCCAGTATCTTTGAAGGATATAAGGTTAGCTCACAGGCTAGAATGGAGAGCTAAGCAAGAGAGCACACACAGGGATGGGACCCAGGGCCGCCCTGGGCAAGGGTGGTGGTGGTGGGTGTCCAGGTCTCAGGAGCTAATAATGATGAGTTTGGTCCCATTGACTCGGTTAGGATGTATCAGCTCCTGCTGCTTTTGCCCAGAGATCTCACCGCTCAAGAGCTGGCTTCCCAGGAGAGAGGGTCTGGCTGGTCATGAGCCCACCCTTGGCCAGGGGTGAGAGGAGCACCCTGATAGGTGGGACAAGGCTGCATGCACTGGGGCAGAGGAGGATTCGCCAAGGGAAAGCAAGGTGCAGACACCAAAAGGAGGGGTAAGGGCAGAAGTGGCAGATGTCTGCTGAAGTGTTTTTCCCCAAATGCCAGAGGTTGCTGCTGGGATTTTCTCATCCTGAGCTGTATCCTCCCCACCTCCTGGAGAGAGAGGCCAGGAATGTGTGGGGAGACTGAGACCCAGGGCAACAGAGCAGCTGTCCCCAACCCCGACCTCTGTGAGCTGCCCTGACTGCCTCTGGGGGGGCAGTTTCCTCATCTGTTTGGTCCCTGGCTGTGCCATCCAGGGATATCTGAGTTGCCTTGGGGTGGGTTTTCCAGATTCCCCGTGATACCCTTCAGGGCATCTCCCAGCAAGCCATGCTCATGGATTCTAGTATTTCAGCCCCTTTTCATGTCCCTCCCCAGCGGCTGCCATTGGGTCCACTGGCAGGACCAGCTGGTGCTTGAGGGTGTACGTGCAGGGCAGTGCTTCCTGTCCTGGAGTTTTTGACATTCTCAGTCTTGAGTTTCAGAATTCCTAAAAGTGTGTTCTCAGTGGTCAGCCAGTGAGTCCTGAGGTTTGCCTGTGGTCCGCTAGCCCCGTGCTGCATGTTGCAGGGAGACAAGAACGCACTGTGTTCCTGCTCTCAAGGAGCTTGCGGTCTAGTTGGGAAGAACCAACTGCTGTCCATGGAAGTATGCACAAAGGCAGTGTAGCCTCCAGAGAAAGCCTGTGTATGCGGTCTGCCAGACTAGGGTTAGCATTATACAGACATCCTTGGGTTCTCATCCTGCATCATAAGGTGGTGGGGGCTTAGATGAGTGACTGACGTCAGAGTTCCTGGGCAGCACCCCTCACACAGACTATGCCCTCATAAACACACATCATTACATCATCTGGTGTGCTTCCCCTCTGCCTTGGCTTCCGGGAAGTGTGGGCCCAGGTAGGCGGGGAATGCTCCGTGCCCGAGGCAGGACTTGAGCTGCTCTTGGATGGGAATGAGATGTAGCCATGCAGTGAGGTGGGGGACAGCCTTCCCGGCCCGGCCAAACAGTTTGGGGTGGCATGGTGACGAGGGGAGCTGAGGTCAGCAGCCTGAGGAGCCAGAGCAGGACCTCATGCGTCCTCAGGCTCGCTGCTGCCATGTGTGCAGAGCTGGGGAGTGAGATGAACATGGAGGAGGAGGTCCTCTGACAGGGAGCACCCCCGGTGGGCGCCTCTCTGGGGTGAAAGGGGACAGGTACTGAGTACCTGCTGTGCCTGACCATGAGGCTAAGTGCTCTCCTGACCAGGTTGTCCATGTCCAGCATGTGCTGTCTTCTGAGCAGAGCAGGCTTTATGGAGAAGGCAGTCCCCTTGGGAGCATTTGGGGGGCAGAAAGGAGAGGGCTCAAGGCCCTGGAGGATGGGATATGTATAACTGGGGAGAATACTGGGGCGGGGAGGAGGGCGGTCTGGCCACAGGGTCCTACAAGGCAGGATAGGGAAGATGGAAAAGGAGGAGGCAGGAAAAATAAGGTGACAGTGGAAGCCAGAGGAAGGGGCTGATGTAGAGGGTCTCGATCCAGGTTGTGGTGGGCAAGGAATTGCTTCAGCAGAGCGGCCTGGTTGGCGAGGACTCTTCAGTGATGGCACTTTGGGTCTTAGCCGGCAGGGCGTGTGAGACTGCCGGGTGGGAAGTCTGGGCAAGTGCCCTGAGGCCGCAGAACCTGGGGCCCCTGGCCTGGGCTGGTGCTGTCTGGAAGGAGCAGAGCTGCGTGCAGGCAGTCCCCAATGTGCTCTGTCTGGGGGGTCAGGTGTTTCCAAGGCTGACTGTGCTCCTGCTACACTAGGGAAGCTTCCCCTGCCTGTGGGCAAGAGCTCATTGGACCCAAATCAGAGTGACAGCTTGTCAGGCCGATGGACCTGGGCTCTGGGTGAGGGCTCTGTGGTGTCTGAGCCATTTAGGACACCCATCGTGACTGTCCTTGGGCACCAGGGGCCTGGTGGGATGGGGCAGGGGACCCTCCGGAGGGTGGGGGGAAGGAATATCAATGTGGTTGGAGGAGCAGAACGCACAAGGTGCTTGATTTGTTACCATTTATGGCAGCCAGAGAGAACGCGCGAGGCCCCCATTCCCTCCTCCCCTGTCTGGAGCCCCCCTCCATCTACCCCTTTCTTAGCCTGGCTGATGGGAGGAGGGATGTCTGTGTGAAAAGTGCATGTTTCACAGAAGCTGCTGGAGGTGTGGGTCTGAATCAGGAGCTTAGGCGGTGGGGAAGGCTGATAGGAGTCTCAGCGTTGCTGATTTCTCTCTCTTCTTTCTGGTGGAGGCACCCCACAGCTTGCTGTGGTTGGGTGGGGCAGGTGTTGGGCAGGCCCTCTGCAGCCTGTGAAGACCTGGGGTGCCCAGCTGCATGTCCTGCCTGCCCTCCCCATTCCCAGAAGTTCTGGAGTCCCGCTTTTCCTTAGGACGGACACCTGAGGGCTCTCAGATGGCAGGGCTGGAAAGAGCAGGGCACGGACCACAGAACCTCAGTCCTAGTCCCAGCTGCGTTGCTGATTGGTTGTGTGGCCCTGGCCAAGTTAATTTCCCCCTCTGGGCCTAAGTCGGCCACACCTGGACAGTGACAGACTTGCAGCAGCTCACTTCTAAGTCCTCCCGAGCTCTGACATCCTGGGATCTTTGTTTTCTTTTACTCCCTTTGTGTTTCCAAAGTGCTGGTGACTCTCGAGGTACTTTGTCTTCCTCTTCCCAGTAACCTGGTAGAGTGAAGGGCTGACTCCTTTACACTCCAAAGTGGGGAAATGGAGGCCAGAGGGAGGGAGCACCCACCAAGCAGCCCTGGGTCCATCCTCAGTGGGTGGAACTTACTGCCTGGACCTCATCGAAGGGCCCACGTCCTGGAGGCTCACAGGCCAGGAGCCAGCGGCTGCTCTGCTGTGTTGGGGGGCCCGGGCACGGGGCTCCTGCTGTAGGCTGGGTGTTTCCCGAGGGCTGTGGCCCCTTGGGCCTTGGTTTCCTTGCCCCGTGGCAGGGAGAGAATCTTCCCAGCTCCCCTGTTCCCACCTCCGGGTAGTGAAATTGGGCCGGTTCTGCGCAGGAGATGGGGCCTCACCAGGGCCAAGGGTTGGCTCGCCGCCCTGCCCCCGCCGGAGAGGGCTGTCACCTGCCAGGCAGGTAATGAGGGGTGGGCTGCTTTATTAAGCAGCCGCACTACAGTGAGGAGCTCAGCACCGTGTTTGACACACACAACAGTCGAGGCTCCTGTCCTATTGTTAGAAGCCTTAATTATGATTGTTCGAATTCCGCCCTCTTG
The DNA here is from genome assembly GCF_040802235.1 of Manis javanica. Classification (NCBI taxonomy): domain Eukaryota; kingdom Metazoa; phylum Chordata; class Mammalia; order Pholidota; family Manidae; genus Manis; species Manis javanica. The sequence continues at coordinate 28,990,639 of NC_133170.1, read as the reverse complement.
CATTCATCATTAGGAGGAGGTTTCTTTTCCTTCCTGCTTCCCCCAAGCCCCTGGAACCACGTCTTCGCTGTTCTCTTGCCACACTTCACCTCCTGCTTCTGTCTCTCCCCTCTTCACCGCCCTCTTCTGCCAGGGCAGCCCCAGCAGCCTCCCCTGCCCTGGCTGTGGCCTGTCTGTGCTCCCAGCTGTCGCCCTTGAGAAAACAAACAGCCCCAGGCCCACAGAACTCGGGTTCCAAGCTGGGAGGCTTCCCCTTCAGGAGGCCTCTTGGTTGTGGATTCAGCAGCATGTCCTGCCCTTCCCTCTTGTGTGGCCATGAGGGACAACCTCAGGGGAGGTGTCAGCAGCTGGGCGGCGCACACATGTTCACAGGGCGGTGGTTTTCTCTTCAGGGCCTCTGCCGTCCTGGCTGTGCCTGCCTCTCCTTCCTGCCCCCTGCTCCCGTCCCTGTACTGACCCGGCCAGCAGGGCCGTGGGGGAGCCTTGACCAGAGGATGGGCCCCCTACAGCTCTGCCATGGCCCCCCTGTGAGGGCCTTTGACTAAAGTTTCTCATCTGTAAAGTAAGAATAAACCCTAATACTTGGCTGATCAGCCTGGGAGAATCAGGATACACTGGCATGGTGTTCACAAAACCGTCCAAGGCTATAAAGGGTGATGCTAGTGTAAATGGGGATTACTGCCTGGTTTTTCTTTGGAACTTCCTGTTGTTCTTTCTGTCTGTTTCTGGCGCCACCTTCCTGCCTTACGTTTCTGAGTGGGGCGTAAAGCCACATGGTACTTTGTCCCCCCGCGTATTTCTACGTGCGGGCAGCCACCGTCAGAGTGGCTGAGAGGTGGATATGGCTCCCGCAGCAGCCTGCTGAGGCACTGCATGGTGCTTGAGCCCTCGGCATGCTCCACTCAAGGCTGTTCCAGGGGTGTGGTGGGTGGTGGCCCCTCCTCTGACCTTAGTGGCCCCTTCCGATACTCCCCACATTCTGTAGGGGTCATGGGGAGAAAAAGGGGCTGGAAGGGTCTGAATTGCTAACTCCCCTCAGGTTCGTGTGGACCTGCTGGGCCTGGCTTCACAGGCCCTGCCTTCCGTCACGAGTCTACCAAGATGACCGCAGGAGACCTTGTGTGTGTCAGGGTCTCTGCCTTTTCCCAGTGGCTGATCCGTCTGCCCCTCTGTCTGTGATCTGGTGCCCTGCCCTTCCTCAGCACCTCTGGCCTCCCCCTTCCCAGGAAGAATCCTGTTGTGGGGTTACCTCCCGGGCGGAGAAGGGCCTGGTCTCCAAGCCTGAAACCCTGGCCTCTGACTGACAGAAGTCTGAGCCAGTTTGTGGCTTGGGTTTACCTGCCCTGTGGGGGTCTTCTGACCAGGCTCACCCTCTGACGGTCCTGCTCTAACAGTGGAGATGCAGAGGAGGTTTTGGGGGCAGGGTGCTGAGCAGAGCCCTCATACCTGCCCACATCACTGTGGATCCACATTGAGGGGACAAGGAGTCCCTTTCCGTCCCCCAGAGAAGTCCAGGTCCACCTGGGGCACCCAGGCTGGCTTAGGTGGGTCTGTCTGGAGGCAGGGGGCTGGATGGGATGAGCCAGAGAGCCTTTTCAGCTCCAGTCCTCCCCGTGGCCAGATTTTATACTGTCTCTGAGATGTGAGAACATCTCCTCAGGGCCCCAGATCACACGTTTACCAGTGTCAACAGCCTTATTTTGTTTTTAGGGGGACTGAATGGTAAAGAGGGAAGGTGTTATGTTGGGGGTCCAGCTACACAAGGGAATAAATAAAACCTGCCTGGCAATAGTAGAGCCCACTGGGACCCAGATTGCCTGATGGTGGTGGAAGGTCGTCAGGAGGTGGTCTGGCTTCCAGACTCTGGACCCCTAAGGCTTGAGCTGACGCCCCCTCCTTGCTTCCTACGAAGGTCCCCTGTGAGTCGTGTTCCCCACAAAGCTGCAGGCACCAGGGAAGGTGTGAATGTGCCTTTCCAAGGCCCTGACCTCCAGCCTTTAGGCACAGACACCCATGGTCCCTTGCTGCATTGAGCTCTGAGGATCCCTCAGGGCCTCGGCAGGCTCCCTGGGCCCTTCTGAAAAGGCCTTCCAGGCCAGGCTGCTACCCCAAAAGCCGACTGTCCTGGCAGAGGCTCGGCTGTCAGAATGGGCCTTTGAATTGTGGTTGGACAGCAGGCTGGGGAGGGGTGGGGCTGGGGCAGAAAGCTGAGCCCTGCCTCTCAGGGCCACCGTGCTATTTAATTTGCAGGAGTTATCTGTCCTGTCTCTCTCTTTCTCCCTGGCATCCCCAAACCTCTCTCTTCATGCTTCTCCCCCATCTGGGTTCCTTCATCTCGCTCTATTTAAGAGGCAGCTGTGGGGGTGAGCCTTCCCCACTGCCTCTGGCCTGATGCCCCCACCCCTGCTGGCCCGGGACAGCCTGAGTCCCCTGATGGAGATGCCCACTGATGCAGCTGGGAGTCGGACTGAGGTTTTGCACTCTAGGCTATGGAGAGGGAGAGTGGGGGGCAGAAGCACCCTTACCGCATCCAGCACCTGAGTTCTCTGATGCCTGCCTCACTGGGTCATAGCAACAGTGAGGAGACCCTGTTTGGGCGGGCGGCCTGTGTTTTGAGAGCAGTGAGGGGTGGACGTCACTCAGGACCTCATCCTGCTGTGTGGACACACTGCTCCCCCTTCGCCCATCCCAGGACAATGGAAGAGATGTTTTCCTTTGGGACGGGGAGAAGAGAGTCAAAACATAGAGACACCAAATTCCTCTGGCTTCCTCTGCCTGCGTCCCTGCACCTGGCCCCCATCCCATTCCATGATCCTCCCCTCCTCTTATATTTATTTATTTATTTATTTTGATATCGTTAATTTACACTTACTTGAACAACATTATGGCTACTAGATTCCCCCCATCATCAGGTCCCCCCCCACCACCACAGTCACCGTCCATCAGCGCAGTAAGATGCTATAGAATCATTACTTGTCTTCTCTATATATACTGCTTTCCCCATGTCCCCCCCCCCCCTTTTCCCCCTTATCCCTCCCTTCCTCTTCTTTAGGGCTTCTCTGGCTGCCTGCTGTGGGTTGTGAAAGGGAATATGGTGGAAAGAGCACTGGCTTTTGAGGCAGGTGAGTGTGACTCTCGGCACCACCACTTACTGTTTGTATGAACCTCACAAGATGCTTAACTCTCCAGGCATTGACCTCCTCATCTCTAAAATGGGATAATTGTAGAATCTTTTCAGTGGGCTCAAAGGGATACTGAAACACTGGATGAAGAGGGTGCAGCCCACGCCGGGCACTCGGTAGCTGTGGGGCCGGCTGAGGTTTGAACGGGCAGTGACGCCTGCTGAGGCGGCCTTGCTCCCTGGCAGGGCAGTATGGAGAACGCATTCAGAATTAGGGTGTGGGTGCCTGGTTTCTGTCCCCCGTCCCCACTTGCACAGCTGGGCTCTCCTTCTCTGGGCTTTGATTGGCTTTCTCTTTGAGCAGGAGGCCGTAGCTCTGTGCCTGTCCCTCTGCCAGCTTCCTGCAGGGCGGGGGGAAGGACAGATGAGGAAGGAGCCCCTTGCCCTGAGTGCTTTGAGGTCTGGCCAGAGGCAGGGGAGGAAATCGAAGGTGGGATGCTCCCTGCTTTTAAGAAGCTGTTTGAGGACTCAGTGTTTAACCTGGAGTAGAAACCTCTTACTGAGGTTTTGGAAGGGGCGTGGGGAGGACGCCTCTGGGGTTGCCTTGGCCACACTGACCAGGACCTCTGTAGCAGTGACACCTACCTGGCCTTGCTGGGGGTGCTGAGGCATGTCTGTTGGGAGCTCCGGGTGCCCACCTAGGGCCTTGGCAGGAATGGGGTGAAAGACAAAGCCGGACTGGAGGGGAACAAGGGGAGGGAAGGAAGGACAGGGACAGCTGGCGGGGAGGGGAGGCAAGTGCCTCAGGTAGCCCCATGGGCGGAGCTCCTGCCCCTCCCTCTCGCAGGGGTGAAGACCCCGCCAGCTGCCTGAGTCCTCAGCCCCACTGCTCTTCACTGCCGGTAACAAGTGCATCTGGCTGGAATCTGGGTCATTAAAAAAACAACCCAATATTTCTCTTCTTCCTTTACCTGCTGGCAATCTATGCCCTGAAATATAGCTGGCTCCCCAAAGGAGGGGTCTGGGGGTGTTGGCCTGTCAGGGTCACTCAGCCAGCCAGACAGCCGCTCCTGCTGGCTGAGTTCTGTTGTTGTGAATCGAGGGCCCTAAATGGAGAGTGATGGGCTAGAGATGGCTTGGGGCCAGGCGGGATGGCAGCTAGTGTGAGCCTAGACAGCCTCGGGCATGACTTTGCCATCTAGCGAGATTTCTTAGTGATGGGCCTGTGGAGTGAGGCCCTTGAGGGAGGGTGGCTGCTGCTCAGTGTGCCGTGATGATCGTGGTGTCTCTGGAGTAGTACTTCCCAGGAGCCGCCTTTCCTCTGCCACAGTGCCCACCTCCACTTGCCCGTGCTGGGGTGGGCACCTGGCCAGACTGGCCCTTGGGAGAATGGCAGGAGCCATGTCCATGCCTCTCGGTCCAGGAGCAAAGGACCGGCCAGCCCGGCAGCTTGCTTAAACTGAGTCCCGAGACTAAAGGTTTATCCCCTTCGCTCTGGAATTTAGGAACACAGACAAGTAGGGATAAATAGAGGGAAGGTGGGAAGGGTGATTTAAAAAGGGGTGGGGGGCAGATAAATCTAGGACGTTTGTTGGGAAATCCTGAATTTTGGTTGCCCACAGCAGCTTCCATTTCTGGGAGCTTACACTGCACGGGGCCCTGGACTGAGCACCTACCCCGTGTTGTCCCCCAAGCTGGCTGATTCCAGGAGCCTTCTAGACTCCTAACTACCATACGGGTTTCTCTTACTGTGAGAAAGAAGAGCTCTCATGAAAGCTTTCGTAAGCTAACGTGAGTCAAGCAATGAAGCAGTTACCATTAATTTATATGGAAAAGTGTTTATTTCTGGACCCAAAAAATAACCTCTCTGGCTTTTCTGAACCCTTGAGACATGTCTTGCTAAGGGAGGCACCAACTAACCCGGCACAGAGCGCAGATGTTCACAGACCCAGTTCAAATCTGTGGCTGCCTGATGCTGAGGTGCTAAGTGTGGGTCCCGGGAAAGGAGGCTGTGGGGCCTCTCCCTGCCTGGGGTGCCTGCTACCTCCATGATGGCTGCTGACAACAAACACCAAACACTATTTTCATTTTCTGCCTTTTTTGGTAAAAGTGAAAATCCTTTTCTGCTTTCATTTGTTTAGTGAAAACAGGTACTATCGTAGGTCTTCTGTAAAAGTGAAGTGACATAACACAAACTTTCTAAAAGCAGGAAACTCCTGTATTGCCCTTTACTGCTCCAGGCTGGTAACAGACTGAGGCATGTGACTTGGAATAAAGCTCTCAGGGCTGGTGAGGCCCTGGGCTCATCCCAGATGCCCTCCAGAGGGTCTGGGGGGATGGGGGACATTGGACAGGTAGGCTGCCAGTCTCACCCCTGGGCAGCCCCATGGCGGATGCCCCTGCCCCAGCAGCTGTACCCTTCTTGTCTTTCTGGTGGCATATGCACAGTCTGTGGCACAGAGCAGGTCAGCACATGTTGGCTAAGGTGTTTCTTTGGAGCAGGTAGAGGTGACACTTTTGTTAACCAGGATGAATCCAGGCCATTTGCTGGGGAGTGGGGAGCATGGGGGTGTTTGTGGGCAAATCTGATATTGCTGTGTTTTTCTGGGACTCACAGCAGGGCCTGGCCTAGAAACTTAGCCCTTCTATCCTGCCCTGAGGGGGACAGGATGTCCCTGGTCTGCTGGGGGGACTGCTCAGTATGACATGACACCTGCTCTCTTCTCCCTAGGGATGAGCACCCCAGGCTGCCAGCAGAAGGGCTTCAGGTGGGAAGGGCAGGGCCATTTCTGGCTTCTGCCCTCCAAAGGACAGGGCCCTGATAGTCATAGATCTTGGATGAGAGACATGCTGGCCTTTTCCTGTGAGACTCTTCCTGACTCTGGAGCCATCCTTCACCCGTTGCTCTTTTACAAAGACACAGAGAGATATTTCAAGTCACCTTTTATGGCTCTGGAACAGGAAGGCCCTGGAGACTAGGCATCAGGCTGACCTTTTGCAAGCTTGCTAGCTCCTGGGGGAGGGGAGAGAGAAGCCCTGAGGACTTGGGGACCAGATGACCACCAGAGCACACAGTCAGGGCTTCCCAGGGCCCTGACTGCAGATGGGCGGAGGCCGTCCTCTTGTTAGGACCGCTCTCTAGGTTTTTTGTCTCATCCTGTACTTGGTCCTTCCCTTGTTTGCTTGTTTACTCGTTCATTCATTCATTCTTTCATTCATTCAAGTACCTACTTCTAGAAAAGACAAAACCGGGGATGAAACTCAGTCTTTACTTTGTTGAAGCTAGGCTGCCCTGACTGTTATTTTGTATTAAAGGGAAATACAGTTAATCCTTGAACAACTTTGAATTGTATGGGTCTACTTATACACATATTCCTTGTAGTAAATATTTTGGAAAACTTTTTGAGATTTATGACAATTTGAAAAACATTTTCTTTTCTCTTTCTTTGTTGTAAGAATATAGTATGCAATACATATAACATTCAAAAAATGTGTATGTTTTACAAAAAATACAATACAAAAAAATTGGCTGTTTATGTTATCAGTAAGATGGTTCTGGTCAGCAGTAGGCTATTAGTAGTTAGGTTGTGGGAGTCAAAAGTTGTATGGGGCCAGTGCTCCTACCCCATGCTGTTTGAGGCCAGCGTATTAAAGGTATCTGAGTTGAAGCTTTCCTTTTGACATCGTAAACTGTGTTGTTTAAGGCATACCGAATGAGCGCATATTGGAAAGGAAGTGAGCAGCGGTCTTAGGTGCTCTGTTAGTAACGCGTTTCCCTGGAATTGTGCTGGGTTCTCCGACATCTTCTCCTGGTAGGCCTCCCAGTAAATGCTCGTTGGACTTCTCTGATGCTCACAGCACAGCACTGGGCGTGGCCCTGCTGGGATGCAGAAGGTGGGGCATGGCTGTAACTGCCATGGGAAGAGGAGGGTGAGGGCATGGCGATCCCACTTCCTGCACATGGGGCCCTGGCTCCATCCCAGGTGAGGCCCAACCTGTATTCCCAGATGTAGGAGCAGCAGGTGGCAGGCTCAGAACCTGTGTCCAGCTCAGGCTGTGGTAATGGCAGAGGGATGGGGGCCAGGCTAATAGGCCACCCGCAGCACCCCATGGGGCTCTGTCTGAGTAGAGTTCCAGGGCTCTTGGCTCTTGGCTTCTGTTCCTTAAACCTGGCTGCCTCTTCCAAGCCTGATGCTGCCCCGAGGTGATCCTGGTCTGCTGTGGACGCCTGGGTGATGGTTGGCTCATTTTGTGTCTTGGCTCTGTAGGGCCCACATTCCTGCCAAGAGCATGCCAAATCCAGGGCCCTTTCTCTGGTGGGTCCTCAAAGTATTAATTGGGAGTGAGGACCAGAGACTCAAGTTCACCAGCGCTGGCTTCCAGGTCCTGTTCCCCCATGATATTTAGCTCTCTCCCAGGGAGAGATCATACCCTGGGCCCCATGCTGAGACACAGGACGGGCCAACCTCTTCTCTTCCCTGTGGGGTTTGTCCTGCAGCCAAGAGCAGAGGGGGCCCGTAGTCGCAGTGGTGGGCATCCAGACCTCCGGTAGCGTGTTTACTGGCAGTGCACATGGAGGCTAAGGCTTGCAGCCGGTGGAGCATGAGCAAGGGAGCACTGGCCCACCTGGCAGGGATGGATCTGCAGGGCCTGTGCCCAGGTCACCGCCCCCTGTCTATTAACTCGCCATTAGCATGCGGCTGTGGCATTGCTGCAAACAGTTTGATTTATGCCACTGAGGTTTTGCTTACAAATTAGAAGCTGCTATTGTGCTAAGTCGGCTTTAAAATCGATGCGGAGTAATTGCAGTACATGGGTAGTTGGACGACATTAACATGAGAAATGTGCTGTAGTCGTCATCCTTGGAACAAACATGACCAATTACAGTGAAATTTTGCGCCGTTCACCCGGCTAATTTGAACACATTTCACTGCCAAACCCTCCCCCAGCATGGTTGCTCTGGATGGGCCCCATGCTGGGACATAGGAGGAGCCAACCTCTCCTCTTGGGCTTTGTCATGGATGGATTTGTCAGGAGTTGGGCTGGGAGTGGTCTTGTTGGCATCCTGGGGAGGTGGGGAGCAGGGACCTCGTTTGTTCCATTGCCTGTTCCAAACCCCTGGCTTTTATGGTGTCTTCTTTGTGCAGTGTGCTGCCATGACGCTTTGGGCCCGGAGTGACAGCCCTGAGAACCTTCCTGTACTGTGTGGTATCTATGTGTGCTTCAGCCTGTGTGTGTGTGTGCATGCCTGGATGTGCATCTTTTGTGTGCTTGTATGGCCGTATGAGTGTGTACCTGTGTGTGTCTTTGCACCTGTGTGTGCCTGTGTGTATCTCTGTGTATGTGTGCACCTGTGAGTACCTGTGTGTGTGTGTATGTGCAAGCGTGTGTGCATGCCTGTGTTGCCTTAGAATAAAATGAAAAACAAAGTATGTTGAGGCCTGGTGATCAGTGCATCTGCCTCCCAGGCAGTCCTGTCATCGTCATACCTTTCTCCACCTGCAAAGTGGGGACTGGACACTGCTCACACACTGCCGTAAGTATTGGGTGAGAGAGCGGGCCATTAAGTGTTTGAATGCTGAGTGTGAATTTGGCTCAAGCAACAGCAGTCACTTGTATGGACTCAGCCCCAGGTCTGACGGGGCAGCCAGGCGTCAGGGTAGCGTCCAGTCTTCTTGCACGCTGGAGTTGCACAGTAGATACAAAATGAAACACTGATTCTGGGCTTCATCTTCAGAAATTCTGCTTTAATTGGTCTGGGTTATGTCCTGGGCATATGGATTTGAAAGTCTCCCAGGGGATTTGCATGTACAGCCAAGGCTGAACACTGCTGTCTGGTTCATGTCTCCATCCTGCGTGGATCTGTGCTGCTTTAGGTAAGACCCATACTAGTCAATGTTAAAGCTCTCTTCTGACAAAGGAAGGCTTTCTAACTGATAGGTAGGAAGTTCTCCTCCCACATAACAAATCCCTGCTTCTGCTTCCTCCTCCCTTAGCTGAGTGTGTACCTGAGCCTCCTCCCTTAGCTGAGTGTGTACCTGAGCCTCCTCCCTCAGCTGAGTGTGTACCTGGCCCTCCTCCCTTAGCTGAGTGTGTACCTGGCCCTCCTCCCTTAGCTTAATGTGTACCTGAGCCTCCTCCCTTAGCTGAGTGTATACCTGAGCCTCCTCCCTCAGCTGAGTGTGTACCTGAGCCTCCTCCCTCAGCTGAGTGTGTACCTGAGCCTCCTCCCTTAGCTGAATGTGCACCTGCACCTCCTGCCTTAGCTGAGTGTGTACCTGAGCCTCCTGCCTTAGCTGAGTGTGTACCTGAGCCTCCTCCCTCAGCTGAGTGTGTACCTGAGCCTCCTCCCTTAGCTGAGTGTGTACCTGGCCCTCCTCCCTTAGCTGAGTGTATACCTGGCCCTCCTCCCTTAGCTTAATGTGTACCTGAGCCTCCTCCCTTAGCTGAGTGTGCACCTGCACCTCCTGCCTTAGCTGAGTGTGTACCTGAGCCTCCTGCCTTAGCTGAGTGTGTACCTGAGCCTCCTCCCTCAGCTGAGTGTGTACCTGAGCCTCCTCCCTCAGCTGAGTGTGTACCTGAGCCTCCTCCCTTAGCTGAGTGTGTACCTGACTCTCCTCCCTTAGCTGAGTGTGTACCTGGCCCTCCTCCCTTAGCTGAGTGTGTACCTAGCCCTCCTACCTTAGCTGAGTGTGTACCTAGCCCTCCTCCCTTAGCTGAGTGTGTACCTGAGCCTCCTCCCTTAGCTGAGTGTGTACCTGGCCCCCGTCTTGCTCTGGGGTTGGTGTCAGGTGGCCCTGCCTTTGTGGGGAGTGTCTGGTTTCCCCGGGCCCCTCACTGACTGATGAGTGGGACAGGAGGCCCCCTGGGAGCAGTAGCCTCACTGAGAATGGTGCTGTGCTCGACAGCGTGCCGGGACCTTTGCCAGGCGGCATGGTGGTGGTGGAGTGCTGAGCCCTTGGAGACCTGCAGGGGGCCAGCGGGACAGAGTGCGAGTCCAGCCCTCTCTTGTAGCGAAGAAGCTGCGGCCCCCAGGAGGAAAGGGACTTGGCTAGCAAATCATAGCAAACGGATTGCAGAGGTGGATCTGGGATCCCAGGCCCCAGCCCCAGCTTGGGAAGCGGCTCCTGGACCCTGTCTTTGGGGAGGCTGTGCCTCGAGGAGAAGGGCCTTTTCAGGTGACTGAGCAGCCGGCTCTCCCAGTGAGGCTGAATGCCTGCTCATCCCCAGACGTACGCACTGGGCTAGGATGGCCGCTTGATGGGTGGGCGGAATGACAGCTGTCGGGTCTGCCTTGACGTCGGCGTAGGCCCCCTGACAGCTTCCCCACTGTGTCAGCTTCATTGCAGCAGCGTGCCTCCTGTTTGGTGAAGGAGGTCTGCCTCAGATACAGCCACTCACTCCAGGGGTGGGGTGGCTGCTGGCCAAGCAGAGTGATGGTCAGGGTTACCAGGCAGCCACACAGTATGGTGCTCACTCCCAGGTGGTGACCACTACTCAGTCACTACAATGTGTCACCTTTACCTGGTTCTGTGCAGGGCTCAGAGGGCATGGAGCCCTTGTTCTTGGAGTCTCCTGTTCAGTGGGAGAGGCCCATCAGGAGCCCACCATCAGTGTTGTGTTGTGAGAGTGTAGGAACACCCAGGAGGGACACCCAGGTTGAAGTTGAGGACTTTGGGAATACTTTCACTGGAGGTGAGTGAAGGTATGTGATTTCTGTGTCCCTGGCCCCCCCCCAGCCTGCAAGCTGCCCAAGGAGCCTCTCCAGGGAGGGCAGTCTCAGGCTGGGGATGTCAGCAGTGCTTCCTGCACCCTCCATAGATGGCGGGGACAAGATGGTGGGAAGAATGGCACACACAAGAGGAGTGTGGTGGCTCTGAGCAGAGCAGGAGTCACATGTGTGCCGAGTGTGGACTGGGGGCTGTGTGCAGGCAGCCACAAGTGACGCAGCTCCCTGTGTGCTGTTGGCCCATGGCCGCATCCTCATGGGAAGACAAGCAATATACCCCTGCCTGGAACTTTAAAAGGTGGGAAAACAGCCACCTCCCCTCCACAGTAACAGAAAGATGGGGCAGAGTAATTGGCTTAGGTCTGGGGAAGCCGAAGGGATTGTTTTCAGAGTTGTGACGAGGGCCACTCCTTAGTCCCGGGCCACCAGGCTGAATTCCCAGGAAAAATGGGCAGGTTCTTTCTCAGCTGAGAGGATGACCTTTCGACCTTTCGTCAGAAAGACCCAGAAGGACAGTCTTTTGTGCTCATTTTGCCTTCTGGGCAAGGGGGGCCAGCTGGGGACCACTCTTCCCCTCTGACCACTGTGCAGCACCCAAGACCCATCATTATCCCAGTAGAAGAGGAGTGAGAGTCGCTGCTCTGCTCTTCCCTGCTGAAGTCAGGTTCGGAGTGGGGATGCCAGAGCAGGGTGGAGGCAGGTTCTAGGAGGGCACCAGCAGCCACTCTAGCTGAGCGTCAGGGCAGAAACGTGCCATGATGGGGAGAGGCTGACAGTGGGATGGGGGCAGCATGACCAGAAAGGAAGGTTTTTTTTTATTCTTAGAATTGCACATAGTGGGGGAAACTTCTTCAAAGACCAGAGAGGATAACCGTTTATACTTGGTCTTTGGGCTTTGAAAAGGAGGAACATTCCCGTTTGCCCACAAGTTCAAGGAGACTGGCCAGGATGTTTCTTTGGGAATGATCCGCTTTTGAAAGGTCAGATTCACATTTCTGTAGCCTGTGGAGGGCCCACCCCTGAATCCTCTGGCCATGACGGCCCATAAGGGGTCACCCAATCTCTTTCCCTCCTTCTGGGCAAAACACTGACTGCTTTTGTTCTAGAGAGGGGGACGAGCCCCAAGCCTCTAGGAGAGCTCCTCACGTGTGACCTGAATCCTTTCCAAGGGTTCAGAGGGTTTCCCTGTAGGAGGAGAGGCGCCCGTTGAGACATGGAGGTGCAGAGAGGGAGGCCCAGGCACTGACCTGCAGTCTGGGTGGGTGGCAGAGGCTGGAACTGAATCCTAGTCCTCAGGTCTCCGCCTGTGGATATGCTGCGCCCTGTACTGCTGTTGATCCAGCCCTCTGTGCACCAGTGAGAAACACCCCAGCAGGCAAATCCAAATGATTGTTTAGTGGTGAAAAATTAAATGCAAGAGCCAAAGCCAACAGTAATTTCAACCAACACAGGGAGATTAAGAGCCCCAGAGCAGTATTAGAAGTTGTCTGCCATGCATGTGTCCTGGGTTTTTTTCTGGGCTTGAATATGTCTCCCAAGGATACACAGTCTGGGCTTTTTGCATAGCTGGGGGAGGCTGTGGGCTTTGGAAGCTGCCTCGGCCTGACAGATGCTGGCCTCAGAGGTCCTGAGGTGGCCCGTTTTGTGTACATTCCTGTAGCCTGTACACTCCTGGGCGCCTTGAGTCACCAGGTCAGATGCCTGAAGGGACAGAGCTGTTTTTATGTTTAGCAGACCGGGAGAAAGGTGTGGACAAGCATTGTGCAGCAGCCCCAACCCCTCTTGTGGTTCGCTCTCTGCTCCTCTGTGTGTTCTCCACAGGCTTCTCTGCTCGCCCTTTTGCTCCCCCTGGGGCCGTGACTTCCCTGTGCCAGACCTGTGTGAGGCAGGTGGCACTCATAGCTGGGGCCTGGTGCCCTTGGGGCCTTGAGGGCAAGAGGAGGCGGCTGCTTCATGAACAGGGATGAGCGGCTCCACTCATGAGGGCTGAGGTGGCAGAAGGCTTGACTTGGCTGAGTCATAACTGTCTAACTGCAACTAGCCCTCACGCGGTGCTTCCCTGCCCAGCAGACACCTTCATGCACGTTTCTCGTTTGCACATCACTGCCCCTTTCAAGGACATGACAACAGCACTTCTTATTTACTGAGCAACTACTATATGCTAGGCACTATGCCAAATCTTTACATGCATTTAAAAAATACATTCCCTCCTCACAACTGCCTTGGGACACAGTATCACTATAATCTCACTATCCACAAGGAAGCTGAAGCTCTTAGATGTCGGGTGACAGGGTCACCTAGGTAATACCCAAGCAGCTGGCCTCTGGAGGCCATCAGAAGGTGGCCCCTGTGGGCAGGCAGCCCAGGTTGCAGGGAGGGGTCTGGGGCAGCCACTTGAACCAGGAGGATGACTCCCTGCATTGGATCTCATCACACATCATCATGGCTTGGCCCTCGGGCACATCTCCGACCTTAAACCTGCACTAGGCATGCGGCCCTTCTCGGCCTTCTTTCCTTCCATCTGCAAACCCCAGAGCCTTGGCACCGGAGGGAGTGCCGACAGGTTGTTTGGCTCTTCCTTTGGCTTCCTGACTAGCCTTCTTGCACACATCCCATTTATCCTCTCTGCTTTTCCTCTCTGGTGGTTAGACATTTCCTCCTGACCTCTGACCTGGCTGCTCTCTGCAGCCTTCCTGTCTGGCGCTTGCTGGCAAGGGCTTCACTAGGGCCTGTGTGTGGGGTGAAGGCCACAGCCACACTTAAAGCTGTGTGCACAGGGCCAGGTGGGGGTGCGGGTGCCTTGTGGGGTCGCCTCGAGGTGGACCCATGTGCTGTTTCTCTGCTGGGCTGAACTCAGAGAGAGAGGGGCAGCAGGGCTGGGGTGGCATCTCCCTCCTGCCAAGTCCAGCCTGGGCTGAATGCAGATGAAGGCCCTTGCCAGCCTCACAGGCCCAACCTAGCAGCCTCCTCTCTGGCAGGTAGGCACTGTTACACCAGCTTCTATTGCAAAGACCTCTCAAGAACCCACTGCTGTGTGGGAAGTCAGAGCCAGTCCTGGCTCCCTTGGGCAGGACCATTTGCCTCTCTTGACCCCTGAGCTGGAGGTGTGGACCTGACTGGTTCCTTCTCTCAGCTTCCCATCCTTCCCGCTCCTCCCCCACCTCCCCAAACCTGCCCCATGGGGCCCACTTGGGCTTTGGTTAGAGATGCTTGGGACCTGGCAAGATGTGGTAGGCATCACAGATTGTCTGGGAGGATGGACAGCTTTGAAAGTCAAGAGGCAGGGTCAGTTTCCAGCTCTTCCTGGGTTCAGCCAGGGAAGCAGCTGTGTCTTCCCTAATGCTTCTCCCAGCTTTCTCTCCCTGTGGGCCTGACTGCCCTGTCCATACCTCACCATCTCTTCCCTCCTGGGCACTTCCCCCTCCAACCAGGCAGTCCTTCCTATTGCAGTGTATTGCCCACTGTGGATATGCCCTTCATGTCCTGGAACTGAATGTTCCAGGCATCCGCAAACAGTAGGTGCCAACTGCATGCTCTTCAACACTGTAGGGCATGGTCTACTAAAATGGGGAGGGAACTGTGGTTTTTCAGCCCTTGGAGACTCTGCCTCCCCCCCCACCATTTTTTCTGAGCTTTTCTGGAAACAAGGGGCAAGAGTCCCTCCCAGCCTGTCCTACCACCTGCTGCTCCCCAGCTCTGTCTTCCATCTCCTGCACAGCCCTGTTCTCTTCTTTCCTGCCAGCCCCTGCTCCTGGCATTCAGTGTGCCAAGGAAGGACTGGTTTGTTGGAAGCTTTGCCTCTTCCCTGGAGGGTCACCCTGGAGATCCATATGGACTCCGTGGGGCTTCCCTGATCCCCATCGGGGGGCCCCAAGCCAGTAGAATCTCTGTACCCTCCTTGCCAGGAGGAGTAGAGCTGGGATGGGGCTAGCGGTTGTGTGCTGTCAGGATTCAGTGTGACCTGTGTGAGCCTGCTGCCTGGGTGGTGAGGGCTCCTCGAACTGGGGGCAATGCTTGGTCAAGAGAGTGTATGCCTCAGTGTGTAAGGATTGTGGGTTTTCAGTTTTAACTTCTTGCCAGGGAATGCTATACATTCTTTCTCCCTCTGCCCTTAGCCCTGCAGAAGGCAGCAGGACAGCAGGTGCAGAATGAGAGAGGCAGACAGGAGAGAAGGGAAGCAGGGACAGTCCCAGCTTCCCTGCTTCGTGACCTAGGGCCACTATGCTGTCTGGGTCTCAGGGTTCCCACCAATGCACTGACTCGTTGGGCTCCTTCAGGCAAAAGATTGTGGTTCTGCCGTCAGCACTGTGGACACCAGATGTGCTCTGAGATGGGCAGTCAGCGAGTCCAGCACTCCCAGGCTGGGCCTGACTCTGGCCTTGGCCAGGACAGAGTCCCTGGCTTCAGCCCCACTTCGCCAGGGAGAGATGCTATGGGCAGGGGCATGGAGGGAGCTCACCAAATCCAGGCATTGCACCCTGCCCTGCCTGTGCTCCATGCCAGGCCCACCCTAACGAAGTCAACCTCAAGGGGCAAAGACTGGAGCTGGTGGGGATGGGGTGGGTGGAAGTTAACGTGGAATTGGCCAGCCCTGGTGCCAGGGCAACAGATGTTCGCTTTGGAGCCTGGATGGAGTTCGCTCCAGGCCGTGGGGCTGGCGACACCTTCAGATGATCTCCTGGATCAGATTTCTCTTTGGCTCTGGGCAGGGCCTTTCACTATGGGGGCCGTCTGGCCTCCAAGATTCCTCCTACCACTGCCTTTTCACCCGCTGTCCCCTGCATGCCGGGCCAGCAGAGTCGGCTTCTCTGTCCCCGGCACTGAGAGCTCTCTGAGCCTCGGGCTGGCTGTCTGTTGGGCTGTTCAGGCCAGTAGCTAATTCCCTCCCCTAGGGAGCATCCTGCTCATCTTGAAAGCAACAGAACAATTACGTGTGCCCTTGGAGGGAACCTGGAGTCTGCACTCCTGGTTCTTTCATTTTGGTGTGATTCTTACAGGCCTGAGGATGGTACACTTTGGAGGTGAAACGTGCATGGGCTTTCCAGCTGCAGGGCACTTCTGTGACCAAGTACCTGCTCCTCCAGGTGATAAATCCTGGGGAATGTGTGTGGTCTCTTCTCAAACATTCTCGCCTGTCTCCAGCTTCTATTATAAACTTGTTTCATTGTTTAACATGACACTTACCTTTAAAATACTCCCAGTAACCAGAGGATTAAATTAAATTAAATCCAGTTTAATTTTTTTTCATCAAGAGACAAGAAAGAGGGAGTGGAGGGCTTGGGATTGGATCGTCAGGGGTATTGGGAACCAGAAGCATGCCCCTGCATGATGCTTCCTTCTCCCAACCCCACTCCCCACTCCCTGCCATTGGTCCACAGAATCTTGAACTAAATGAATACTTAAAGGATGTTAAATCTGGTGGTTTTGAGCACAGCTAAGCATCAGAATCACCTAGAAGCTTGCAAAACTATACACTTGTAGCTCCCAGTCTTGGCGGTGCCTTTCATTGGTCAGGAATGGGAATTGGGGGTTGATCAGGTTGGTTAACAAGGGCTGCAGGTAATGCTGACACACTCAGCCCCCTGGCCTGTGGTGTGCATTGGGCCGTGTGCTCTAGTGTGGCCCAGCCTTGCCAGTGCAGGCAGCTTCTCCAGGTGTTCCTATCTGGGGAAGGAGTTGATTCCCCCTGGTCTGTCCCCAGAGCTACACAGAAAGATTGTCCTTTGTCTTCCTTGTGGCCTTCTGGCATGATGACAGCTGCCGCACTTCATCCAGTCTTGTGTCCTCTGCACACCCCTGCTCCTTCTCCTGCTTTCCCAGTGCCTTCACCTAGCCACGGGAGCAGGAGGAGGAAATCAAGGGGAAGAGCCCTGAATGGGGGCTTGGAACCCACGCACTTAAGACCCCCAGACTCACAGCCTCTCCCCACGCCACCCACACCTTCTGCCTTTCAGTCTGTCTAAGTGACGAGCAGGTTGTCTTCACTGAATTCTTGAGCTTCCACCACTATGTTATATTGCTAATTTAATAAATCAGCAAGCTGCTTTTAATTATTTTAAATGATACTAACTTATTTTATTATATTTATTTAAATAGTGTGTGGTAAATACAAAAGATAGATGTAAGTTATAAAAGATGATAGAAGAAATGCCACTGAGCCCATCACCCAACCCTCAGCAATGTGCCACCTCCCGTCACTGCTCATCCCCGTGTGCCCCTGGCCTCTTCCCCAGAGGGGCCCCTCTTCTGATTGTTTTTATCTCCTTTTGCATGATTTTGTGTTGTTGCCCCTCATATGTGCCCTGAGCGACCTGTCCTATAGTTTTGCTGGCTTTTGAGCTGTATATGAGAGGGTGCTGTGCCAAATAGTTTTCTGTAGCTTGCATTTCTTTTACTCACTTACTGTTATGTTTCTAAGATTCATCCATGTTATGTTTGTAGCTGCAGTGAATTCTTTGTCCTTTTGTTGTAGCATTTCATTGTGTGAATATATACACTGTATATGTGTGTGTGTGTGTGTGTATATATATATATAAAAGGGTCCTCTGTGACCCATTTCTGGCTATTGGTGTACTAAGCTGCTGGGAGCATCTTGACCATGTGCGTTTCTTCAGTGCATGTGTGTAAGGTTGCTCCAGGGCGTAGCCCTAGGAATGAAACTGCTGGATTGTGGGTCAAGGACAGTTTCGCCCTTTGAGGAATATGCCAATCTGAAAGAGAAGAGCTATCCTGCTGGCTAGACCTGGTCAAGTGTGGTTTCTCTGAGGTTGTACAGGGGAGAGGCTGTGCCTGCTCCAGCCTGGTGAGCAGCCTGGTCTCTCAGGGAATAATTTTGATGCTCAGAGGCATGAGCCAGGTTCCTTCCAGCACCCCCAGGTCTACGCCTGTAGCAGGGAGTGTGTGATTGTGTGTGTGGCTAGGGCTGAGATGTTCTCACAGATCTAATTTACTGCTCTGCTTTCCCATCGTGGAGCTTCTGCCAAGTGCCTATAAAAAAGATGAAATATTTAGCTAAGATTGGGAAGGAAGGAAGGATCAAGGCAGTTTGTTGCATTAGCCACAGTGTTGAGAAAGTAGTGTGGGTAATTTCCTTCTGTATCATTCCAGATTTAAATCCTGGCCATCTTTTGATGCTACGTTATATTCCATGGTCTGAATGAAATCTTTTTGTCCCCTTTTGCAGGCACCTTGCCTTCCCTGGCATTTTTCAGCAGCACTTATTGTCTGTGTTGTGGTTGAGACTGTGGAGCTCCTGCCTGATCAGGGTGGTTCTCTTCCCAGATGTGTGTGTCTCTTTCCTTCAACCAGACCATCAGCCCCTTGAGTGTGGGGCATTTGTCTCCTACTCCAGTGTGCCCCTGCAGCACCGGGCATGGTGGTATAAATACCGTCATTAATTGACTAATTAATCGGCTGGCTCCACTCCACCACACGTGCCTGCCTGTGAGCGAGGTGACAGGCACCTTTGTCTTTCCCATTCCTTCCTCCAAGCTCCTCCAAAAACAACATTCCCAGGGCCATGGGGCTGGGAGGTTCAGATATCTCTTTCTCAAGACGGTTAGCTTCATCGGGTGGTAGAGAGGTCCATTCTAGGCCAGGGCTGCAGTCAGAGCAGAAGCCTGGACTAGTCTTGTATCTCCCAACACTCACTCCAGGATGGGCTGCTGACCGCCCTGTATGGCTCTGCTGGGAGGGCTTGCAGAAAGGCGTGTTCCCGCCAGGCCTGCAGGAAAGAAAAGCGTCATCCCGCTGTCCCAGATTTTCTCAGGCAGCGGGGGACAGCAGTTCAGGAAAAATACATAGGCACGTACATGAATGAATGAGGGGACAGACGGACAGCATGCCGTAACGGAGCAGATCCTGGCCTAGAACCTGAAGACAGGGTTTGGTTCCCAGCACTTTCCTTACTATGTGTGACACTGGAAAAGTTGCCTAATGTTTTCTTAGTTTGCTCATCTGTGAAATGGGGTATGTACTTCCTAGGATGGTCCAGAAAACTGAAGAAGGTCATGTTTGTGAAAGTGCCCGAACTCTCCCTTCAGATCACGTCTGACCAGGTCTCAGTGGGTTGGCAGGACTGGCTGTGATGGGCTCATGTGTGGATTTTCTCCATCCAGTGGACTGTAATTTGATAAGTGCCCCCTGCATTTGCCATTGTAATGGAGAAGGCAGTGCTCCTATGAGCTGGGTTTGCTCTGCATCCAGAGTGTTGAAAACTGATGCTTTCCTATCAGGCTAGAATGTGGCTCCAGCCAGTGACACCTTCCCTTTGATCTCTATGGGGAGAGCAGCTGCCAGTCTGATTAACTTTGAGGGGTTTGGCCTGGCTACTACAACAGCATTTAATTTGGGGGAGACCAATCCTCTCAAACATAGACTTGCTAAGGCCATGGCCCATCATCCCGATTCCAGCTGCTGATGTCAGGGAAGAGTGCCAGGGTCCCTGTGACTTGGGCTTTGCACTCCCTCAGGGTTGAGGCCACTTCTTGCTGCCTCTCTGCCCCTTTTGTGAACCATGCACGCCCATTGTGTTGCAAGAACACTGCATTCAAGGTCAGAAGACCTGGGTTCAAATCCCATCTCTGTCTCTTTGGCAGCAGCTCTGTGACTTTGAACCAGTTGCCTGATGTTTCTGATCTTCACCCTCCTCATTGATAGAAGAAGGTAATACTTGACTTGAGAGATTGATGCAATTATGTAATATTAATTGCCATTTATTGATTACTTTCTAAGAGTGCCAGCCATTTTGTAAACACTTTACAAACACTATTTCAGCAGTAGGCCGGGGAGAGAGGTGATGTGGGTGTCCATTTTACAGACAGGCAGCTGCAGCTCAGAGTGGTGAGGTGACCTGCTCCATCACACGGTTGGTGTTTGCAGGGTCAGCTCACACCCAGCTGGCGCCTGGGCTGTTCACCACCACCACGTTGCTTCTCTCAGTAAATATGTGAAGAGGTGGCATGCCGTTGGCTGGATCCGAATCTGACATAGCCTGCAGTATTTACTGAGAGATCAGTTGGGGCTTTTGGGGGACCAAAAAAATGGGGGTGGGGGTAGAGAAGAGACTAGTAAGCTTGGATCTGTGCTCTGCAACCTTTGTAGAGGAATCATCTGAGTCCAGGCCTTGGCGTATTTTTGGTAGCAGACTGATGATTCTTATACAAGCTCAGCAGGAGTCAGAGGGCCAGCAGGAGTCAGAGGGCCAGCAGTGATGCGTAGGGCACAGTTCCTTCTGCAGGCTCAGGTCTGGTCAGGGAAGTTGTCCTGGGGTGCTCTCTGTGTTCCCTATACTTCAGGGGACATTAGAGAAGTGTCACAGAGCCGGGGCACTGCCCATGGGGAGCACCTGGGGCAGACCTGGGGCACATACGTGATGTGTGCGGGGAGCAGTGTGTGAGTATTTGTGGGAGGGGCCATCTATGCGTGACTCACCAGGGAGGGCTTCCTGGAGTAGGTGGGGCTGCTGCTCAGCCTGTGTGGAGTGTGGCCAGGAGAGGGAGGGGGCGGAGGCAGGGAGATAGTGTAAAAGCATGGGCACATCTGTGTTGGCTGCTCTCTCAGGAAGCTAATGACACATAGTCCTGGGACCCTGCCTCCTGGTGGCCCACTGTCAGAGTCAGGCGGGTGCCCACTTAAGTGTAATGTGAGTGGCGAAGCACTCTGTGAAGCCATGAGAAGGAGAGAAGTTTCTGGTCCCTGCACTTCCCACCTGTGAGAAACACACTCACTGGTCCATAGTCAATAAGTGGACATGGAGACAAGGAGAACAGCGGAGTGAGGCTTTAATGATGGTCTTGCAAGATCAGGTGTCTGGTGGGCAGGCACACCTGGGGAGTTTGGTGCCAATAATTTATCTCCTAGCACGCGAGTCCCTCCCCTGGTTCCTCAACTGACTGAGTTCACATTCTTCCCTGGACGTCGCCTAAGCCAGTTATATCTTTCCTTTACATTTGTCTTAATCTTATTGGTAGGTTTAAAAAACTCAAACAAGTATCGCCAGGCCCTTATCAATTCCCCCACCCCCACTCTCAGCCCTAGCAGCTTCCACCACGTGGCCCTTTGTTAATTCCTTACTGTTAAAATGTTTAAACATCCTAGTGGGAATAAATCACATTTAGGTTTTATACTGTTTCCTAACACCACCCCTCCTCCTGGTACCAGGGAAACCCACTGCCTGCAGAGCAGAGAGACCTGGAATCTGCAAAAAACCCCTTTCCTGCATGCCCACCACAGGCGCTCCCAGGACTGTGCCACATGAGCCGCCTGCTGCGCCCTGCCTGAGGCAGGCTCCTGTCGACAGAGCAGCCATCTCTGCCTGCTCTCTCTCCCTGGGCTTGGCCTGCCCTCCTGGTTAGGCTGGAATCGAAAACCTGATTGATCTCTTTGGAACGCAGGGCAGTTTTATGGCATAGGTTTCCACTTTCTGAAAGTCTCCCACGTCCACAGTCACAGGGCAGGTCAGCGTGGCCCCTCGGCGTCCAAAGCGGAGGGCGGGCCTGAGCACTGCCCCTGCGTGAGCTCGAGTCCACCTGCCAGCTGTTGGCTGCTGCAGACAGGCACTGCCATCTGTAGCTCATTCCACTGTGTGAGCTCCGCAAACAGCCTTCCAGTCTTGTTGGCGAGCTCAGGGTGCCTTTGCCACAGGTTAGGTTTCCCGTTCTGATGAAAGGGCCTGGCTGGGAAGCCAGCAGGCTGGGTTTCAACACCTCAGCCTCACTGCGGATCCTTCCCATGACTTCCTCTCCTCTTCCCTCTCCCTCCCCACTCATCCTCAAGGGGAGGACTAGATATTCCCTTATTTTGCATGTTACTTACAGTTTACTAAGTACTTTAGTTCTCCTGCAGAGAAGATGCATTATTCTACAGGTAAGAAAAGGGAGGGTCAGAAAGACTGAGTGATCTGCCCAAGGCTCTGGTTAGAACTGAGCCGAACCTTGAACTCTGGTCCTGGCCAGCAGGACAGACTCCTTCTCTGGGCATCAGCCAGAGTCCCCTCCTGCCCCACTCGCCTCCCGGGATGTGTGGGCCAACCACAGTCTGCAGCTGCCAGGGGACAGCCCACTTTGTGCTGAATTGCGGCTTGCGACTTGTTTGTTCCCACGGTGCCCTTTGTGAATGTTATTGAATTATCAGTGCTGGCTCTTTTGTGAGCAGGAACACTGAATCCCAAATGGTGGTGTTCCCCAGAAAACTATGTCAACACTTCCCTGTTTTCACAAGGAGAGCCCTGGCTGGGAGTTGGGACCCCTGTGTTTAGAACCTAAAGCCATCTATCCATTATGCCTTTTCTGGGGCAAAACGCCTGCCCTTATTTCCCTACTCAAAAGAGGGGCAGAAGGTCATCACCCTTCAAACACCAGGCCTAATGGGGCAGGGTGGACACATTGGGAGAAGTTGGCCAAGGCCATTTTGACCACAGCCACAGACAGACTGATTGGCACTTAGCTCCTGGAGAACTTGGGCCACAGTAGCCCCCAGTCCTGAGCTTGCCACCTGCGCATGGTAAATGGTGGGGGGGCCATGGACTGATCCCCCAGCTGTTTCCTGTAGTGTTTTCTCCCCTGTTTCCCCAGAGTCATGGAACTCCCCATGGAGGATCAGGTAGCCATCTGTCAGCCCAGAGATGAGTCGGAGAGTTTCCCCACAGGCCTGCGTGGCAGGACATGGCTGGATTAGACCTGACGGCTCCCATTCCTTCACTCGATCCTAAAGCTGCCTGTTTTCCAGGGCTGATTCCCATGATCCTGGGTGGAAAACGGGGAGAAAGCCTTCCCAGAGGGCAGCTGGATGGGGAGTGAGTGGCAGGGGGACATCCTTTCTGGACTGCCCCAGGTTTACCACCCGTGCAAGGGTGCTCACACGCCCGTGCAGAGGACAGCACCACTCACCCCTCTTGGTTTTCAGTTTTATCGTTGTTAATGTGATGCTGCTGCACGTGTGCCCATCTCCTGGGCCCTGTGCAGGGGAGGAGTGTCTGCTGTGGGAGCCCCCAATGCTAGTTCAGCTGCTGGACTCTGATGCCTGAGAACAGGCTCGGGGAGAGAGGGGCTCGTTTCTTGGGGCCTTTTAGAAGACTGTCTGCTGTCCCTGCTGAGCTTCCACGTGGTCTGCGCTGGAGGGAGGTTAATTTCACAGGCCAGTGCAGATGGCGGCATGGCTGGGACTGAGACCCAGGTGGCCCGGCCCCTCGTCTGCTGCCCTGGACTCGGCCTTCTTTGGATGGTCACCAGCAGCTTCTGATTGCATCCGATAGGGACGAGGCAGGGGAGGGATGGTAGGAAGGGGGTGAGGGAAACAGCTGGGGGTTTGGAAACTTTGAAGTATTGTAGGGTAAGAAGAGGGAGGCCACCCCGAAGTCATGGGTGCAGAGGTCTGACAAAGTGGGGCCAGGCATTCTGAAGTGCCTCCTTTTCTCCTCCTGACTTTTCACTGTGCAAGTTCTCAGACATGTACGGAAGTAGAGCAGTGCAGCAGGCCTCATGCAGCCCTCGCGCAATGGCAGCGTCCTGCTCCCTTTATTCCCTCTTCTCCTGCCCGCTCTCTGTCCTCTGAGGGTCTTAAAGCAGATGCCAGACATCCTGTCATCTCACCTGTAGCTCCTTTTCGAGCCCCTGGAGAGGTGCGGATGGATTCCAAAGGCCCCACTGCAGGCTAAGGTGCGAGTGAGTTGGAGACGAGGTGGAGAGTGTGAGGAGCAGCAGCCTGGAAGGTTCCGGAGCTCCAGAAGACGGACAGCCTGGGAAGTCAGGGCCCAGCCCTGGATAGCGATTACCAGAACTGCGCTACCCCATCTCCGCTGGCCAACACCAGCAACGGTGCATATTAATTGAGTGCTTGCTTGTGTCAAGCCTTGTTCTGGGCACTTCACATGGTCCTGGGAGGATGATTTTGTTGGCATTCCCATTTTCTGGCTGCGGATGGAGGCTCCTGAGCAGTAAGAACATGAGGATTTGAATCCAGGCCGCAGACCTACAGCACTCCTGTTCTTGCCTGTGGTTACACTGTCTCTTAGGGGTGTTAAGACAGGCAACTGCATCAGAATTGCTTCTGCCTGGCCCCTCATGGCCTTTGGGGTAGCCCTGCTTTCTGACTGGGAGGTGGGTCTCCCTTGCCCACTAAGAGGCTTGTGTTCTTGCTTAAAGGGGATATTTGATTCTGATCTTTTCTTGGCCAGGTGGGCTGGCGGCTCCTTCCCCCACCTGCCTGTCTGGGCTCCAGGGTGACACTTTCCTGGTGGGAAGTGGGGCACCAGGGGAGGCTCTAGGCTTCCTGTCATTAGCTCTCAAGTTTGCTGCACTATGCCCTCCCTCCCCCACCCCACCAGCCCTAGGGAAGGGAGGGCAGAGGGATCTGAGCCCGGAGGCTGTTTCTGGGGTTTCTCCGCTGACTCTCCTCTTTCAGAAGCTGTAGCTGTAGCCAGTCCCAGCCTCCAGCAAGAGCACCTACCTTTCTCCTGGTGGGGCAGCCTCGTCCCCCACCCCAGGCACTGCTCCCTCCTGCTGCTTAGTTCCACTAGGACGGAGCCCTCTGCAAGGGTCTGGCACCTCTAAGCAGGAGAGGGACTACCTACCTGTTCAGCTTCTTGCTGCTTTTTGTAGCTTATGGAGACTCTTGAGCTTTTTTTCTTATCTTCTAGAGGAAAAACTACGGTCATTGGGTCCATTCCCCTGCTTCCTGCTGATAACATGCCAAGGATAAAGGTCCTGTTTGTCAGTGTACCTAGAGGGAAGACCTTCTTTTGATGCCCCACTGTCATTTAGCATCGTGGACATATGCCTGGGAATGCTGGTGACTCCCTCCTGTCATCACTCAGGGTGGGAGCTTTGCAGATGCAGCCATTCCATAGCATCCACTGGGATTTTTGTCACTTCTGGTTGGCTACCCACAGGTCATGGTTCTCATGGGGACCCTGAGAGGTAGTTACTTTTGTTTCGTCTTATAATTCCATAGCAGACCGAGGCTGAGAGAGGTTAAGTAACTTTCCCAGGGTCACACAGCTGGCAGTGAGCATGTAGGCATTTAAACTCACGGCTGTCTGGCTTCCAATCTGGTGCTCCTTATACTACCCCACCACGCCTGTCTCTAGTGTACTGTGGTATTAAATATGAGCATAATATTATCTCTGTAGTTAAATGTGTATTTGATATATTATAACAATAACACTAAAATGGCATGGATGTTTGAGAGTTGTGGCATGCCGGCTATTGCTGTAATTATGTTTGTGTAAGAAGAAATGTTAGTGATCAACAAACATGAGAATGAATGTATAACATCACTAGGAATCAGAATCCAAATCATGGCAGTAATAGTATGCCATTTGTTGTCTTTCAATTGTGCACAGATTTTTAAGCTGATAATTGCTAATACGATAGAGCCCTATAATCCAGCTGGTGGGAGTATCAAGTGTCTCAAACTTCACACTGAGCAACTTTGCAGAGGTTTATCCAGAGCCTTAAAACAGCCCTGTCCTCTGACCAGTGACGGCACTTCTGAGACTCTGTCTTAAGAAAATAATCAGAAATGCTGTCAAATACGGTATACATCCGGGTGCTTACTCACGATGAATTTGTAATGACGGAGAATTAAGAACAACTTAAAGTGTCCTACATCAGGAGCATTTACATAAAGTATGATAGGTCTGTGGGTGAGTTTGAGAAATTATTAAATGTCATAGGGGAAAATGTCCACAATGTAGTATGTTTTACATGCTGTGAAACATACTCTATTTGGTGTACACTTCTGAGCTTTGGCAAACACATGCAGTCGTGTAACTGCCACCACATGATATAATTTTAAGTGAAGAAAAATAGTTTACTACAGTGTGAATACAGTAAGCTCTTAAGTCTTAAAGATATGTATGTGCATGTATATGATTGCATGTGACTGGAAGGTAATCAAATGAAATGGCCTGTAAAAACGGGCTTTGTAATTTTTGAACAAGCATTGTGCTTCCAGGCCTCAGTTTCTCTCCCATAGAGCAGTGAGGTGGACGTTGGGGCCCTGACCTTGCATGGTCAGAATGGTGGGTGTGCACCCTGGGCCTTTCATGGGCCCTGACCTTGGGTGGACACCCTGGTCTTGCCAGTGTGCCCAGTGGGGCTGGGGAGGTGGTCGCACGCTGCCAGCCTGGGCTCTGCTGTGTCACCTGGCTCAGTATAGAACAGAATGCTGCCAGCCGGCCGTGTCCTGACTGAGGAGCAGTGGAGAGCAGGCCTCCTCACAGGCCATGCCGGGCAGCTGCTCAGGGTGGGGGCTCCCACCTGTGGGGGGCTGCTGGCCTGGGGGAGGGGAGCTCCCCAGTTCACCTGAGGACCAGCAGTCCCTTCCTCCTCTTCGGGCAGGGAGCGAACTAATCAGGAGAGTGGACATTGTGTCGCCGCCCTCTTGCTGCCCCTGGCCCCCTCTGGTGCTCCCCAGCCTCAGGGCTCCCCTCTCGGGGCTTCATCAGGCCTGGGCTGATGGTACCGTTAGTAAGGTCCCCAGCAGGACTGCTGCTCAGTAGGCAGGGAGAAGCCAGCTTGAGGTTGGCCCCATGGTTGGGAGCTGCTGATTAACAGCCCTGAGTCAGGATGGGGAGGAGACGGGCTGCTTTGGGGCAGCCTGGGAGGGGATCTGCCACCTGCCCTTCCCCGGATTTGGGTGCCTTCTGCCTTGGGGCTGGATGCTCTATATCTGCCTGCCCTCGGCACTCAGCTTCCTCTCCCACCTCCCTGTAGCAGTAGTCATGTATTCTTAGCCACCAGCTAGGATGGCTCTGTTCCATAGGTGAAGAGGTACTTACAGGAGGGGGGCAAGCCTGCACACATTCACTGGTGCAGAGGAGTGAAGTGTTTCATGCCCCCCTTGCCTGCCAGCTCCCAAGGACGGGGACTGTCTGTGCCCTCTGCTTGCTTACCTGACTGCATAGCACCGCACAAAGAACATAGTGGACAAGCAAGGGACTCCTGTGTACAGTCCCCATCCAGGCTGCTGTATGTGGAGTCCCAGCTGTACCCTGCATGTGCCCTGAGGTCTTGGTCAAGTCCCTCTCTCAGGCCTGAGCACCCCACTGACTCTGCATGATCTCTGAGGACCTCTGCACTGGTTCTCTCCTGTCAGGACTTCCACAACACTGACTTGGGCATCACGTGTCCTCTGGGGTAGCTGCTGCCCACAGCCTGCACACATTCACTGTTGCAGACGAGTGAAGTATGTGCCTGTTGCAGAGGCAGGGCATCCAAATGGGAGCTCTGGAGGAGGCCAGAGGGTCCCCACGCCTCCTAGCACAGCCTTTGAAGCAGCCTGAGAAAGTTGGGATAGGTGAACTGGTATTTTGGGGGACTGAGGGCTCAGGATGGGCCTTCAAACCCAAAGTAGAGAGGGTCACCCAGTAGAGAGATGTCCCTCAAGCCTGCCTAGGGCTGCTTTAGTTGCCCCCGAGCTTGCCCACCTTGTTTTCCTCTGATCACTGCACAGTGATGGGGGTGCACATCTCACTTGCTGCTGGTCTAATCTGTCATGTTACCACCACCTTTTGTGGATGTGTCCGTGGGCCGGGCCTGGCGCTGGGCTGTCACTCTTGCTGCCTCCTCTGCAGCCCAAGAGGCGGGCTGATCACAGGGGGCTCAGAGGGCTCAGTAGCTTGCTGACCTCTGAGTGGCACATGGTGGTACCAGCTCTGCCTGGCCCAAAGCCCACACTTCCCACAGGCTTCCCTGCTCCCCTAAGCCCCAGACGGCTGAGCCTGCAGCAGAGGAGATAGGGCTGTTAGCTAAGCTGCTTAATGCAGGACCAGACCACGGTCAAGACAGCTTCAGTCACGGGCATCAGTGAGGAGGGAGCAGCCAGGTGTCAGGCCCTGCCTCTGCCACCCCACTCAAGCCCCCTTTCCGTGGCCTGCTTTGCCCGGTTTGACTGAGGAGGCACATGAAGGCCCTGTTGAGTTCCTACCTCATCTGACACAGGGTCTCAGGCCAGCAGAAAGCCTGGCCCCAGGGCCTGTAATGCCGGCAGCAGCAGGAGGTAGCTGAGCTCAGGGCCACTACCTCTGAGATGCATCCTCTGGTTGAGTTACTACCTCTGCCGGAGGAGGCCTGGTGTTCCCTCTGGGTCTGCATTCCTGGTAACCAGAGGCTTGCTGGCCAGGCTCTGGCTGTCAGTTGTAAGTGTCCTGGCCTCCATTTGCCATGCCTGGGCCCTGGGGCAAGGCTGTGCCCTTTCAGCTTGCCTACAGTGCACTGCTGGGCATAAACATTAGCAACAGGGCTCTTGGGGATGTTTTGCCCCAGACAGTGTACTCCAAGGTGATAGTCGCTTAAGTGATGCTGTTTCTGACCTGTCACTCTTCTTGGAGGCAGGCAGATGTCTTTGTGACTCAACTTTCTTGACCCAAACTCTTGCTCCTTTTCCATGAGACTGTTGCCATGGGGACCCTGGGCCCAAGATGGGAAAGTCCAGCAGGCCTCATCCTCACCCCCTGCCTGCCTTTCTCTTCTGGAAGCTCCAAAACCCCTCAGCCATTCTCACAAAGCTTGTGGCTGTCGGGAAGTGAGGTGTGTGGGAATCCCCCATTACCTCTGCCCCAGCTGGCGAGGTGGCCAGGTCCTGCCAGCCACAGCCCTGGAGCTGGGTCCCTGTCCTCCCAGCCCTCCCCGATGGCACAGGGCACAGAGGCAGGTAGGAGATGCACGTGTGAGGGCTTTGAGGAGTGGCTGCGACAGCCACCTGGGAGGAGTGTGCTCTGGGCGTCATCCCATGCCCTACTGGTTCCTGTGCCCCAGGCAGACAGTGAGCACGCCAGTGGCAGCAGGTCCTGCTGGGTGGCAGGCCCCCAGCCGCTGCCCTGAAGGGGACCATCTAGTTGATGGTCTCTTTAGTCATGGGTGTGACAGCTTGGGTGATGGAGGAGAAAGGGTTAGTGGGAGCCAGATCTTGCTGGAGTTCAACAGCAGAGAAGGGGTTGTATGGTCCACTAGGTTTGTTCTGCCGCTGCCAGGCTCTGGAACCTTCTGCCCTTGAGTGGGCTCTTCCTTCCCCTCCTCTTCCTGAGGACAGTTGACCCAGCTCTGCCTCTCAGTATGCAGCATGCTGTTGATGCTTTGTGGACCCGTTTCTGCCAAGCTTCCCATCCTCTCTGCGCTTAGCTTCTCAACCCCATGGGCATGCCATCTTCCAGAGAAGATGGATCTGTGTGCTGCGACCCAGCTCACCTAGGTGCTGGCTTCCTGGGATGGAGAAGAACAGACAACTCCACCCCAAAAGTTCTAGGTATGATCCATGTCCCCCTGCAGCCCCTGTGGGCACTGCTCCTCTCGCCAGCAGCACCTGGTTTTGGAACTTGGCCCCTCTGATCGGACCGTGGGGCAGCCAGGAGAGTAAGCAGATGCCTGGGCCAAGGCATGTGTTTTGCACCTGCCAGCTGATGAAACAGCTGGAAGGTGCCAGGCTCATTTCCGGTCCTCGGGCCATTGCCAAAGGGAGGTGTAGGAAGGACAGACTGATGTCCTCAAAACTGCTTCTGGGTGTCCACACGGAAAACAGAAAGGGGAAGTTGGCTCTTGCCAAGATAGAGTAATGTTTTTCGGTCTTTTTTCTCTTAAACCTCTTTTGAATGTTCCAGAGGAGGGAAGCAAGTTGGGTGGAAGTCTAGCCATGTTGGAGGGAGAGGGAGTAAGCTGGGCAGGGCTTGCCCTCGATTTGCTGACCATGGACCAGTGCCATATGATCCGGACCTAGCCAGCTGTCACTGAGTGAAGGGCTGCCTGCTCCCCATTCCTCTACGCTTTGCTTCCTGGCAGTATATTGGTGAAGAATGGTCAAAAGAAGGGTGGTGGAGGCCTAGGCTGCATCTCCCAACCCCAGAATGTCCTTTGCTTACAGTGCCTCAGTGCAGCAGGTGGGGCCACGAAGCATAGCCAGCATTACGATCAGTTCTGCGTCTTCTCTGTGCACTTTTGTGATTGGTGGCAGTGAGCTGTAGTCTCTGCTGGGCAGGCTTGGGCATTCTCCTCGAAGTCTGGGGAGGACTGGGGCTGCCCACATTGCCGTGCCCCCCACCGCCAGCTCCAGCGCCTGCTTTCTCGGACTCTGCCGTGCTCATTGCAGCCGCCCTGGGGGCAGGAGGACTGTGGCCGCACGTGCAGAGGGCTTGAATTCTATTTACCTACTGAGGATGCTCCCTGCACTGGAGAGGGAAGGAGGCAGATGGGCATCTGGCATAATTTCCCACTTGAAAGGCTTAGGATTCTGAGCCCATTCCTTTCTCAGCCCCACGGAACAGTAGCCCATTGTTCCAAAGCCATATTAGCTGGGCATGTGGGCCCACATCTTCTCTGACCATGACTCTCCAATTTCTGGGCCTAGTAATAGCCTCATTTGGGGCAGGGCAGAGCAAAACTGGAGTGGGTGACTACTCAGAACAACCCTGGCATCTTCCCCAGCTCCTTTGTCTGAGTGTTGCTGGCCCTCCTGCCAGCCCACCCCTTAGGGCGGCTCACAGAGACGGCCTGGGGCTTGGAGGGGAGTGAATCTCTGCTCCCAAGGGTGCAGGCGGAGAGGCTATGGGTGCTGGAGGCCTGGGCGAAGAGGGCAGCTTCCAGCGTAGATTGTCTGCTGTGTGTTTATCGCTCCTGGAGTAACTGAAACAAGTGCCGTCCTAGGGGAGTGGGTGGGAGGAAAGGCGTGGGTTTGTTCAGGGAAGGGAAGGGGAGTGTCTTACATGCTGGACTTATAGAAGATGGTCAGTAAGTGCGTACTGTGTTGAACGCTCTTGGGTTTATTGGGAAGGCATCCTTGAGAATGACTATAGGCCTTTCGCAGGCCTGACCCTGAGCAATCAGTTAAGCAGGCATTTTGACAAATGCCTGAGAAGTTTACTAAAGGCAGAGTGAGAGGAGGTTCAGTTACTCTAGTTCTGGCTGATGGGATTTGCAGGCCCAGCTGTCCCCCAAAGGAGTGATGGCTGTCGGCATGTAGGGCAGGAGATGGGGCCAGAACCCTCTGGGCTTCTGGACAGGAGGAGGTCCTTCTTGCTTTGATTCTGTAAGTCTTGGAGCAGGAGAAAGTGCAGGAAGGCTGGAGAGAGTGTTGGGCAAAAATGTCTGGCCAGGTCTCCAGCCCTCCCGAGAGACAGACACGGTGGGGGAAGGAGACATTCAGAGAAATAGGGTGTCCAGTCCACAGAGAAGCACACCGGGGGCACCCGCTGAGCAGATGTGGTTCACTTCATTCCCCACTGTCATCTTTCTTCTGTGTTGGCCATCTGGTTTTGAGGACAGGCTGTCCTGGCAGGTTCAGATACTGGGGAGCTGCCTGGCTCCCTGGACCCTACAGGGTGCAGCTGCTGTTTTCCTGGGGACCTCTCCCTGTGCTCAGTGTGTCCCACTGCTGGCTCCCAGATTCACAGCATGAGAAGGGAAGCTCGGGCCTGCCTGGAGGTTCTGTGGCCAGAACCAGGTGGTGTGTCTTTCAGTGCACGCGTGCCCGAGGGCAGTGCAGTGGGTGAGGAGCAGGACGCTGCCTCTTACTCAGGTGGCAGGTGAACTGTCTTCCTCAACCTCTGCACTTTAGAGCAACAGCCACTTCATTGTAATCAGGGAGCCAGTGACTCCCGAGTGCCTCTTCCTGCCCACCCACTGGGATTTTGGTGAGCGATTGCTCGCCTGGACATGCACCCCCCTAGTTAGGTTGTCAGCAGTTGTTACTTCTTTGAGGTGTGCAGCTCCCCTTGGCACATGCTCTGCCTACCTTTGAAATGGTCCTCCTTTTCAGGACAGACTGAGGGGAGTGGGTCCCAGGGCCACGGGGCTATGGGAGGTCAGGCTGCAGGGAAGCCTGGGGGCGGCCCTGTTTGGAGACAGCACGGCCTCACTCTCTCTCTGACTTGGAGATACTGTGCTCTCCTGGTCTGTCTTCTGCTTCTCTGCTTCCTCCAGGGCTGTTTCTTGGACGTAATGGGCCCCCAAGCCCCACTGGCTCTTTCCTTGCCTCCTTCTCGCTCTTCCTCCACAGCCGTGTCCAGCCCCTGGGTCTCAACTGTGAGCTCCGGCAGCGTCCCCCACATAGCGTGCTCTGTTGCTCGCAGCGCATCATTACAAGACTGCCAAGTGGAATATTTCACTTGTTTTTTGCATGGCAGAACTCAGGCACAGCATAACTGGCTATGGCCTGGTGGGTTACACCCCATTCCCAAAGGGACTTGACTTGGAGGCTACGGAGTGCGCGGCCCAGCTGGGTCTTCTGACGCTAAAACTGCAGCCGCCAAGCTTCCAGCCACACCCCAGGGCTCCATGTGACCCCCCACAGGTTCTTCAAACCAGTGTCATCTTCTTGCATCAACAGCCCTCCTTTGTCCTCTCTTAGTTGGTTCTGTGACAGGTCCCCCTGTCTGCCTGGCTCCCGGGCTCAAAGCCTCTGTCTGGCCCTCCTGTACCCTGCCTGCCTGTTTGTACTGCCTTTGTCCAGCTGGGACCCACTTGCCCCTTGCCCTTCCTTAGGCTCTTCACTGATCCCCTTGTCCCCGGTTTCTCGTAGCTGATGTGATTCACGACAGCTGGACTCTCTTCCCAGGGCCCTAGCCATGCTAACAGCCTCTCTGCTTGCATAGAAGTCCACTGCCATGGTCACCCAGAAACCAGCAGAGGCCATGCTCCTCCATCTCCATCACCTGGACCTTCCCACCTCGAGTCACTGTCTGGATGACGTCTGGCCCCTGTGGGCCACACCCCCGTCTGGTCCCGCCTCCACCTGTCACACACAGCACCCTGGGTGCCCACAGGCAGTGCTCCGATGCCCTCCCTGTTCCTTGAAGATTGCATCTCAAGTGCCACTTCTTCCCTGGACTGTCCCTAGCTCCTCAGGGCAAACCCCTGAACTCTTCCACGGTCTCTGTCCTCTGTAGCCCTCACTGCTTTCACCCATGCCTGGTTACTTGTGTGTGTGTCTGATGTCCCTGTGGACAGAACCATGTCTGATGCACTTGTGAAATGGATATGGATTGTTAGCATCTATTTGTGTGCACCTCTCACGTAACAGGCTCTGTCCTTGGGGTTCAGGTGTTATTTGGTTTAATCCTCAGAGCACCCTTACCTGGAAGCATCCTTTATTTCACAAATGAGGGAACGGCCCCGGAGAGGTTGTGTCATTTACTCAAAGCTTCTGGTGAGCAAGGGAGGTGGATTTGAACTCTGTGGCTGACTTGGGATCCTGCCTGCTTTCCCGGCCCTGCACCTGCTGCATGGTGGTGACTGCGCCTCCACTCCCATGGCCCACGGGGCCCCCAGGCTGGGTCAGCAGCCCATCTGTCGGTGTGAAGCTAGCATGCGTCCCCAGCACCCCTGCTGTAATGGTCACAGCTGTGGGCCTGTTGCCCATGAGTTTCTCTGGGCCGCCTTCATCTTGGCCATGCTTGTAGCCTGTGCCACCCTGCATGGTAATGAGCCCCTTGACTTTGCCCATTGCACAAAGCTAACTGCCTTTTATTTGTCCTCGGATCATTTCTTTCTGGCTTCAAGGGATGCCTGAGGTTCTATTTCGGGATCTGTTGGACAAGTCTCTGTCAGCTCTGCCATTGTCCCTCATGATTTCACAAACTTTGATCTAACCCTC
Organism: Manis javanica; assembly: GCF_040802235.1. Lineage (NCBI taxonomy): Eukaryota > Metazoa > Chordata > Mammalia > Pholidota > Manidae > Manis > Manis javanica. The sequence continues at coordinate 28,957,205 of NC_133170.1, read as the reverse complement.
TGCAGATCTGTTTGTCCAGAATGACGTGCTCACAGCTTTCCGGGACACCCCCCTTACATCTCACATTGTCCCTTGCCTCTTGTGCATCTGCTGTGTTTGATGTACAAGAGTGAGTCTCCCCATTAGGTTGGGGCACCCGAGGGTAAGGCCACCACCCCTCCCCTAGATCTGTGTAGCCAGTACATGCTGAGAAACCCCACTTCACAGAGCACGTGGAGCCCTGCTCTGCCCCACTCCCAGCCCAGCCTGCCTGTGCTGAGGTCGGCCTCTCAGCAGCCACAAATGTGGCCCATTCCAGGTTAGCTGGCTCACGGCATTGCGTCTGTGACGTGACAACCTGCTTCTGGAGCTGTGATGGAGTACCAGAGGTATGCAGAGCTCGGCTCCTAGACTTCTGTGCCAGTCATAGGCTGCCAGGCCTGAGATGGCCAGGTTCGTGGCCCCACTGGGCACAGTGGCCTGCCCCGAAGAAGGGGCTAGGAGCCTGGAGGGCTTGAAGGTGGACTAGACAGCATGTGGGGCTCAGGGGGCATGAGGAGATGACGTCGTGCTCTAGTCCATGCCACTCATCTCCTCCCGCCTCCCCTTCTTCCTCCCCTTCCTCTCCCCCCACTGCACATTGGGGTTATCACGATGATGGACATGCGGTAGTGCCATCCCACCCCAAGATGAGCATTCTGAAGGGTGTCTGGCTTGTTGGCTTCATGCCACGAGGGTTCCTTAGGAAGACTGCAGGTGCGTTGAAGGGCAAGGCTGTCTTGGAGGTGATTGTGGGAAGGAAGGTAACACTTGGCACACACCTACTCCGTGCACATGCTGTCCCACAGCGTCCGGCACGTGGAAATGGGAGTCAGGTGCTGGCGCTTCCCCGGTGGTGAGCTGCTCTAGAGGTGGACGCTGTCCCCATGTGACGCCCCCCTGGGTGTGGGAGTGTGCTGGGGGCATGGGAGGGGCAGGTGGGGGTGCGCAGGTGGGGGTGCCCTCTGCCAGTGACAGGGTATCTGAACCAGAGAAGGAAGTTGGTTCTTTTAACAGTTTATTTCTGATCTTAAAATTAGTATGTGGTCACTGAAAAGTACTGGATGGAATAGAGGTAAAAAAATAGCATAAATTAAATCCTTCATAACGACGTCACTGAGAGATGACCACTGTGAGCCTTTTGATGAATTTCTCAGTGTGTATGTGGGACGAGAGTCTTTTGTTACCAAGGACACCTTTGTTATAAAGAATAGAAAGATGCAGAGGACAGTGGGTTCTCAGCAGCCACCGGGCTGCCCCTGCTCTCCTGCACCGGCCACTGGCACCCGCTGGCTGCCCCTAGGAACTAGGCCACCACCCTCTTGGAGTCAGGGAGCCAACCTGAAAGGAAGACCCTGCCCCTAGCAGTTCCTGGGCAGTGTGGGGACACAGAGGGGAGGTGAGCAGGACCGCTCACAGGACGGCCCCTCCCAAAAGCAGAGGGTCTTGGCACCTGGCCGTGGGGCCTCCCCCACACTTTTGGAGGCCATCGCCATGCTGGTCAGCTCTGAGTCTCTGGGCGAGTGAGGCTAAGGCCTCATTTTTCACCTTGCGATTCTAGTTCCTGGATCCTGTTCTGTCCTGCAGAGCCTCACACAGTAAGTCCAGACACTGTGAGCCACAGCAGTCCTTATGCTTCAAACATGCCCCCATGCCCCTTGCCACATCCTCCAAGCCCTTTCAGGCCAAACACCCCCAGTTCCCACACCATTGCTTGTGGGCAACATGATTTCCACACCCTGCGATGCTGGTGTGGCTGGGTCATGGGGCCCCTGGCAAGGCTTCCTGGGGTGGAGATGAGAGCAGCGACTGGAGGGTACGGTGATGGCAGCGAGAGGGGGAAGCCCATTCCAGGCCAGGGAACGGCAGGCGGGAATGTTATCCGCGGCAGGTGTGTGCATGCCTGTGTGAGTGGAGCTCTTGCTGGGGCCAGGGAGAAATCCCAGCCCCCTGGGCTCCCCCCAGCCCCATGCCCATATATAGCCATTGCTCTGTGCCCAGAGCTCAGGGTAGGGACGGCCCCCACCTACTGTACACATGAGCGGAGCCTGCTGCTGGCTGGGCCTGTGCCACCCTCTCAGGATCGTCTTGTCATCACAGCCGGAGTCAGCTGTTGGTTTGGGAAGCCCTCCCTGGTCCAGCATTTCACAGTGCACAGCCAGAAATATAACCCTCCTGATTGCCAGGAGCACTGGGTCTTGGCAGGCATCCTCGTGGCCTATTTTAAACTGAAGGGAGCTGAGAGAGGTGCCTCGCAGGCTGGGCTGGGGACCCTTCCCTCGTGGGGCTGCTGGGTGTGTGCCACTCTCCCTGTCTTGGGTGGAGGGCACGGGACTGGAGGTGGGCTGTTCCAGGGCATTCTGGGAGAGGGCTTCGCAGTTGCCTGGTGAGCCCTGGACTGGCCCTGAGATGCCCCCTCCGCATTGCTGTGACTGTGTGTGAGCAAGTGGCCTGACCTGCTTGTTCTCACCTCTGGCAGGCAGGCTCACCTGGACGAGGCCCGCCTCTCAGAGTGCTCCTGTGACCTGGGGGAAGGGTCGTCGGCACCCCGGGGATGGCTCCTGTTCCCCAGCTGTTCCTCATTTGCCAGCGTCCCTCTTCCCCGAGGCAGAGCCCACTCTAAGTAGACATGGCTTCCTGAGAACACCCAGTAAGCAGGCAATAGAATGGGCTGTAAAGGCTGTTTGATGCCTTGTGAGGCTGCCTGGCGGCCCTGAACTGCATGGTAGTCACTCATGAAGGATGCAGTGGGGCTTAGTGTGTAAGAGCCTGAACTCTGGACTTGACTGGCCCAGCCTCTCATCAGGCAAGTTCCTTCATCCCTCTGAGCTGCAGTTTCTCAGATGTACGTGGGGATGATGACAACATCTACCTCACAGGCTGCAGTGGGGATGCAGTGAGATGCTGGGTGTAGAGGGCAGGGGCCTGCCATGAGGAAGTGCTCTGTGGGCTGGTCACTGCAGTGGCTCCCCTCACCCACAAAGACTCGCAGAGTCGCAGAATCCCCTCATAGATGGGTGGCACCGCAGTGATGCTGAAGCCACTGATTGGCCCAGGATCAGCTTAGCCAGAAGACAGTCATTCCCCATTAAAGGTTCCCAGAAGGCCACTTGTTGGAATCTGGTTGCTGCCCCAGGAGCCCTGTCGTGGAGGTGGGATGCCTGTGGTGGTGGGAGCGGCAGGACATTCTGTCTAGAGGGTATGTGGGGAGGGGCCCCAGCACAGCAGGTCTTCAGGGGCATAGGGCCCTGGGGGTGGCTCAGCCCAGGGGAGCACCCCTCCCGGCTGGCCAGATGGGTGGTTACAGCTCTGGAGATTCTGATGCACAGCTCCTGAGCATCTGCAGTGTCACAGACCTTCTCAGGGGTTCGGACACCCGCAGGGGAGGGATAAGGACTGTGAAGTCAGACAGAGCCGGGGGTGGATCCTGGCCCTACTGCCGAGCTTGGGTAGTAGTGCCCACCTCCCCTGACTGGCTTGAGAGGGGGAACTAGAATAATGCAGCTGAAACACCCAGCCCAGAGCCTCAGGCATGCGCCTCGTTCCCTAAAAGGTGGCAGTGGTGTGACTTTGCAGCACAGCTGGGGGCCACTCCTGAGCCAGGTGCTGCTGCCTTCGGAGCTCCAGTTGCTGTGCGAGACCTTGTCAATGTCGAGGTACCCTTGCCTCTTCCCCACACCTCCCCCCCACATCCCCACACGGGGCCTAAATGCAGGGGGGGTGCTTCTCATTTTAGATGTGAGGAGAAGCAGGAGAACCAAGGGCAGGTCCACACCGAACTGGACACTGACACTCGGCTTTGCCCTACCCCTGGGTCAGGTCCACGGTGGCCTCCAAACCAGCCTGGTCCTGAGGTCCAGGCCCTGACCACATGCTCAGCACACTTCCCGCCCCTGCTATCTTGTCCATCCAAATGATGATGACGACAGTGGCAGTGATGATGACAGTACCCAATGCCTGTAGACCATTGATTTAGGTGCCAGGCACTGTTTTAGGTGCTTTTTGTACATTAACTCATTTTAACATTGTGACAGCCCCAAAGGAGGTACTGCTAGTAAACCCACTTAATAGACATGGGAAGTGAGTTGCCGATGGACTTGCTCAGGGCTGGGTTTTCAAACGTGCCTTTTCCAATTTTATTCTTTTAATGTTGATCCCCAGTCAGTTTCCCTTAGTGGCCCATTAATGGTGGCAAGCACGTACCACATATTTCCACATGGACCTGTCTCTCTGCAGTCTGTAAGCACTGCATGGGGTGCTCCTCACACACGTGTCTTGACTGTTGAGCAAATTGTATTTGTTGGTTTCCAGGGGACAGGGAGAGGCTGGAGAGAGGGCAGCAGCTGCCCTGTCGCCAGGAGAGCTGCTCTGACGCCAGCCTGCCCACTATGTGGGCTTGCTGCAGTCATCAGCTCCCCTTTGTCCCCCAGAGCCCAAAATAGCAGCCTACAGTCCACAGACACAGTAAGGAGCCGGACGCAAGGCTGGGCTGGAGGGCTGCTAGGTGCGGAACAGTCAGCCTTGGGGCTTCTGGCCTGGCTCTGTCTGCCCCGCCAGCCCCAGGCTTTTTATAGAGAGGCTGCGTTAGGCGAGCCCAGGGAGTCTGTGCACAGGCCTCATCTGACTGCAGCGTGTGGACCCTTCGCAGAGGTGGCCTGAGGAGACGCGGCCCCTGGGCTGACCTGGGTTTGAATCTCCCCAGCAGCTGACCGGCCCTGCGCACAGCCGCATCGCGTAATGGGAGCAGCCAGTCAGGGTGACTGAAAAAGGAAACGGCCGCACCCAACCCAGCTCTATTATTAAACTTTTCTCCAGCACTTTCTCCCCACTCAGTCTTTGCCACCATATTCGTAAGATTGTCCCCGTGCCACCCCACAGGATATGGCCATTGTAGCTGGTATAGGGAGCACGGCCTGGGTGCCTATTTTCATTCTGTTACTGATGGGATTTCCTTTCGGTAGCAGAAGAACGACTAGCTTTGAGAAGGAGCCTTTCCCTTTAGGTTACCCTTCGGATGAGGTGAGCATCTTTTAGACAGACATGTTTTAGGTGAAGCCTGTATGTGGGCAAACAAATGAACCCTTGAGGGTGTGGCAGTGTTTGGAAGCCATGGCATTCCCAGGGGTCCAGAGGTGACAGGGCAGTTCACTAGAGGTATGGGCCGTGTAGGGACAAAGCTGGATGCCCCTTTGTATCTCTGAGGTATGTGTATCGCCTTTGTTAGTTTCCTGGAGGCCGAGAGCAATCTTCCTCCTGCCAGTCACATCCTTGCAGGAAAGGTTGTCAGCTGGTCACTTGCCTCTTTTTTGTTAAGACTTTATTTTAAGGGTTTTAGGTCTACAACAGAATTGAGAGGGAGATACAGAGATTTCCCACAGACCTCCAACCCCACAACGTGCACAGCCTCCCCAGTATCAACATCCCCCACCAGAGGGGCACCTTGTCACCGAGGTGGACCTCTCATCACCCGAAGTCTGTAGTTTACTGGGTGGCTGCCTCTTGGTGTCGTGCATTCTGTGTGTTTTCACACATGTACAGTGATATGCATCCATCATTAGAATCTGATACAGGGTATTTTCACTGCCCTAAAAATCCTCTGTGCCCCTCCCCTTCAACCACTGATCTTCTTACCGTCTCCATAGCTTTGCTTTTTCCAGAACATTGTATAGTTGGAGTCACATGGCATTTAGCCTATTCAGACTGGCCTCTTTCACTTAGTAATGTGCATTAAGGTCCTCCATGTCCCTTCATGCTTGAGAGCTCATTTCTGCTCAGTTGTGAATACTCCTCCCTTGTTGGGGTGGACCGCAGGTTAGCATCCATTCACCCACCTCTCACAGAAGGTGCAAGGCCCACACCAGGCCCTGACCCATACCCACTTCCACCCTTTTTCCTGTTTTGCCCTTTCTTTTGATTCATTGGGTTGTCAGGAGCCAGGGAGGTGATGAAGAAACAAGGAGGAGGGAGGAGAGCAAGTGGGAGAGCCAGCAGCTGGAGGGGCAGGTTGCCAGGTTGCTGGGTGGTGGGCTGGTGGGAGAGGCTGGGGGACCGAGCCACATCCACGGAGTGTCCCACGGAGCTGCCCTGGAAACCAGGGACCCTGCTGAGTACAGTCCCCAGTGGCTGAGGGGCGATGGGGCAGGGCCCCGTGGGACCTGAGGAAGGGCCTCCAGCAGGGTCCGGCCCAGGTCCCTGAGGCCAAGGCCATGGGCCTGGCGCTGGGCACCTTGCTGTGATGGGAGGTATCTGATTCCCCATAGAAGGTGAGGGGTTATAAATAGCCGATGATGGACTGCAGGGAGAGCTGCCTCTAGCGTAATCGTCAACTTTGAGAGTGCCCTGGCTGGGGCTGGGAGGGATGGACGAGGTTAAATTCGGCCTTGTTGGCTGATTGGCATTTCTTGAGCTGGGTGCTAATCCCTTCAGGAGGTCAGATAAGCTCCGTAGCGGCGCCCCTGATCTTGACTTTGAGGCCAGATTAACTCTTTCGGGGGGACTGCAGAAGAACCCCGAAGTCATGACTGTTCCACATCACCTACCAGAGCAGGAGTGTGGAACTGGACTTCAGGAGGGTCCCTCCAAGGGAGGGCGTGTTCCTGCAATGCCAGATGGGCTCTGCTCCGTGACCATCTGTCTGACGGGACCACCCCACAGGGAGGACAGTACTGGGCCAAGCCCTGCTCTGTAGGTAATGAGGAAGGAGATTGCTGCTCCCTGGGAAGTAGCTTAGGCCCCAGGAACCTGGCTTTGCTGAATGTCAGGGTGAGTTGGGTGGAAGGTGCCACCCTGGCCCCATTGAAGGTCAGGATTTCCTTCCACCAGCCTTATCTCAACTCCATCCATAGTCTGATGAGTTAGGAAACTGCTCCCCATCAAGTTTCCAATGACTCCTGTAAGTAAAAGCAGAAAGCTTCTTCAGCAGTTCACTGGGCTTTTGGGGTTTCCCACTGCCACCCCATCTGCTGGAGCCATAACACTGTAGGGTTTTTGCAGAGCAAGAGTAGGTTTCTAGCCCTGCTTGTTGCCAGCCTCATAGGAGGCACTCACTCCTTTCCCTTCGAGTGTCTTGATTTCTTCTCCAAAGCTGATGCCCCTCCTTCCCTGAGCAGGGCCCTGCCCCATTACCCGCCGAGATGGGCAGGCCATGCTCACGGCTTCCTCGGAACCCCCTCTTTCCAGGACTGTGAAATCTGGCCCCTGTAGGGTGTCATGGCCCCCTGTCATTGGGCTGTCCTCTTATTTACAGCGGCTGTCTCTGTGGCGCTCACCCCCCATCACAGGGCTGCCGCGTTCAGGAACAAGAGCAACTACTTGTTCCATTATAAACTCAACCAGCTGAAACCCACTGAGACACTGGAGGAATAAATTATCCCCAGCAAGCTCTCCTGCTCAGAGCCAGGCCCCTCCACGGCCACCTCCTATGTTTCCTCTTGCTGGCATCTCAGCAGGGTTTCTGGAACCAGCCTGTGATCTGTCCCCATCCTGTCCCTATCCGCATGCCCTTCTTATGTGCTGCAATGGCCTCTTTCTCACCACCAAGTGTGGCAAGTCGGGAAACTCTGGGCAGAGGACTAGTGCTGCAGGTGCCCAGAAGTGGAGAAGACTGGATTTTATTCCTTCGGTGTCTCTATGCTCTTCACCAGGGAAAGACACCTTCAAAGGAGCAGGTTGTGCAGGGTGAGTCAGGAGAAGGAGGAGCTTCCTTCCAGACAGAGGCTTTGCACAAACAAGGGGGTGTTTGCACAGGGATGAACTCGCCTCTCTGTTTTGCCGGAACGAAGTGGCTCACTATGGGGGACACAGGGAGATGGGCCTGTGGGCGGCTGGGGGAGGACCTTGACAGTCAGGCCAGCAGGCTTGGGCCCCTCGTGCAGGCAGGGGACCAGTGAAGATCCTGAGCATGAAAATGGTACTGTAAAGGCAGTTTTAGGAAGAACACTTAAGGGGGGTGGGGAAGAGAGGGATCTGCATGTGCTGGCGAGGACTGGGCGTCTCCAGGGCTAGTTGAGGGCTGAGCCGCCTGCAGGTGCAGCTTGACTGGCTTGGGCTGAATCTGCACCCTGGTGTCCTAGCTGCAGGCTTTGGGGCTGCAAGATGGAGCATTGTGACAAGATTGGTTTTTGTCTGGGTGCTGTGAGCCCAGGTCATGTCCTCCTCACCCAAGGATATATTCTGGAACTCAAAATCTCCCTGGTGTCCCCTCCATTGGGATAGAGGAGGAGAAGGCAGGTCCTAGAATCCTGGAGGGAGGGACACTTCAGTGAGCATTTCTGGGTGGGCAGTAGCCTGTCTTCTCCTTCAGGGAGTGACTGAGGGCGGAGGGAGCCTTGACCCCTTCCTTTGGTTGTGAGCTGCTGTTTTATGTCTGAGACCAAGATGTCAGGCAAGTTGGTTCTTATGCTCCCTCTTCCCCCTCTCACCAGGGCGCAGGGTAACCCTAGGACCCAAGGAGTGCTGGGCACCAGGACCCCAGTGCCGGGACCCCCATGCCCCACCCCCCAGTGCCTGCTCCCAGGCTCGTCTGCCAAGCCCTAGTTGAGAATGATGGGCTGGTCTGGGAGCAGACTTCCCCTGGTGAGTCCCAGCAGGGGTATCCTGGTGTCTGAGGGCACATGCTAGTGTGTTCATGATGTCAGTGGATAGCGCAACCTGCTCCTACAGCCCCGCGGTGGTGTCACCACAGTGCCCCTGCCCCCGCCTCACTGTCTCATGTCCTTTAGGTGGGATGAGGCGACAAGATGAGGCAGCTGACACGTAAGTGATGGGGACGCTAGGGGAGCAGGAGGGTGAACTGAACGAAAGAGTGTGTGGTTCTGAGCTCCCAGCATGCTGGGAAACGAGAGCTTTATGTGTGCATCTGCCTGTACCAGGTGCTGGGCTTACTCAACCTTGTCAGTTTGGGGTGGTGTCTCCATTTTGTAAATGAGCAATTAAGGCCTAGAGAGAGTTGCTTTCCTAAGGTTGCGTGGCCAGGGCAGGGACTTTAACTCATGTGAGTCCACTGACTTCATAGCCCATGTTCCTCTTGTTCTCATTTGCCAGAGCTTCTCACATCCTACAGCCTTTTCTCTGAGCTGCAGCTCAATACCCGCTGCCACTCCCAGAGGCTTGGTGATGCCTGAGAAGTTTAACCCACACAGACTAGATGCCACTATAAAGTTCTCAAGGACAGAGGATGTCCAAAGCCTGGTCTCCACCCTCCTCACCCCTCCCACAGATTTATGCAGCCTTTACGTGGTGCCTGGCACAGAGTAACATTTGGAGGATGCATGGGGAACATGCAGGGATCTCTGACCTCACGGAGCTCACCCTCTACTGGGGAAGGCACATGGAAATAAACACTGAAAATAATAGCGGATTGTCACACAAGATGGGAAGGAGAACCCGAGAGTAGGTGTGGACCAACCACGTGACTGCCTAAGGAGAACATTCTGGACAAAGGCAACCCCAAGTACAGATCAGCATGGTGTGCCTCGGGAGCTCACAGAGGCCAGGATGGGAGCAGCACAGAAGGGCGGGCTCTTGAAGGCCATGGGAGGGACCTGGAATTAGTTCTGCACGCAAGAGGGAACCGCTGGAAATGTGAACAAGAACCAGGCTGGCTGCTCCAAGGAGCACAAGCCACAGGGCAGGGTGGCCACCAGAAGCAGGAAGGGATTGCAGAGGCTCAAAGAGGAGGCTGTGGTAGCAGTGGGGAGGGAGGGAGGGAGGGAGGGAGGGCAGCGGGTGGGCCGGACACTGACCCTGGAGGCAGAATCCACACAGCTTGCTGATGGGTGATGGGGGGCGCAAGGGAGGTCATGGTCACTGGCAGGTTCCCTGTGGCCTGAGCTCCACCTCTTTCCTGGCCTTGGTGACCCACTTTCTGCCAAGGGGCAGAATCCATAGGCCTACATCAGGGGCTCACTTTTGCAAAAGAGGTCAGAGCTTTCCTGAAATGGAGCTGGACTCAAGCTCCCTTGAGCAGCTAGTGCCTTGAATGCTAAAGATTCCAACTCTTAAGTCAAAAATTTTTTTTTTTTTTTTAGGAACTTCCACTTCCAAAGGTACCAAGCTTCCCAGGGGATGGGAGTGGCAGCTCTCTGGGTTAATTGGAGGGTGTCTATTTTGTGGGTGCCCTGGAGGCAGCACCCTAAATCTATCCACTTACAACATTATTTCTTCTGACTCCTATGTCAGCCAGTATCTCCAAAAACACTTTTGAGAGCTTAAGGGAAATGTGGAGCCTTGAAGTGCAAGCGTCTGCGTTCTGCGGTGTCCTCATCCCTCCCCGACTACTGCCCACTCTCTCTCTTTCCCCTTTCTGTTGAATAAGCAGAAGCAAGAGCAGATTTATTCCTCTGTATCTCATATGAAAATGCAGAGTAATTGTTTCTTTTTGCTGTTGTCAATATGTTTCTATTTTGTTCATTTAACTTTGTTCTCAGCAACTCCTGCCAACTCACAATTTAACATATAGGTCATTTCCCCCTGCTTGCCCTCTATGAAATGGCCCTCCAGGTCTCCGTGGAGGGTGTGCTTACCTGTGTGTGTGTGTGTGTGTGTGTGTGTGTGTGTGTGTGTGTGTGTGTGTGCGCACACAGTCAGGAGCAGGCCAGGATGAGAGGTGGGGCCTGTAGGGATCTGCCTTACAGCAGGCCTCACAATACTCTGCTCCTTCCAGGTAGGGGAATTAATCGATTCTGATCTATATCCAGGTTGGCGTATATTTAGCAGTCTTGATTAATGTCATTGTGGTCTGAAACTGTGCCATCTCCTCCCTCCGTCTGGGTGTTTTGGAATGGCTGGCTCCTGAGGCAGGCTGCCCAGCATCTGCCTGGGCCCTGGGCTGGGGGACCCTGAGCAAGTCTCCTCTCCCAGCATGTGTCTCCTTCACTGGGGGGATCGGATCATAGAGTGGGAGCAAATCACAGAGTGCCCCCCAGGCCCAGGTCAGGCCTGGCACTTCCCTTCCTGCTCCCCATCCTGGGAGAAGGGGGGATTCCAGCCCCCAGCTCAAGGGCACCTCACTCAGCTCAAAGGCCGCAGCCTTTTCCCCCAAGAAGTGACTGACCGAGCCCATCCCATCTTTCTCACAGCCCTGGGGTGAGGGTTAAGCAGAAGTGAAATCCTAGGATACTAGGGCCAGAGGGGTCACCCTTTTGTCTTATGGGCAGCAGAGGGGTGTAAATCCACTTAGCAGAGCTTGCCGGCCAGGGTGCTGTGCACGTTTGGGTCCATCACACTGCGTCGTCTGCAGATGCACCTGTCCATTAGCTCATAAGCAGATGCAGAGCCACACATCTCGCCATGGGTGGTGCTGAATGGACAGATGGCCCTTCTCCTGCCATATGCTCTGGCCTGGTTAAGAGCGTTAGGGATGGAACAGGGTCAGGCACTATCGTGCCAGGGTTGGGGAGGCACTCCTTTTGCCGAGCTGAAAACTAGCCATTCTTCATGTTCCCATACCCCTCATCCACTTGGACTCACTCACTCAGTGCCTGGCTGCTCAGAAACAAGGACATCTCTGCCCAGCACTCAGCTGGATGCCAGGGAAATGCACTGTAGGGTCGGGGTGGGAGGTGCGTCTCCCTGCAGCCATTTGTAGGTCAGACACACACCCAGCAAAGGTCGGTCCTGGCAACGCAGGAGAAGGTTCTAAGGCTGGTGAGTGGTCAGACAGTCAGAACCACTGCGGAATGTCAGACTGGGGTCAGGGCATGGCTGGGCAGACTAGAGGAGGTCTACTGGGCCTTGAAGGCCTGGGCTGTGTTGAGAAAGCTGAAGAAGGAAGAGGATGACTTTTTGGGTAGGGAGAGAGGCTGTGAGCAAGGCGTGAAGGCAGAGGTGCTTGAAACGCATTCGGGGGACCCGAGAGGCCACACTGAGGAGCAGGGAAGCTCCGTGAGTGTCTGTCCCCAGAGTGGTGTCTCTCTGGTTAGTGATTGAGCAGGCAAGGGTCTGATTAGACTTCGCTGCTATTACCCAGTGATTGGGATCACTACTAGGGCTCAGAGATTGCTGAGAAGCTGGCTTCACCTGAGACACTCGCTCACTCGCCCTGAGAGTGGAAGGGACCTGCGGGAGGCGGGGATGGGCCTGGTTGTCCCCCGCCACCCGCCTGAGAAACACAGGCTAGACAGGGCTCTGGGGGCAGGGGGAGGAGGCGGAGAGCCCAGCGCTGCTTCCAGCTCACTTTGGCTCCCTCTGGGTCACAGAGCGACTTCTCCCCGCCTGCTTGCCTGCCTCAGCCCGCCTCCTCTTGAGCTGGCTTTCCGCTTATCTTAATTTATTGATGAAAACTTGTTTTATGGTCCAGAGCACAGACGGCGGCGGCAGCTCCCTGCCAAAAGAAAGCAGGCTCACAAATCGGAAAGCGAGCTGCCTCCCGGGGATGGGTGGCTGGGGACTGAGAGAGGGCGACCGAGTGAGTCAGGCGTGTCTGGGCAGAGACATGCTGCCTGGACGAGGAGGCCCGCAGAGCGCCCCCAGGGCAGGGGGGCCAGCCAGCAACAGCTGGGCTCCTGCCTGAGCAGGAGGACCCTGCTCCCCACCGCTGGGCCTGCAGTTGTAGCTGCCCTGCTGGGTTTCCGTAACCTGCATGAATGAAGATTGCAGGCCATAAATACTCATAATGACTCGCGTTTATAGCTTTGTGCACGGCACCATGCTAGGAAGTTTATTTTCATGGATCTCATCTAATCCCAGCTACAATTCTATGTGGTAGGTACGATTAATCCCTCATTTAAAACACAAGCACTGGAAAGTGGTTTTCTATGATCCACCCCACCCGCAAGAGAAATGAGGGCACCAGGAACTTGAACCTGGTCTGCCCAGCTCCAAGGCTGGGTTGTCCACAGCCTCTCCTGATCCAGACCCTCGACACTGGCCTGGGACCCCTGTACTGTGGCTGCCCTTTTCTCCTGGCCTTGCTGGGCCAGCAGGCATGGCGCTTCCTGGGGTGGGAGCTCTCCATCTCCTTCTCCTGGGTGCGACCCTGGCAGGCATGGTGCTCGTTCAGGTCAGGGACCTCCAGGCACCAGGTGGGAGACTGACGGCTGGGGCTCCGAAGAGCAGGTTTCAGTCAGGCTGCCTTGTTTTCCCTTCTCAAAGAACGGGAGGCCTTTGAGTCGCTTCTTGAGTTCCTGTGAAACTCCATTTCTGGTGGGTCAGATGAGGCCCTTGCTGACCACGTGGGTCGGTTGCAGGCCCTGAGTGAGGTGAGGGCTTGGCTCCTGTGAGCTGTAGCACCCACTTGAGAGTCGGTGGCAGCCCCTCATGAGACCGTGAAAGAACGCACTCGAAAACAGCCAGCAGAGGACTGTGATTATTTCCAGAAGCTCCTGCTTTGTGGAAAAGTAGGCACAAAGAGAAGGTTCATCGAGCTTCAAATTAGTTTATTTTGTTCCTTCTTGCTTCTGCTGGCAGAGAAACAGATAACAGTTTTCACAGCGAAGTCGGGAGCCTACCTTGGCTGGACTTCTGCCCCCAGCACGCACCCTTCCCTGCGGAGGGGCTGCCCCCACGGGTGTGCCTGCCCTCCTCCTCTCCACTCGCTCTCTTGCCCACCTCCTCTGCTCCCATCTACTGTTTCTGCTCCACCCCACCCCACCCGGTGCCCCTGGTGCTGGGATGAGACCCTGCCCGCCACCCCTTCTGGCCTCACTGTGTGCTAAACTCCCTCCTGCTGGGCTGTGCTCCTGGGTCCCTGCGCTCCCCCACCCCACCCCACCCCACCTCCCTCCACTCAGATTGGGCTAGAAAGTTGCTGGAAATGTTCAATGAAATGAGACTGGGATTTGTCTTAGGTCTGTGGGAGGCACGGAGAGGTTTCAGTTGCAGGGTTTGGAGCCACATCAAGTTGGGTTAAACTCTAGGGTCTGCCAGCTCCATATGTGAGCTTAGACAGCACGCTTAACCTCTGATGGCTTCATTTTCCTGTTTGCAAAGCGACGGGAAATAATGGTGACTACGTTGTGTGGCTTTTGTGGGAAGGGGATGACATAGTTTCTGACACGTGTCCTGGGATCAGTAACCTGGCTTCATCACCAGCATCATCACTGTCATTATCATCAGGCTCGTTGCTGCTGCTTTCTTCCCTGCCCCTCTCATTTACAAATAGGCTTCCAGGCCAGAGAGGCTTGCTCCTGCACATTACACCATAGCTAGCCTTCCTTTCTCCAAGGAGGGACCTTGTCTAGGTGACATCCTTTCTGGCTTATTTGGGGTGAACTGGGTCTAAACAGTGGGGCCCGTGGGTCAGAACATGGTTTCCAGAGTCAGAGTTCCTGGGTTACTTCACCACTTAACCTCTCTGTGCCTTTGTTCTCTCATCTGTAAAATGGGGAGGACAAAAATAGTTCCCTCCACCCCCACTGGGTGTTGGGAGGATTAAGTCAGAGGAGGCAGAGCACTGGGAAGCGTGCTGGCGCACGGTTGGCACTCGGGAGCATGAGTGCTCTGCCGTCGCAGGGCCCCAGCATCAGGCCTGAGGCAGGGAAGCCAGGCCGCAGGGGGGCTGGAGCAAGGCACGGCTCCACCACCGCAAGCCCCGTGACCCTGGGCACATGTGTCTGGCGAGCCCAGAGACAAGCAGCTTTCAGCAGAGTAAACTGAATTGTGGTACATGTGTCAGATGTAGGGGCGGGCTGTGGTCTCCTGTTATTCCAGAAGGACGAAGAGATGGGCAGAGCTTGGCGTGGGGTGAGGAGGCAGCTCAGGTTGCCATTTGCTTGGTGCTGAGACCATCTCTGGCAGAGGGACCTGAACTTGACTAATTTGTGCCCCTACAAAGCATGTCAGGAATGCCAAATCCTGGCATGGGTAGACACGGCTCCAGCTGGCAGTATAAATAATCAGGCTGTGGGATCCCTAGAGAAAGCCATGTGTTGACCATGTCCAGGGGTTACAGCTAAAGTGTGTGGGTGGCTGTCTTGGGCCCGAGATGGATCTGGTTGTCAGCTTAGATCTTTCCTGATATCTTTATGTGTAATTATAGATGTTATTTGCTGAACTCCAGTCATGGAATACTGTCCTCATTACATTATTAAAAGGGCCTCCGTCCCGTGATAGGCAGAATGGAGGTCAGTCTCACTGAAGGAGAGGCACCCAGTAATGGACATACTTCTACTGTGTGATTTTCCTTCCCCTCTGGGGCTGGGGTGTGTGTGTGTGGTGGGTGGGGGCTCCTATCCTCAAACAGAGAGAAAATGGTCCCCTGCATTCCATAGAATGAGTTATAGTCTCCCAGATCATTTGAGCTCTTTTCCAGAAAGATATGATGTGAATTCAAGGGATCCTGTCTTGTTCCCTGCATTTCCAAAGAGTTTGAATAATAGCACAATACCTCCTGAGATATTTATATTCCAAGGAACACAGAGCGCTCAGCAGGCGTGATCTTATTCATCCTCTTGGTGTCCCCTTGTGCTATGGAGGGTGGTGGGAGTACTTTTTCCCCCTTGGTCTCTTAGAAGTGTCCCAGGAAGGCTAAGTGGCTTGCCACAGTTGCACAGCGCATCACTGTCTCTGAGGCTTTGAGTTCTGAGGCACAGGTTGGCGATAGTTCTGCTTTCTCAGGGGAGCCCAGGTGGCTGCCAGTTTCAGTGTGAGCTTTCAGAGTTGGTTTCTTAAGCCTGTCCCTACCTTCCACAGCGGCCCTGGCTTCACGTATTACTCCGGGCTTTGATGCTGTAATGCCTTTCTCCCCAGATGCACAATATAAAACAAATGCAGGAAGGAAAAAGTATGCTGGTGATTGGAAAATTCTCTCACCAGACTCCTCTGATAAGCTCTTCTGAGTCCTTGGCCCCTCCCATCCTGACTTACAGTGACCCTGGGAGTTTGTGCCTCTAGCCATGGCCCCAGGTGGGCCGTCTTCGCAGGGCTTGCCCGGCTGAGGAGCCATGCCCCAGGGGTGCAGGGCTGGCCCTCCTGCTCCAGCAGAGAGATGCCTTCCATGTTAGCATCCTGCCCCAGAGCATTATGGACCTTGGTGGCCTGAGGCTCCAAGCTACTTCCTGCTAAGTGTTGACAAGTCCCAGAGTTTGGGGAAAAGACACTTCCAAGGGTCATCTTCCCCTACACTCCCTGCAAAGGGTGCAGAACCCTCTGGAGCAGCCGAGGCTCCTGTGCCTGCGCCCCCGCCCATCAGCATCTTGCCTGTTTCTTCTTGAGTGTTCCCGTTCAGGGCTGGAAAACAGCTGCGTGCTCTCCTGTGCAGAATCTGCAGGTCCTTGAGCAGACTGCCTCCGTCAGGGCCTCCATCCTCCCAGTGCCCGCAGTGAACAGAGCGGGATGCAGGATGGAGCTGGGGGGGTGCTGCGTGCAGGTGCTCCAGGGTGTCCTCCTTCCTGCCCGCCACCCCCCCACCTGCCTGCAGCGTGCTTGCCTGGGAACCTGCCTGGAAGGGCCAGGAGGTGGTGGTGATGCAAATCGATGTTTATGGACTGGTGAGTGATCACGCCTTCTTTACAAGGCTGGCAGGTGCTTTGCATCAATCCACCACTCTTGGGCAGCCAGCCCACACATCATGCTGAGGTCCCGCGGGTGCTGCTCCTTGGGCTGTGTCCTTCCCGCAGCCACAGTCCCATCTCAGCCCCCTTCAGAGCTTCTGGTTTTGGCCCCACCTCCTCTTCCCTTTCCCCACAAAGTTGGCCCCCCTGAACAGGTAGAAAAAAGATGCTGGCACCTGAGAAAGTTGATCTGGGACCTGCTGCCAGATTTGAGGAGTCCGGATAGCTTAGGAACTGGTGTACAGGTGGAGGTGGGGTAGGTGAGCCACTTGCCTTCTGCCCACGGGGTGCTGTGGGAGACCAGCACTGCCAAGGGGCCAAGTCAGGGTGGCACAAGGCAAACACCCCTCCTGCCCAGCTCTAGTCCTTGTCCTGGCTCTACGGACATTGCTGTCTTGGGGACCGGGCCTGCCCTTGGCACCCCTACCTGGCCTTTGAATTCCAGGGACAGACTCAGGTTCTCCCTCCTGCAGAGCTTGTCACCTGGAGTCCCAACAGATGCCTTGGCTGGAGTGAGTCCCTGGGTAGGCCAGATGCCCTCCGTGCCAAGGCCAGGCTAGGAGGCCCAAACAGATGGGCAGTGCTTCAGCCTCCTCCTCACTGACCCTACTGGGGCCAGAGAACACCAGGCCCCTAGTACAGCCAGCTGGGGGCCGGGGCTGGAACTTGCCCCCTCCCAGGGCCCTTAACCCCCTGGAGAGTAGCCAGGGGCTGTCCTCAAAGTCTCGGATGGGAGCCCCCTCACCCGGACGCCTTCATCCCACGTGCTTTAGAGTCTTACAGTGCAAGAGGCACTGAAACAGGATCTGCTCTCAGCGGACAAGGTGTTCTGGCAAACAGGGCAGGGGCTACCACCATCTTGGTGTCACAGAGTTCTCTGGAGGGAAGTGGGCTTTGAAACATGTCATTAAGAGCTTTTTGACCTCAGAGGCTTGTAGCACCCCAAAACAAAATCCATGCAGGTTGGCCTTGTTTTAATTCTCTCCCCTAGAACCATCTTAGGTAAAAAATAACCTCATTCTGCAATAATCAAAATGTAACTGGGTTTTAGATATGCAAATGCTGTATGTAATGTTTATTTGGGGGAAAATTCAGCTCAGAAATAATGGGTGTGATCTCTGTCACCTGTGTAAGCTGGTGATAGTGGGGACTGTGAAGTTGTGAAGAAATTGAAGACTTGGCGAGAAAGTGTGAGGTCAAAAAAAGAATGACGGAGGAATCATGCTGTTTGGCTTTAAATTATGCACAAGCTACATGTGAACTGAAATTGTGGTGGCTGCCAGCCAAGCCAATGGGGGCTTAGGCCAGATTACTGGAAAAAGAGAGTTCAGAGTGTCAGAGGTATCTCTGTACTCTGCACTGGTCCCTCCATAGCTGGAATCTAACTATAATTTGGGGCAGAGATGAGCAGTGGGGTAACTCTGAGGGGAAAGCTCTGAAGGCTCCGGAGAAGGCTTGGGGAAGGATGCTGGAAACAGGCCTTCAAATATTTGAAGGCCTGTCACACTCGTTCTTGGTGGGCTTCTTGGGCAAAACTAGGACTGATGTATGTTAGCCACAGGGAAGTGGATTCTTGAGTTAATAAGACAGAATTCTTGAATAATCAGAATTGTGCAGAAATGGAATGCAGGTTATTGTCGCATGGCGAGCACCAGGACCCTTGGTGCTCCAGCGGGTCAGGGGCAATGACCTCACTGAGTGACCCTGCCCCTCGGTGCTCTGTGCCTCTTGCCTGCCGCTGACTTCAGCAAAGACACTTCTGTGACTCTGTCCCTTCCTTTCTCTCCATGCAGAACTGGCAACCCTGTCTGCTCCCCCCACCCTGCCCCTTTATGGCTGTGACAATGAATGAGCTGCAGGGACCCCTTCATCTGAAACACAAAGCCGCGGCCCTACTCTTGCACTGCGCTGTCCCTTCCGCCTGTGATGAAGTTCGTGGCAGGCTGGCTTCTCTCAGAGCCAGGATCGTTACTAGCTGCACATTGGGCTGTGAAATTTTGAAGTCATTTTGGTTCTCTTTTTTATCCTCTGCATCTACTAATTTATTAAATGCTATCATGTGTTGCGCTGGGCCCTGGCTTACAGAGGGCGTCAGGGAGTGCTGAGACCTAGCGTTTGAAAGACTCTTGCAAAGCAAGGGGGAGGAGGCTGGTGGAGGGCAGGCCTGGGTTGGGGGGCTGTGCAGAGACACCAGAGGCAGACACAGAGGGAATGCCGAGCTCTAGGGGCTGCAACAGGTAGAGCAGGGCAGCTTAAGTAGGCAAGTGAGGGGCTGTGTGGCTGAGCTGGGAGTGCCCTGGCACCCCAGGGATAGGAGCAGGGAGTGAGGGTGTACAGGGGGCTGCTTCTTCAGGTGGGTTTGTATGTCAGGGTTCGGTCCTGTTCCCAGGCTGTGGCCTACCCAGGCCTTCCCACCTCCTCATCCATCCATCCATCCATCCGTCCACCATTGAGCAAGTACTTAGGTAGCAGTCCAGGCGTATTCTGGGCCTACAGCAGAAGAGAAATGGACGAGCTTGGTTGTAGTGAAGGTGGGCAGCAATTCTACACTCCAGGCTGGGCAGGCCCCTGATGTGCTGCTCTGAGCACCCCCCGTCGGGTGGCCCCTCTGCACAGGGAGACCCGTGGCAGCTATGAAGGGATAGCAGGGAGTGGCTGTCCCTGTGCTCCAGTTGGGGTACAAGCTGAGGAGGGAACTGGTTTGAAGGGGAAATTATGAGCCTAATCCCAGAGAAATGGGATGCCTGCATGAAGCATACACAGGACATGTGGCAGAAACGTATATTAAAACTGCAAATTCATGCGGTTCAAATCGAAGATGAGGAAAAATGCCATGGGGTCATTAGGCTGATGACAGCAGGAATAATAATGAGCTGAGTCTGAAGTGCTTGCTCACTGTTTGGCCAAGCCTGGCTGGGCTTCAGTTGACCTGCTGGGCATCTGGTGGATGGGCTTCAGGGTGAGGAGGATCCCGAGGCGGCCGTCCAAGGGGCCCCCCGCTTCTCTCTTCTGCATGGTTGGTGCAGGGCCCAGCCAGGGGAGCCCTGTGGGAGGGAGGCCCAGAGGCGCTGCCGAGGGTGAGGCACTGCCCTAGGTGCTGGGCATTTACCAATGAACAAAAAAGACCAAATCCCGGCAGCCCTCACAGAGGTCCAGGCCATGGATACTTGCAAGGGCAGGAACTCATTTTCTCCCATTTGCTTCTGGATTTATTTGGACCCCTGAAATGAAAATATCTAGAAATGCCCTCACCTGGGGGACGAAGCAAGGCAGGAGAGGCTTGTAGGTGGGCCCTGCCTGCAGAGGGGTGCCGCCCCAGCCTGGCTGGCCCAGGTGGGCTGATGCCCTTGGCAGCCACTCTCGTCCTGGCTGGGTCCTGGTCCCCTGAGTCACCCTGCCTCGCCCGCTCCTCTTCCTGCCTTGGGCTTGACTAGAGTTGGGTCATCTCAGCTGAGACAACTCTCTGGTTTTGGAAGGGAATTTTCCCAAATGCCATCAGCTAAGTTCTATGGCACTCATCTTTGGCTGTGCCACTTCCTCTGCTTGGCACCCTCAGCATGGGCAGCTCCCCTGCTCCTCCTCCCACTCCCATTCCTGTCTTGCCTCCCTGCTGGCCTGGTCTGGCTTCAGGGGTCAGCTTCCCGCCTTCTCACCCTTCCCTGGCACACCTTTGCTGCTGTGGACTCCTCTCTCCTGCCCATCGTCATGCACCACGCATCTGCCTCCCTTAATCGCTCTGCCAGGTCCTCGCTGGGTCCTCGCCAGCTCCCCACGGAGCCTTCCTGTCACCTCTCTCCTTTTACATTGTATGGCTCTTCCCACCCCTGGAGGGAGCACACCAAGCTCTTTCCCTGACGGCCGTCTGCTCGGGGAGCTATGGTTTCTCACCCTCTCCTGACAGCTGGGTGGGATGGCTCTTCATGGTGGGGCTGTCCAGTGTGGTGTAGTACATTTAGCAATGCTGGCCTCTACTTACGTAGATTCTGGTAGCAGCCTTTCTCCCCAAGCTGTGACAACCAGGAAGGTCCCCAGGGAAGCAAAATTACTCCTGGTTGAGAACCGCTGGGCTAGGGGATGGGAGCTGTGTCTCTCAACCTGGTTAAGCCCATGCTGGAAGGGACCTGAGAAGTTCTCCAGTCCAAATCCCACATTTTAGAGGAAATTGGGCCTCAGAGAGCTAAAGAATCTTAAGGTCACATAGGGGAGCAGCATAGCGAGAGAGGCATTTTCAGAAGGATTCAGGCAGGTCTGTGCAGACTGGGATGGAGAGCAGAGGCCAGAGGCAGTGGGGAGTGTGGCCATGATCTGGACGTGGGCGAGGCTGACGCTGTGGTCTTGGTGCCCTCTCCCATTGGGGGTGCAGCTCACAGTCTTCCAGGGGCAGTGGTGCGGGAGGGGCTCTCCACTGAAAGCCCAGAAGCTGGGTTCTGGGCGCAGCCCAGCCGTGTGACCATCCCCTGTCCCTCTGTGTCCCTGTCTGCAAATTAAGGGCCTGATGTCTTGGCTGTTTTCTTGCTGCCTGGAGGCTCTGCTGGTTCTGGGTTGCTGAGACGGGAACAGAGGGTCCCCCAGCCAGAGACCCCATCTGACAGGAAGAGGGGCAGTGGGGTGTGCGGCAGCCCCTCCTGGCAGTGCAGAAGCCTCTTTCAAGAACTCAGCGGACGTAGTGTGTGACCACCCCGTCCCCAACCCCTGGGGTTTGTTACAGGCTGCTGGGACCCAGCCTGGGGCCTGGTGGGGCCTTGGACAGGACGTGAGAAGGGGAGCAGATGTGGGGACAGGGCAACAGCGCCCATCTCTGTGGTGGGAGAGGCTCCCCTGTGGGGCCTTGGGAAGTGTGCAGACCCAGTCAAAGGAGGCGGTGTGGGAAGTCAGAGAAGCAGTCTGAAGAGACGTGGCCAGCTCCTGGGGCCTTCTGAACTGCGGAGGTTTTCCCAGATCGAGGCTCCTGGCCTCACAGCAGCCTACACCTCCCCTGGGGAGCGGGACCCCACCAGGCCCCCTCCCAGTGGGAACTGGCTCCTGGGGGAAGCTGTACTGGGAGAACTTTTCCAGGCCCAGAGGGCCCTGGGGCCCTGGTGTGCCTGGCTGCAGGGTAGTGGGGGCATCCTGCATCTCCAGGGTTCCGAAGGCCGGTCTTTAGCTCTTCTATCCGCAGGAGTGACTGGTGGCAGCAGGCTTTCCCCTTATTCATTCCAGGGTCTGGCTTTTAGAGCCATACATCTTCAGCATGAAGATCATGGATTTCCATGGTATGATTAATGAAAGAAAAATTGAGACAGCAGCATAGAAAGTGACTGGATTGAAGACAGCATGACAAGTTGGATCAAAGTTTTTGTGCCTCCGTGACAAGCCCAGAGCTTCTGACCCAGCCTGGAGCGCCACCTAGTGGTTGCAGGGGGTGGTGGCACCCATCCACCTGCAAAGCTTGGTAGGTGCTCCATGGGGCGGACGCCCCGGGCCTGAGTGTGCACAAGCCGTGGGAGCTTTGACCTAGTTCCTGTGGGAGTGCTCCAGGGCACAGGAGGCGCAGGGCTGCTCTCCACAGTGTGGGGGACGCAGGCAGCTGCTCTGTTTGTCCTGTCCCCCTCCAGCTCCTTGACCCATGTCCTGTTTAGTAATACATGGAAACACCCCCACTTTGTCATGCCATCTGAACCACGTTTCTGGTTCCCCATCTGTCAAAATCCTACTTATTGTTTAGAGCCCAGTAAGCCCTATCAACACCACCTTCCAAATATATCTCCGATTGGAGCATTTCTCACCACCCCCCATCACCCCTGGTGTAGGTTGCCCCTGGCTCTCACCGGGTCCCTGCCAGGCCTCCTGGTTGCTCTCCAATGGTCTGTTCTCTGAATAGCAGGGAGGATGATCTGTTAAAAACATAAATCATGTCAGTCTCCTGCTCCAGGGGCCTCCCAGTGTACTGAGAACAACACCGATGTGTTCTTTACTGATGTCTGCAAGATCATGTCTCGCCCGACCCCCGCCCCTTGCCTCACGGTCCCCTACCACTTGTCACCCTTCACCCTATTGCAGCCACATGGGTAGGCAGCTGGCTCTTCCTTCGGGTGGCCTGCTCATTCCTGCCTCAAGGGTTTTGCACTTGCTGTTCCCTCTATCTAGAACATTCTTCCCCCAGATATTCATGTGGCTCACTTCCTCTCTTTATTTGGGTCTCTATTCAAAGGCTACCTTCCCTGACCCCTCTGTCCCTAGTTACTTTCAAGCTCCCTGCCATCCTGATTTTTCTTCACAGCACAAACCAATGCCTGAAATTCTGTTGTATGTTTGCTTATGTAACATCTGTGTCCCCGTAAGAGTCCCGCCTTCACCAGGGCAGGTCTTTGCCGGCACTGTTTACCATCACCATCAGCCCATTGCTCAGAAGGGCCTGGCACTTACTAAAGGGTGCTGGGTTTGGGTTTGTGTACTGAGCAAGGGAAGGAAGGGCCATCTCCTCAGGGGCCTCTGCATCTGCCCCGACCTTCCCCCGCTTGCACGTGGCAACCGCTCTCTGCCTCCTTCCGGACTGCCTTATCTTTTGTGCGTCTGTGTCTCCTGTCTGGAGTGAGAGCAGCCCAAGAACAGAGCTGTGCTTGATTAGTGAAGTCAGAGCACAGCTCCTGGCATGTAGGAACTGCTCAGTAATAAATGCCTCCAGCGACTATGCCTGGTACTGGCCACCTACTTTGCATGCTTCCATTTAAATTCCTCCAACACTCCCAAAGGTAGATGATGATATTTTCACTTGACATAAAGGAGTTTGCAAGGTTGCACCACCAGGACATGCTGGAGCCGGGTATTGGCTCCCGTCTGGGCTTCCCACACCCTTACCTTTCTGCTGGTGCACTGGATGCAATGCTCTGGTCCACCTGCCCCAAGTCTACCCGTTCTTTGGGGACTGCCTCCTGCAACTAGCATCTTGGACCAGGACAGCACCTCCTCCGAACTCTTGTACCATTTATTTGGCCCCAGTATATACTGCCCGGGGCAGATGCTCTTTTATTGTTTCTGTGCAGCCAGAGCCGAGGCCCCGGTGAGGCAGGTCTCTACCGTGGTTGTAGCTCATCTGGCACAGAACGCTGCATGCTGCTGGTGCTCAGTAAATACTGGTTGGCTGATTGATTGGCTCCTCAGACTCAGCAAACTTCCCTTGAGCTGCTGGAGGGCGGGGGGAGTGTCAGCTATATGGGCATAAAATAAGGCAGTGTGGAGATCTGCAGCCCATGAGATGGAAGCCTCCCTGGTGAAGCTCGCCACTCCAGCAGCCCCAGGGGTACAGACAGTTTCAGGTCTGTTGGGCAGGCTGCTAGCTTCCTTGGAAGGACGGCGAAGGCGGTGATGGACTTCCACGCCCTGCACGCCACCAGGCCCTAGGACAGCCCACTGAGTTCTTGTCTGTTTCCATCTGTGGGGACTTTGTTCTTCAGGCTCCTGAGAATGGGGGATGGGGGTGAGGGGGTGTGTGCAAACAGCCCTTCTGGATGAGGCAACAGGACAAAATCACCAGAAGGTCTGACGCTGAGGAAATGGACTCCGAGATTCTCCTCCCAGCCCCCGAGACAGGCTCTCACTTGCTCTCCCGGACTACCATGCGCCCACCCAGAGTGCTCCGGCCTCTCCTCTGCCAGGGGCAGTGACCCAAACTGCTCATATGTGTCAAGGATTATCAATGTTTGTTACGTGATCTCACCTGTGTCTTCTTAAACTTGCTCCTCAGGAAACACAGTCCCATTTGCCAGGTGGGGAGACAGAGACACCAGAGGCTGAGTTTGGTTGTGCAGCTGACCCAATTTGGTCTGTGACCATATCTGGCTGGGAGCCCAGCTCCTGCCCCTCTGGGTCTCAGAGCTGAGCGTGGGGACACACGCCCTCTGGAGCACCCTGGAGACATGTGCGGAGCGATGCCGGTCTAATGGGCTTTCCTTTCTCCCCAGCTCTGTGGCTGTGGGCTGCTTGGAGTGGGCATCTGGCTGTCTGTGTCCCAGGGCAACTTCGCCACCTTCTCCCCCAGCTTCCCCTCACTGTCTGCAGCCAACCTGGTCATTGCCATCGGGACCGTCGTCATGGTGACAGGCTTCCTCGGCTGCCTGGGGGCCATCAAGGAAAACAAGTGCCTCCTCCTCAGTGTAAGTCAGTCCCTGCATCCCTAACCCTCTGAACTCCTGGTCTCTCTGTGTTTGGGCCAGGGAGTCAGGCAAGGCCTGAGAACGTCTGCCAGCTGGGTGCCCAGCCTGAGCCCAGGGAAACTGCTTCCAGCATATTCTTTGACCACATCCCTCTTCCTCGTGATTGGCCACCCTGCCCTAGTTGTCCCCCGAGTCCTTGATTGGCTACTTTATCTCCCTCTCCTATCTACCTGGATTCCTCAGGAGTGGGCGGCCTCTCCCATACCTGGGAAGCCCTGTTTGAGTGCTGCCCGGCCCCTGTCTCCCTGCCATCCTTGTTTGCACCCCACCTCTGGCCGTGATCACTGTCACAAGCCCATGCCTGGCCCTTCCCTTGCAGTTTTTCATTGTCCTGCTGACCATCCTCCTAGCAGAGCTGATCCTGCTTATCCTCTTCTTTGTCTACATGGACAAGGTAAGCCTGACAAGGAGGGAGTTCCCCTGACTTAGGGTTGGGCCAGGGCAAGCCAGAGGGAAAGTGCTGATGGGTCACACCTGTGAGGAAGGGCGAGAGGGGAATGGGCCTGGGCACTAGGAAGGGCGGCTGGGGCAGGCGGCTGGAGCAGACCCAGAGGGAAGGTTGGTGGGGGTGGCACAGGGTAGGTGAGCTTGGGGCAGCGGGGCCCATCGCCTTGTGTAGTCTTAGGTAATGGAATTCCCTGAGTACTGAGGGACACAGTGCACTGCCTCTGGCATTAGTGAGCTCCCCGTCACCTGGAGTATTCAAGCACAGTAGTGTGACCACTGGGAGAAGGGATTCAGACCTCCCTGGGTGGTTAAGCTGGATGATTTGAGAGCGATCCACTGGAAACAGGGAGGAACGTCCCGGTGACACCAGCAGCTGGGCTAACAGTGGATGGTGGCCACGCTTCCTTCCCTGAGACCTCAGAGGTCAGGGCAGCCACTCCCAGTGGGACAGTGGGAGCCCTGGGAGGTGGCTGGCCTGGCACACAGCCTCTTAGGGCTTGGCAGACTGGTGGTGCACTGCACCCTGGAAGCCTGCTGCGTGTGCTGCTTGGGTCCAGGAGCAGCTGCCCAGGCCACGCTGCAGGTGGTCATTACTGGAGCAAGAAAGAGTAATTCCTCTGCATGTGTGAAAGGGAAGCAGTGATGCTGAGAGCCCTCTGGAGCCACCGGTTCTGGGCTCTTTACAACAGCACAGCTCTACATGGCCGTTCCCTTGAACCTTCATGACAACCCAAGGTAGACATTATTGCACTGTTACAGTCAGTGCAGAGGCAAGAGGCAGCCTCACCTCAGATCACCTGGTCTGCCACCCTCTCGTTCCCATGGCGTGTTCTGATAGGCAGGCTGTGGGGAAGGTGTGCGGTGGGGGCAGAGGGCTGGACCTGGGGTCCGCGAGGCTGAGGCCCCCTCTGCCTCTGAGCGTCACAGCCCTGGTCCAAGCAGCTCTGCTGCCCTGGGCGTTGGGGGTGCATCAGGGCAGACCGCAGAGCAAAGCTGGGTGTGTGGGAACCAAGGCTGTGACCAGGGGCCTCCCCTCTGCTCCCCAACCTGGAAGAGCTGTGGCCAGCAGGCCTCTGTGACTCAGGCAGGTTGGGAAGAAGAGCCACCTCTCAACCAACCTGTCTGCTCACCTTCAACCGGACAGGTGAATGAGAATGCCAGGCAGGACTTGAAAGACGGCCTGCTGCTGTACAACACAGAGAACAACGTGGGCCTTAAGAATGCCTGGAACATCATCCAGGCTGAGGTGAGGGGTCGGGCAGCCCTGCTGACCACACATGGCAGGGGCAGGGCTGGTGGCCTGCACCCTGGACACTACCAGGTGACCAGGTTGGATTTTAACCAAGAGCAGCCTGGCTGGACACCACACAGAGGGCTGTAACTGGAGAGGGACAAGAAGGACCTGGACCTCAGTGTGGCAGGCCTGGGCAGCCATGGCTTGTGGCTGATGGGGAACAGGGAACAGGGAAGGACGGGTCAAGGGCAGAGTACCCAAGGCTTTCTTCATGAAAGCCTGGCATGAAAGACATAACGTATTTTAGCCACAGAGTTGCCTCCCTGATCAGGGCTCAGGCAAGCAGGCTCTGATTCTAAGGGGAAAACGAGTCAGTTGTCATGGAGGCCCCACGTCAAGCGCTGGGGAGGGGCTGGCAGCCAGTTCTGGACTGGCGGGTGAGCAGAGAGCTGAGTTCAGCAGGGGTCCAGCACCCAGCTCAGACAGGTGGCATTGCCTTCTCCCCATGCCAGCCTCCAGGGAGGAGCTGTCCCCTACCTTCCCTGCAGGCCCCGCTGAGGCCCATGAAGGGACAGGAAGAAGGCCTTTGTCTCTTGTGCTGAGCTCCAGGGTGGCAGCTTTTGTGAGTCTGGGGCTGGCCAGGCTTGGGTGGGCTGCCGCAGGCCTGACCCCGTGTCCCCCACCCCCACCCCCACCACCCAGATGCGCTGCTGTGGTGTCACGGACTACACAGACTGGTTCCCGGTGCTGGGGGAGAACACAGTGCCCGACCGCTGCTGCGTGGAGAACTCTCAGGGCTGCGGGCACAACACCACCACCCCGCTGTGGAGGACGGTGAGGCCCCTGTTCAGGAGCCTGTGGGGTGGACAGATGGGCAAGAGGACACTTTGGGAGGGACACTGAGGGACTGGCTGGGCGTGCGGTCGGAGGGCAGGCTGGATGACGCCAAAGCAGGTGTCCCCTGGGGGCTGGACCCACAGCTGAGGGCGTTGGAGGGCAGGGGTCGGGGGTGGACTGGGGGCCTTGTAGGCGGAGCCTGGGTGAGGGGAAGGGCAGGGCCTGCAGGCAGGCAGGCAGGAAGACGGGGGCTGAAGGTCAGGGAGGGCCAGGAGGAAAGAGCGAGGATGGGGCAGAGGGGACTGTGAGGTGGGCTGGGCAGGAGCCATGCCCATGGTCATGCCAGAGCCTTACCCTTGTGGTCCTCACTCCCCAGGGCTGCTATGAAAAGGTGAAGATGTGGTTTGACGACAATAAGCATGTGCTTGGCACGGTGGGCATGTGCATCCTTATCATGCAGGTAAGAGGGCTGCCTGCGTCTCGCTGGTCTCCAGCTGGACCCGGCCAGAGGGGATAAGGAAACCCACGCAAACTGTGTGACTGACCCGGGTGCCCGAAGCCCGGCACTATCCTGCCCTGTCCCGGCCCAGCAGCCTCTCCTTTCAGCCTGGCCTGACCTGCAGGCTCCCGTCTGAGCTCTGGGCCTGGTGCTGGTGTTGCATGAAGCCCCAGTGTGGGTTTGCTTGTGACCACAACTGTCCCCACTCCATGGGGACATTTACCCTGTGGCTGAACTGACTGAAACCTGAGTCCTCAGCTAATAGTTGTGAGCATGGGCTCATGGGCCAGGCCCCATGGGTGTCTGTCCTGGCCTCACATCTATGTTAGAAATATGGGACCTGAGCCATTGCTTAGCTTCTGCACCTTAATTTCCACATCAGTGTAATGGGCATAATATGATTGTGCCACTTCTTAGCATTAACACAGAACATAAATGTAACATGGGGCCTGGAGCAACCGGGCCCACAGGAAGTGCTCAGTAAGTATTAACTGTTACTAGCAAGCACTGAGTGGGCAGCTCCACCTTGCGAGTCCTTGCACAGGTGATGGGGAGGGATGAGAAGGGATGACTCCCTTCCTGAGGATGAGGCTGACATGGCTGGAAGAGAGCAAGAGCTCCTGACCTTTCTGGGGATGAGCATTCCTGGACTCCCTCCTTTGCCCACCTAGATGTGGTTTTCTACCCCAGGTGAGCAGTCTTCAGTACCTGATTCTTCTTGAAGCACACGAACTGGACTGGTTGGTCTGTAGGAAGATGGCCGACATCCTGCCTGAAGTTAACTTTCTTACCCTTAACTCGGGGCCGGGGGTCCGACCATGTCTCGTCTATTTAAGAGCTTTCAATCCTGGCGGGTGGAGCTGCTCTCTCCTGTTCAGAACTGGGAATGGGGCTCATCTCAGGGCTGCCTGTGGTCAGGGCTGGACCAGAATGCTGGGGCCACCTCTCCAGCCACGCTGTCCCCCACTTATGCTCAGACTCCAAGTGCAACAGTGCCGAGAGGCACGCGAAACATCCGGTCGCCTGCTTGATGGCATGTCCGCGGCGTACTCTGCGGTGACCGTGAGGCCACAGGCGGGCCGCCTCCTGCCTCCTGCACTGCTCTGGGTCACACCCCCTTTCAGGACATTGCACAAGTGTAATGCTATTGTCACATGTCATCTGTAAGATACATCTACTGTGGCTAGAGACGTCATGTTGTGCACTCCAGAACCAAACAGAAATGCCTTGCGTTGTGATGCGCCTGCCACCTTCTCCCCACTCCTCAGTTCCTTGCTCGCTGCCATTTAGGGTCAGGTCCATTGTGCATTCAGTCCTCACAGCTGTGCTTGGAAATAGGCCAGTGAGTCCTGAGCCTCAGAGGTCCAATGACAGACATTCCTGTGGGGGTGAGGTCCTGTGTGTGACTTGCCCTGTTCACCAGCCTTCATCCCATCAGCGTTCCTCCAGCACACAGTGGTTACATCCTACCTGCTGCTCTGGGGGCCCCTGGCAGTGCCTGGGCCCAGGGGCTCCCATCCATGGTCCTCTCCCCCTTGTCTTTCAGATTCTGGGCATGGCCTTCTCCATGACCCTCTTCCAGCACATCCACCGGACTGGCAAAAAGTATGATGCCTGAGCTGCGGCCGGGGGCACCCAGGCCCCATGTGGACACTGTGCCGGGAAGGATCTGATTGGAGCTCTGTGTTGCCTGCCTGCACTCTCCAGACTGCTGAACCCTCACCTGCCTCCCCAGCCCACCCTCCTGGCTCTGCACCAGCCTTCTTGGTGGGTGGAGGGCCAGTGCGGAGGAGGTGCAGAGACCTCGCGGTGCTGGAGGGCCTGGATTCCTGCATCT